>NW_027176329.1:8960018-9275018 GCF_023349555.1 Cebidichthys violaceus | reverse complement strand
GGACTTACAGAAGCCCTAGCTTCGCTCACTCTTCAGCTTGTAATCCTTTCTAAATGGCTGCTGTGTTGCTTCAGTAAAGGGCAAAGACAATTTTCTTATTTCAGGGGAGCTTTAGCCAGGTAAATTAATTTTCTGCCTTTCCTTCTCAAACCAGTCATTTCATGGTTATGCAAAGATGGGGTTAATTTAAGTTGATCATTTAATTACAGCTGTTTGGTATGGTTTGGTTTTACAGCAGGTTTTTTTTCCTTTTGTATTTGATGACACGATTTCCCCATGGCATCATTTTTTTCACACTTCCTCAACTCTTCCTCCTCTTAAACAACTGGTGATGTGTCAGCAGAGTTTCATAGCATGTTACAACATTGTTTGACTTGTTTTCATCCCACCTGCTCTTTCTCTTCCCTAATTCAAGTACGAGTCAGACGAGCTGGAGAAGAGTGTATATCAAGATTACGACAGTGACAGTGATGTCCCCGAGGAGCTCAAGCAGGACTATGTTGACGAGCAGACGGGTGATGTCCCCATCAAGAGGTCAGTTCTAAGTCAAATTGTTTTACGCCACTCCGAAGACACACAGCTCAGGGTATGACGTGGGAAGTTACGGTGGTAAATCCAGGAGTCCATTAGATCTGCTCCTGGCTACTTTAAACTTATGAAAGTCAGTGAATGTACATAAAAAAATGATTAACCAATGTTAATCACAGATGCAAATAAAATGATTTAATGAACTGTTTTAACAAGGTTCCAAAAGGAGGGGAAGTCATGCATTACGCCACTTTTTATGCATTTAGCAATGATAATTTCTGCTCCCCTCTGCCTAACCCTGCTAAGTAGGCAGAAAGCTTGTATAAAGCGTTTTGTCTTCCCATGAAAAATTCTCTTTCTTCCCACCTCCGCCTACGTGATTGGTGACTATTGAAAGATGAATCGCTGTTTAACAAAAGCAGAGGCAATCGTGCTCCTCTGCACCTTTTGTGTAAAAATCATTCAACTCACTTAAATGAGAGTTTTGAATGCAACGTTTTGTATTTGTTTTTTGTTTTATTATCAAGGTGCGTTGATTTCTAAGGGTGATATAATTCATGCAAACAATTACCGTCTTAATATGTTATAGTTGTAATAATGTCGTCTTAGTTTTTGTATTTTATAACCCTCCTTGTGCAGTTTATAATGTTTTTGTCTGCATGTGTATGCGATGGGCTGAAATATTAAGAACCTGTGTGCGTATGTGAGAGTTGACACCCGATTTGCACAGGAAACAAAAAGAATAACTACCATTACTCATTCTGTAGCTCCTCATTACAGAAGCACTGTTACAATAATAGTTTCCTGTCATGTAATTTACAATGACTTATTAATGGTGTCTTAATGTTTGTGCTCAGTTCTCAGTCTCGTTATTTCACAGATCTGACAGGCCTGATATTTCTGCTTAAACTCTCACCATGTTCGATTTCCTGTTCCTTATGTGTATTAACCTGGCGTTAGCTTATAGCCACTAAAATGCTAATTTCCCATTCTTATAAGCAGGAATCACTAATGGTTAATTATTGAATAGGTCGCATGGTCACATCCGGAAATTAGAAGGCCCATGTAATGATTGCTGGCTAATATGGCTCGATGAGCGGTGTCAGGTTGTCCAGAGCTCCAGGATCACCAGTTCAGAAACTTCACCATCGTGGGTCCCTCTGTGTCTCCCGCATTGTGTAATGGGTTCTGATTGATCAATTAGAAGACTCGGACCGGCACTGAGGTTTTTGAACCTGGCCGATCATTTCTGTGGATTAGTGATGTTAACATATATTACTGAGTCTCTCCTCTTCTCATGACTCTGCCCTACTTTCTCTCTCTCTCACCCCCCACATCATCAGTGTGTCTCGAGAGACCATAAGAAGCAAGAAAAAGTCTGACTACAACCTTAATAAGACCAATGCACCGATTCTCACCAATACCACCCTCAACGTCATCCGGCTTGTCGGTGAGTCCTGAGCGCACACACACACACACACACACACACACACACACACACACACACACACATCCAGTACACACTCTACCACTTAGCTCTGCTTGAGAGCAGCACAGACGTAGCCGCAGTGGGCGTCTTCTCTAACCTGCTGAGATATATATTAATTCACCAATAAAGCCAGCAGCTCTTTGCAATCAGTGCACGCTGATGCTATCTGTGTGACTGAGCTGCACTAATAATTATTATCCTTCAACCTGAGCTCTGACCTTTCGTTTCCAATGAGGTACTTATGCGTCTCTGTGACGCGGCTTTGAAGACATCGGAGCCATTCCTTTTGGCAAAGCGTGTTTCTTGGTGGTGTGACCTTCATAATGTGATTTTCCGTGTCTCTAAAGGAATTAGAGGTGGCAAATCTTCTGCCATTTCATTCATTTAATAATTGAGGATGATACAGATTTACTGTTATTCCAACAAAAACCTGGTCCTCTTACCAGTTGTTTTCATTGGAAGTGTCCTCTTTGTTTCCTTCTTTGGTTCATACTTCAGAACGTTCCCGGACACACTGTGCAGTAAGAAATAGAATATGTGTTTTTCTTTTTGGTAATATTGATTTAGAGCTGTGTGGCAAAACTGAGAGAAAAGCCTAAGTTTGATTCCAAGCAATCACTTCTAATTCAGTCTGTGCAGCTCTGTGATGGAGTTAGATTGCTCCCTGAGTTCTTGGTGCAGAATTCAAGAGAAAGTGCATGAAAAATGAAACTGTGAGAGAGAATAGTGCTGCCTCAGTGGCAATACCAGCTAGATTGAGTTTATTTCTTCTTTCTTTCCCCCACCATTCATCAGTTCTGAGTCGATGGTAACCTTGTTACACCCCTGTACCTCTGTACTTATTGCTTTTATTACCTTCCTGCTAAACTGAATCGTTGCCCTTGAGTGTATGCAAATGCAATGCGTTCCTGCTGAAGTTCTTCCCTAAGGGACGTGGCACCACCATGATTAACTTGTAGTTTAAGTCTTTTAATCTCCCTCATGATGTACTTAAAAACAGAAGCATTTAATTTATAATAAACTGATACTGGGTTAAAAACAACTCTTATGCCTTAAATAAAACCCAATGTGTGTGTGTGTCCACCGTGATACACCCTGCTATGCAACCAGGAGCACATAAAGCTTGTCCAACAAACTCCTGCTAACTGTTTATTAACTGTCATCTCCCAACAGGGAAGTACATGCAGATGATGAACATTCTGAAGCCGATCGCCTTCGATGTCATCCACTGCGTGTCACAGCTCTTCGACTACTACCTGTACGCCGTGTACACTTTCTTTGGACGCAATGACATGGTACGGTATTTTTGCATCACTGTGCTACTGCTTGATAACACACTCATGTTGAATTAGTAAATCAACACATAGTATGTTAGAGTAATTCCACACTAGCTCTAGGAAGGATAAAAAGCACATAAAAGCCCCTCATTTCCTGCCATCTTTCTACTTTCATTTGTATTTTTAAATGGAGGCATGAAAAGGTCCACAAAGACAATAGGAACAGGAGTTTTGATGTGCATCAGAGTGTGTGTCATCTCTAACTGAGCTTCAACAAATACAGAGTTTTCGAGTTACCACAAGTATAGGGGACTTTTTTCTTCCATTGCAATGCCTGCAGCTAGAAAATATTACTTGTGCTGCATCGATGGTACGGTGCTTGAAGAAAATTGCCTTCATTTATTTCTAAGGCTAGAATTTTTTTAATTCTTATGTTTATTAGATAATATATGTACATAATCTTTTGCTTTGCTCTCTGTCTCGGTACAAATTTGTTGAATGATAGTTTACAGTCGGCGAGCCCACTTTCCCCTCGCTCCATGGAGAGACTATCATGTCATTTGTAGAGCCTCGCAAAGAAAGAAAACAGCATTTGTGTCAGTATCACCCTCGGGGGAGAAGTGATAATGATAGCAACAAAATGACTTCTGTCCCATCGAGGTGGAAGAGATGAAGAGGATGAGCGCTCCGCGGGGGCCGCTCCACTGCACATTATTGGTGTGTGTGTGTGTGTGTGTGTGTGTGTGTGTGTGTGTGCGCGCGCCATGGGGAGATGAGGGAAGGTGACACACTGGTTGAGAATTGACAACTTGATCTGACCACTAATGTTAATGTACTGCATGTTGAGTGTGTTTCTGTCACATTCTCTCTGTCTCCATGTTTTTATTGACATCACTCTTTCTGCGTATTGCTGTCTACCTTATCTTAAATTCTATTTTCCTTCTTCACACAGACTGTATGCCTTCCTCCCTTATTTTTTACATCACAGTGTCCTTAATCTTACATGCTCTGCTCCTTTCACATGTCATCGTTGGTCTTCTACTTTTTTTCCTCGCACTGTTCCCCTTCCGGTCCTTATCTGTCTCTGTCTGCATCTCTCTGAAATTCTGACTCTTTTTCCCGTGTACCTCTAGTCCTCATTAAATGTGATATCATGAACCGGCACCATTTCAATAATAGTCTTACTCAAAGAGGCACCTACAGTAAAATGCTAATGCCCCCCATGAATCTTTAAAAAGATTATGGAAAATTGCTATGCACATATGCTGGTATTTTGACCCAGGCTTTGCTCTCTTTACACCGTTAGAATCAAGATGGAGCTGCTTGACTCCCCCACTCGAAGAGTAATGGGTGACATTAATATTCAAAAGGGTAAATACCCCATTATCTATGTATATGGACCATGTCAAGTCAAAGCTGCACCATTGACTCCGTCACACATATGCTAAAGATGCATTATGTGTCATGCTCACAGAGTCTCCAATGCCTTTAATAACCAGGATTCTAAGTGCTCGGGCTGAGAGAGGCAGAGTTATAAACTATTTTTGGAAAAGTGATTAATGCTTCAGAATTATGGAAAGTTAGCCCCACTGGATTAACCTGGATATTCTAAAAAGAGACAGAAGAAAGACATTAAGAAAAGGAGAGTAAGAGAGATGTGAGGTGAAGATGGAGGGAAGCTGAAGATAAAGATGATCTGTTTTGCATTATGATGGCAGAAAGAAGGAAGGAGAGAGGCTGGATACCAAAACAATGATGTAGGAACGATGTGTTGAGACAGAGCTGCCGAGAGAGAGAGAGAGAGAGAGAGAGAGAGAGAGAGAGAGAGAGAGAGAGAGAGAGAGAGAGAGAGAGAGAGAGAGAGAGAGAGAGCAGATCAGGAAAGTATCTGATGTTTGAATAGATGGCTTCTTTGAAAAATGAGCAATAATGCAAGAAATTGTCATTTTTCATTCCTCACGGTTCCTCACCATGAATTATATTCATCTTGCATGCATATGTGCAAGTCAAAGTTTTTACACCATCAGAGTCTCCTGTGACGCAGAATAAAATAAAATAGCCCTTTCCATCTTCTTCTGAATTAAGACTAATAACCAAAGATACCAGTTCTTCACTGGTAGCCGGGTTATCTTATAGTTGGAGTTCCAGTTTTATCCTCTAATGCAAGGCTTTTTCACTCCTTTAGGGTGAGGACCAGGTAATTTAAGGGGCGCTCCAGAAATTTAGTGTTGCACTTCCACAAAGTTAGAGGACTTTAAAAAAACAGATATAAAGGAATACGAAAATGTTCCAAAAATGTTTGATCCTACATTTCCCATAATGCAACTCAATAGCGTCTTTGATTTAACTCTCCCTGTGCCCACCACTTTCACACCCCAAAGTTTTTAATATAGGCCTTCTGTTGAAGATGCTGAGATAAACAAAATATCCCTGATTGATCAGGGTTTTTTTTTTTTTTTCAAACCTTGGAGAGCTTCCTGCAGAGACACAGAAGACATTATACAACTGTTGTATCAGTGATGTGTAAAAACATCACCACACGGTAAAGGAGATTATTGAGCTGGAAGTATGTTTCAGTTTTAGTACAAGATTAAAAATGTCATTTCATTTTAATGTGAGGCAACAATCAAGTGTTGTTGTGTACACGAGTAATTTCACCAATTACTTCCATTAATCTAATTCTGTTTCTTTGTATGCCTCTTTGTTTGTTTGTTTGTTGTTTTTTGTTAATGTGAGACTTTGCTTCTCGTTTTTCCTTTCTGCTGCCCATTCGTCATCCATAGCCTGTCCCAAGCCCGTCTCTGCCAACTCACGGTGGCAGAGACGGGGGCCCTGCCAGGGTGGTGGGCCCTGCTTGCTTGGTAAGAGTAGATCTATGAAAGCATTAACGACTAACACACAAGGTTGTCCCCCCCACTGCCTTGCGAGTCCAAAATGCTATAGTCAACACTCGTGGTGTGTGGTTTGATTTGAAGTGACATCAAACACATGTGAAAGTGATTTCAGTAGCATTTAGATGTTGAGTTTGCTGTGCTTTTTCCCTCTCCACACTGAGATTGATTTTGACTTCTGCTCCTCCAGTTTACTCCTCCCTCTTTTGGATTAGACTCGGCTAGAAGCCAAAAGTAAAGATTCTCTTGTCTGCGACTACGTGAGATGAAAGCAGATGTGTGTGTGTGTGTGTGTGTGTGTGTGTGTGTGTGTGTGTGTGTGTGTGTGTGTGTGTGTGTGTGTGTGTGTGTGTGTGTGTGTGTGTGTGTGTGTGTGTGTGTGTGTGTGTGTGTGTGTGCGCTTTCACACTCTGCTAAGGTGTGTGCTGTTCGGGAAGAGGAACGTGTTTGTGCACGGTGCAGAAACTAATTGTGTATGTGTATATGTATATATATATGTAGATAGATGTGTGTATATATATATATATATATATATATATATATATATATATATATATAAAAATATATGTGTGTGTGTGTGTGTGTGTTTTGGAATTGTACAGTATGAGTCATCGGGTCTGGGCCTTATCAGCAGCAGACTGAGAACCACACTGAACCGGATCCAGGAGAGCCTCATCGACATGGTAAGACTGAAACTCTTCCTCTGCTCCTCGTCTCACTTTCTCTTCTGCTCGCTCTCTTTCTTTCTCTTTTTACCGTCGCTTGTTACCTCATCACGCCGGTCTCATTTTCTGACACAAACATGCTCTCTCCACTCCCCTCTCTCCTCTTTCTGCCTAAGCATTATTTTTTTTTTTACCCATCCACTCTATCCACCCTGACCATGTCTGATCTCACGGCTCGTATCGCCCCAAAATGCATTATGGGTCGTCATTAACTGGCCAGCGGTAACACACGCACACACACACACACACACACACACACACACACACACACACACACACACACACACACACACACACCTCTCTGTTAAAGTGGCCGCACCAGGGTGGATGTGTGTGTTACTCCATTAGGGCTCTCAATCACTGCTCCCCTCTGTAAAACTACATAGTGACAATTAGTCTGGTGCAGGCAGAACTTTTTACACTTTTGTCTGATAGCGTATCTTTCTACAGTCTTTCTCCTCCGTTACTTGATGACGCCTGTATCATCTCCCACATCTGCCTTCATTTGTCTCCATATCAGACGGGCTTTTTGGCCTGTGTTTAAAGAAGCCATACTTGGACTTTAGTTTGGCCCTAATCTGCAATAGTATAGCTCCCCTGAAGGCGTAAATAAAATTCCGTTGATGTTTTGGGTTTGTATTTCTTTGTTTTTAATGAGAAAAACAATGAGTTGTGTCGCTTGAGTCTAATTATGGTAGATGTGTGATGGAATGGCTCACTGAACTCATATTGTACTCTTACTGCCTTGCATTAAAATCGATATTCTAAAAAGTCAGCTTTTATTCATTTAAAAAACGTATTCAGTTATATTTACGTGTCTGTAATGTACATTATTATTCAGAAGCTCCAGAAACCAGACAGCTTCAATTCAGCCCGGAGCTGCTGTATCGGAAAATAAAGAGGACGATATTGGTTATGCATAGTTAAATTGGATTTTATCATATGTCACAAATTGTGACTCACAATATATATTCTTTTCCCATGGTGAGGTCCTGTATAATGTTGTTTTATTTTTAATTTTCTGAGAACCTTTGGGGCTTTCTGTGTCTCTTAAATATCCTTTCTAATTTCATCTGTGTGTTCACACAACACCACATACCATGCTGCAGGACAAATTATTAAATGTGCCACTAAGCGCTTTTCTTTTTGGCTGTGAAACAGCTGGCCGCAACTTGATCACTGATTTGGACTGTAATTAGCAGTCAGGTGACTGTCAGTGCCATTAACAATTTTAGAACAAGCTGCCATTAATGTAATCACATCAAAATGTGAAGAAAGGGGAACAGAGTGATTTTTCTTTTTCAATCAGCATCACTTTTCCATGCAGAAATAATCAGCAGTTTTCCACAGTAGGGAGCACACAGCATCCACATCACCTTTTTTTAAAACATATTTGACAGCGTAGAATAATGACATTTTGCTGTGATGTTTCCAGCTTGGCAGTTCAGGGTAGTGCTGACGAGAAGGAGAAAGCTGAAACAAAATAAAGTGGTAAGGTGGAGCTAAGAAAGTGGATAAAAGTCAGAAAAGAATGATGAATTATCAAAACTTTAAATTGCAGTAAGCGATGAGCTGTAGCATCATGTCGTCTTCCCCTCAGGGGGCACTATAGCCACTATTTACACCCCAATTATTTCCTGGCCATTTTCAAATGTTGGCAGAGCTCGGTGCTCAGCTGTGATGTTTATCATCTGAGCGACAAATGGACCGACTGGGTGGAGAAAGAGAACAGGGACGTGTGTTATTTTTTGATTGAGTTCTCGCAAGAGACAAAACGATTTTGAACCTTTAACACGTGCATGCACACACACATTTCAGACGGGAATAATCATATCACTTTGTGTGGCCATCACAGGCTGCATGATATTAGATCTATTCAGATGGAGGACACTGACTCTGGCTTTGTAATTACACCCATCCTCTCTCTAATGTATTGGCAAATGCTTTTAGTCTCTCCTTTCTCGTATAAAAAACTATTTTAGCTCATCTCGATAAATCATTCAGTGTTGGAGAAAATGCCCTATTTTCCAAACTTATAGAGCACTCCCTCACTCACTCTCTCTGCTCTTCTGTGTCATCATGATGTGCTCACATAAATCACACACACACACACACACACACACACACACACACACACACACACACACACACACACACATATTGTAATTTATATCTATTTCTATTGAGTTTCCATATGGATTATAAATCTCTCATTTTTTAATATAGGTGTCTTCACTCCAAAGTGAGAATTTATTCACGCTGAGTACACACTCTCCCTGCATACAAATGCACACTCCAGAGATTGCAGCAGGGTAGACCTCATTTGTAAACAGATTATAAAGTTAATTGCACACTGCATTTCAATTGAGCAGCCGAATCCTTGAGGTTTTGTTTCCCTGATTTGCCGTCGCAACTGTTTGTGAGTCCAAAACCAATGTGCTGGTAATGACTCTGAGTCCCACATGAACGTCGGCGAGATTCCTTCTCATTGTGTCTCAGGTACAGAGGGGCTTCAGCTTAAATTGGGAGCTCCACGGGGGAAAAGTAAAAGATCATCCCCGTGTTTATGTTCTCTGTCTCTGCCTCTGTTATTCTTGATTACCTCTCCGAAACCCCGTTGCTTCTCTGGGTTTTGACAGTTTTAATTTCGAGTTCACTCCCTATTTGACTTTGAATGTTTTATTGAGAGTGTTTGGAAGGTTGTGAGGTTAGGCAGAAACTTCTTAGAGTGGCAGAGACGTCATTTCCTTGTTCACATATTCGTTTACCACAAAACACTCGCGGCATAGTGTTTAATCCCAAGCGCTGACATCGACGCCATTTTCTAGTTCAAATGTGAAATTCGAACTTGTGAAGCTCCGAACTGAATTGTTTTACTTGAGAGGAATCAGCTGTCGCATAAAATAATGATTTACTTACAATCCTTGCTTTGAAAACAAAACAAAAAATTCATATTCTTTGGTGATATTGCTTGGGGCAAGTTAGATGACAGTGCCGGATGAGAGTGGTGCTATGAATTCCATCTGCGGCCATATTGTCGCTGCCAGAATGTTCAGCTGTTGAGAGCCGTTGCTGCAGGCGAGAGCTGACACAGCCGAGCATTTGCGATGAAGTCCACCTCTGGTTCAGCGTCCTTTTCCTTCTCTCAACAGTCAAACCACCAGTATTTAATCTTTCAATCAGTCACTCTATTCTTCTCTCTCTCTCTCTCTCTCTCTCTCTCTCTCTCATATTTCTTCCCTTACGTTTCCTAAGATCGTGTTTTTTTTCCCCTGTTTGGATTGAGTCTTGCAGGTGCTGAAGTAAACCTATAATGTGTCGATTAGATGTGTGTTTGTGTGTGTGCATACGTCCGCGTCTTGGTACTCAGCTTCAGGGTACAATGGGACTTCTTCAGCCTTTTTCATGCCTGGCGCTGAAACAGGAATGAGGAGCCAGGTGATTTCTGTGTTGGCAGCCTGTCCTCTGGCAGCAAGGGTGCCTGCAGAGATGCACACACAAAACACACACACACACACACACACACACACACACACACACACACACACACACACACACACACGAAAACACATGCATATATATATATAAAGAGAATGGGAACTTTAACAGACAAACACACAGACTTGCAGTCCTTCTGTTGGTTTCTACTACATTGAGCACTCCAATACTCTGTCCATGCTCTCTTCCTGCGAGTAGCAGAGCGATAATCCCTAAGCATATGTTGTGGTTCGCTACTCTGTCTTGGTACAACTAACACACACATGGGCAAGCCGCCTCATGAGAGGCACTGGCTAATGTCACAGACACACACACACACACACACACACACACACACACACACACACACACACACACACACACACACACATTCACACCAAACCTATTATTCATTAGTTTAAGGTCTCACCAGACACACCAGTGGGGATTGCTATTTGACAGGGATTATAGATCACATTTAAGCTCCATGGTGTGACTGTTTATACTGTAGTTGTCAGGATATCACAAGTATTGACATTTTGTCGGGGCTTCATTGATGGGCCCAGCTGTAGGTCATGCTCCTCAGCTGTGATGAGCAGACAGTTGATCCCCCTGGATACTGTAACTCAGCTTCCTGTCTCACATCTCCTAGTGTGCTGAGCAGAGTAACGCACTCTAACACAAATCCTTTCATTTGTATTCTCCATACACTTCAGGTTGGTTCAAAGTATTTAACTCAATTATTTCTGGCTTTTAGGTTGTCCGTCTGTCCGTCCCATTCTTGTGAACAGATATCACAAGAACGCTTTGAGGGAAAGACTTCAAATTTGGCACAATCTTCCACCTGCACTCAAGGATGAAGTGTTTTGATTGTGGTGGTCATTGGTCACTGTGACCTGACAAATTTTTTATTTTTTTTTAACTGTAACTCAAGAATTCATCATGTCCATTTTGACAATTCCACACAATTGTTTAATAGGATAAAATGATGAAGTCGTGACATTTTGGACAGACATGGACGTAAACCAAAATTGGCTGTATTTCTAGTTTTCTCCTTGTATCACGGCTTTTGTCATCCCAGCGCAGGCGATCGGACCAGCAGCTACGGGAGAAGAAGTTGCCAGAGGTGGCGGGTGGTGTCTTGTAAAATAAGTGAAGGCCTTAATTCCATTTGACATTCACCTAATGAGAACCACATTTCTAGTATTAGAGTGACAAAGAGGTGCAATTGGATCCACTTGACAGTAATTGCCTGGCAGGCAGTCCACTCGATTTGCCCATAAATCTCTACGGAATGGATTTGAGAGGAGTAAGCAGTCAATCAAGACAGACTGAGACACTTCAATTCAGAGATCACTTTTCAACTCCCCTGCTGGAGGCTCCCTTCATGGCCAGGGCGATTACAGAATTATCAAGCTCTTAGAGTTCACCGAACCTTTCAAATTAAGGATGTTTATTGTTTATTTGCTGGGGAATAACATTTGAAAGTGGCATTACTTTTAAAGTTTTTCCATCCAAATGCTGGTTTTTGAAAAGGCCACAATTCTTAGGTCAGAGTTTCTGTGCTATTATTTGAAAGGTGCAGGAGCCAGTTTTGCTTTGGCTCCAGGATACCACTGTACAACCCCTTACCTTGGTTATTGTTTATTTTCCTTAATTAATTTAGCATTAGGAAGAAATTCAGCAAGCTTTTGAGAAGTCTCAATTGTTACAGAATAATCTTCCGTTAAGTGATTATTCATCTTATTGTTTTAGCTAATTGATGCTTGAATGTGGAGTTAATTGATGGATCCGGCAGACTTGATACTGAGAGGCAGCTCCCATCCCTCCTTGGGTGTCTACTAATGATGACTCATTCCTCCCATTCCCACCTCAAAGCTACCTCAGACTGAGCTGCTCACTACACATCACCTTGTGGACATGCAGGGAAAATCCAATAAGAAAATAGATGCTCCAGCAGAGGTGGGCCTGACTTAGCACTTTAGAAAAAACAGAGAATTTGTCAGAGCCAAAATAAAACCCACGGCCTGCAATGCAGACTGTGGCTAAGTAATGAGGGAGCCAGTTGCTACTTGCAGTAGTGTTGTATGAGAAATACTAGAGCCAAGTTTTTGGGTGGTTTTGTCTTCAACAAAATTGCAAGGAAGTTTGAAAGTCAAGCCGATGCAAAACCTAGAATATGCTTCTGAGGTTTGGTGTGTTTCCCTGTGGATCTGAAATCCTGCACTCTTCACACTGATCGATACAAAGCTTCAGTGCCACTTTCTCCCCAAGGCATTATGCGATTACATGTCCCATGTGAGTACCATAAAGCGCAGCAGAATCTCATTAGTCCTACCACAAACAATTATTGTACATATACCCACACACTGATACATCTGTTTTAATCGTCCATCCTCATTAAGAATCATTTTCAGCTGGCTAAATATCTAAGCCTCTCGTCTTTGATCTGTTGGAGGAAAAACAGCAGGGATTGATAGTCATCAAGCTACTGCTTTATCCCTGTTTTTACGTCTGATATTCAAAGCTTTGCTCTTATCTGTTTTCAAATCCCTCCCTGGATGATAATTTTGTATATGTTTTCTGTTCATTGGCAATTCCAGGGCTTCATTTCTAATCATTACACAAGTGTAGATAAGCTCCCTGGCTTTGATGCTTGATGTCTTCATTCTGAACAATGCTGTTGGTCCACATGGGGAAACTATTTCGGCAGATATACCTCACAGACAAACAAAAGTTGTTTTCCCTTTTGCCCGTCCACACTATACAAAAGTCCTTAAGGACATTGAAGTGGATATTAGCACTCAAAGGCAAGCTGTTCTTTCTCAACTACTGGATGTTAGCAAAGCTGACAGAATCAAGTAAAGAAATTCTTCCGGAAGGCTTTGGGGCGGTGCTGCAGTCCAAAATCCCTGATCAAACTTTGGTTCGGCTTTGAATAAATGCAGTTGCAGTGAAATGTCTCTTGAAGCGCTGATATTCCCATTTCTTTTTTTTGTCTTTTGGCATGAGTGTTTGTTTTCTAAACACCTGTAATATCTTTTTATACAGAAACTCTCTCTGAAAGGTGTTGACTCTGTTTTGTATCATTCACATTAATTATTGATTATCAATGAAGTGTTCTTAGTGCCTGACAGTAAGGACAAAGACACTACCGCGGGAACCTGCAAGAAATGATAAGGGAACAAAGCGTGCAGGATAATAGTTTGACCTTAACCGTGGCTCATGGATGCAGAAAGAAAGGAAGATGTTTTTGGTCAGAAATGGAACAGAGAACACACAGAAGACCAGAAGCATAAATAAACTTCTTTTGTATTGAGACGGGGGCATTTGGTTTTCAATAATGCCCTCTTGCCAGGATTAATAACATTGAAAGCCAATGTTGCGTCAAGTGTATTGAGTGTGTGTGAAGTGAATTATGCTGAAATTATATGGAGCATAGTCCAAAAAAGTGAGGAAGCAAGAACATACTGGATCTGTTGATGTGAATCATGTGTTTTCCATTATTTTCCCATTTTCTTGAAATATATAGTTTCCTTCGGTAAATGGACTGTATAGTTATTTTCTAGTCTTTCCGACCACTCGAAGCGCTTTAACACTACTTGTCATCATTCACCCATGGAAGGGGCTACAATGCCTCCTGCCCCAACTAACATTGAGACACCGTAGGCGAGTAATTTTGGGGTTAAGTGTCTTGCTCAAGGATCGGGGATCGAACCGCCGATCCTCTGATTGAAGGACGACCCCGCTCTCCACTTAGCCGCAGTCGCCCACTGCATATTTCCTTTCATTTTAAACATGTTGTAAATGCTAACGGTAACATTTCTGTGTTGATCTTTTAACTCCTTCTGTCATTTCCACTAAAGAATACTGTTGTCAGCTTAGAGCATTTAGATTCAGTGTATGATTGTTTGTGTGGTTATATGTTACAACTGCAGTATCAAAAGACACTTTACTATGAGTCCTAGTTTACTATGAGTCCTAGTTTACTATGAGTAGTAGTTTACTGTGAGTCCTAGTTTACTATGAGTAGTAGTTTACTGTGAGTCCTAGTTTACTATGAGTCCTAGTTTACTATGAGTCCTAGTTTACTATGAGTAGTAGTTTACTGTGAGTCCTAGTTTACTATGAGTCCTAGTTTACTATGAGTAGTAGTTTACTGTGAGTCCTAGTTTACTATGAGTCCTAGTTTACTATGAGTCCTAGTTTACTATGAGTAGTAGTTTACTGTGAGTCCTAGTTTACTGTGAGTCCTAGTTTACTATGAGTCCTAGTTTACTGTGAGTCCTAGTTTACTATGAGTCCTAGTTTACTATGAGTCCTTGTTTCCTATGAGTCCTAGTTTACTATGAGTCATAGTTTATTATGAGTCCTAGTTTACTATGAGTCCTAGTTTACTATGAGTCCTAGTTTACTATGAGTAGGTGTATTCTTCTTGGGACTCTGAAGTGAAACTGAAGTCAGTATCGTGGCCTTTAGTTATATCTGACAGATGTATATTAACACCTTGTAGGTCAAAGGTTTGAATTACTTTAGTATGCTCATGGCATACCTTTTGTTAAGTGTTATCCAGGAGCACAGCTCTTTAAAGAAATGAACAAAAGACTGAAATCATCTGTCAGTCACAGGAGAATTTTAGTCTCTTTTTTCTCATCATTTTACAAAGGTCTTTAAATGGGTTATTAAGGCCCTCATTTTGCTACATCAATTCATATTATACTGAGGACCCACACAGCCACACAGATATTTCCTTTTCTCCAATACAATGGGCAGAAGTACAGCTTTTATTCCAATGTCACCTGTGAACTTTGATTATTTTTCATGTGAAGTATTCAAAGTTCAACCAAATGGAGGACTTAGCTGTTGAAATGGATGGAAAAAAATGCTTTGATGTGGAACCTGCTTGCAATTTTACAAAGATCTTAGCTGGTCCTACGCATGTGAGGCTCATCAGCTGCTGCTTGACCATGCTAGCAAGGGGCTAATGGCTAATGGCAGCTTCTCATATTCTGAAAATTAGTTTTGATCTTGGTCAACTCTTTAGTAGTTTGTCATTACTTCTGTCTCAAACAAACAATTTAAATTTGCTTCAGGTGTGGGTGCACGTGAAACCTTGATTAGTGTCATTATTGTTATTTTAAGTTATTGTTTTCAGTGAAGACCTCCTGCTACCTCCATCCTGATTAAGTAATGTACGTAACTGTGTTAACTCCCAAACTGTTAGATGAAAATCACTAATCAAATCAGTCGACTCCGGGACAATAGGTTAATTGATTAGAGCTTGTTAAAAGAAAGCATTTTGAATAAGTGTTTTTTTTTAAATGTGTGGAGAATATGGATTGATATTTCAACCACATTTTTTAAAGAAAACGCTTTAATGGACAGTTTTCGAACACTGTACATGGAGCAGGTTTCAGCGGGCCTCCTGCTTGTTCTTGTGTCTGAGTAACTCGATTCAGTGTCTTTTATCCGTGGACTGCCTTCTGTTCCTTTGTGATGAACAAATTGTACACCGCAGTGCACCCACCTCGCAGGTTGCCAACCTTGGTTATTACCCGCAAGGCTTGAAATTTAGTTTTGGTCTGACTCGTTTATGTGGCGGTTGGTCTTTAGAATAACCAGCATTGCAGAGTTTCCTCAAACCAAAACATGTTTTTCATGAAGTGGAATTGAATACAAAGAGACTCCTAACAGCATTTCATCACTTTTATCAACCATACTTATACATTTGAATTTTTCAAAGCTCACATTCTTTAATAGATTGACGTGCTACTCATACTACAAAATGAATAAAGCCTTATCAGCTGAAATATTGTAGCTTAGTAAACGGATTATATAAAAATAAAATAAAATACAGGTATGTTCAAGGGGGGTGGCAGGTTTTGAAAAAAATCTGGTGATTTTTGGAAGCGGGGATACCCTTTTGCTTACATTTGGATTACAGATTGTGTTTTTCATCATGTTAATCATAACACATTAATATTCCAGCACAGTTAATGGGGTTTATGAGAGCGATGGTGTGACTTGAGCAAATGAGGAATCAGTACCTCTTCAGTTCGGTGATGTTGAAGCAGCTCAAAAGTAGATGATTATAAAGACAAAATGGTCCAGCTAAGCCTATTATGAGAATATTCTTACTTTCCGTACAATCATTTTTCTCCCATTGTTTGTCGTGACTCACTACGCTGATGAATAATCATTTCTTCTGTTCTTACAAAGGTCACTCAGTGCCTCGGGTTCTTTCTCTATTAAACTCAAATAGTTATTGATCGTTTACATCGGTACGCTGATTGTCTACACGGTGACAAATGAAAACAAGCATATTTTCCTTCCATTAACCTGCCAAAAGTGATATATAGTTGTATAGAAATAAAGCAGAGAAATGCGTTTGTAAAATTTCCTCTGAAAGGTGATTTGTGAGGATCTGCTGAGTGACGAGTGTGTGCTCAGCCTTTGGCTCAGACTACCAGAGACTGCTCTGGGAACAGCAACAAATGCAATTTGAGAGCATTTCATTGTTTTAACATGCTTGGGCGCACATGATGTGTTTTTTTTTTTTTCACAGAGGAAATCATTCATATGTTTGTAATAATAAAGTCAATGCAGCGTCTGGCAACCGCTTATACCGGATTAATGTTAATTTTGTGTTGGTCAAAACTTTAATTTATTTTCCTCCTTTTCTCTTTGTGAACAGGAAACTATTAATAATGAATCGATTTAATGTCACATGCTAATGACTGGAATTTCAACTTGTCAATGTTAAACAATAAGTATTTAGCATGATTGCAGGTAGTGTATGAAAGAATCAATGTGTGACATGTAAGGCAATTACCTGTACACATTATCTCGGACTGCAGTGAAGGATTATTTGCGCTATCCTGCTTTTCTTTTTTCCACCCAAAGAAGATATTCAGTTTACATATAAAACAGAGAAAAGTAGCAAATCCTCTCACTTAATGAAGTGAATCCAGAGAATGTTTGGGATTTTCTTCATCATTTTTGCCTGAAAAAATGACCAGAAAGATTAATCGATTATCAAAATAGTTGCCCATTAATCTTCTGTCCATGAATCAACTCCTAGTTTTAGCTGTAATATTTCCTGTCAGTTGTATTTTCTGTGATTAACTAAAATATTTGTTTACAATACTACACTATACCCACATATAGATGCTGTACATACAGACCTTTTTATGATTTTGAATACTGCAGCAAATATTGAAAATCCCCACGGACCAACATTCATCAGCCTGTATTGGCGATGTAACACAATTTACTACACTTCACAGTGAAAAAGGCCTATTTGTCTCGGTGGGACAGCAGAGAAAATCCTTTTAAATATCTTCAGCAGATGCAGAGTGTAAATCAAATGACGTATGACCGCCTCACTATAAGTCTTTCTATATGGAAAGATCTGCCTCATCCCCAGTTTTTCTGGCCCTTGTATGAAAAATCTATCGCTGACGTTTCATTTGTACAATATGGAATTCTTTTGCACTCACTTGGCAATGCATTGGACGCATGGACTTAGTTTACCTTCATCTCGCTGAAGTCATTTGTCATTTTGATCGAGTGTCTTCATATAACTTTACAGTTGCAGTACGTGTTTAGTTGGTCTGTAATGATGAATTGATATATATATCTATATATATATATAGATATATATATATATATATATAGATATAGAGATAGAGATATAGATATATATATATATAGATATATATATATAGATATAGATATAGATATAGATATATATAGATATAGATATATATATATATATATATATATATATAAAGTGTGAATCATTAAATTCAATTTGACCCGTTTTCTGATTTCAGCAGCTTCATGTTAGTGCATATCTGCCATCAACCACAAAGATTACTGTGAGCCGTAATTGCCACAGGATTAAGGCGACCGTGAAGCAAATAGTTTAGTCGCTCATTTGTCGGAATTCATTTATGGGAAGAAACAAGCTTCCTCATCTCAGCATCACTTACATTTATTTGCAGATTAAAACAGGCAGAAGCAATCAAATTGTTGTATTATATTACGGTAACATGGTAGATGTCTCAGTATCAGACAATATTTGCATGTTTATTTTCAGGGTCATCAAAGAGCAACAACAATGGGAAATTATGTTAATTATTTTACATAATATAGTGGTTGCCATTTTGAGCATAAAACAATAGGAGATGAAGCCTCTAATAATAAGCATGAAGAAAGCACTCAGGGCGGACGCTGTACCACACCCAGTGTGCATGTCACAGGCGAAAATATACAATCCTGTTGAGGTTGCCACAAGCTTGGAGCAGCTCTTAAATGCGTTTACCTGCTTCAGAATTTGAAAAGAATCCCAAATGCATGGACGTTGTTTGGTTTTCTTCTCTTTTTCTTTAACACTGTAGTCTAGTCATTGCTTTTACCTGAAGAATCCCTGCAGAGTTGAATTCTGTTGGAAAAGAAACCCGACATTTCTCCCGACAGTCCTTCAGAAGATTCATTTTTTTGCTCGAAGTGTTTATGCTGCAGGGGCTCAGTCAACAAAAGGTCAAGCCTCATGTGGAGGGATTAAAATAGACCAAACTAGACTTTGCCGTAATGTCAGGCTAATGCAACCAAAGTGAAATTGATTTGGTTGATTTAAAGGAGAATATCTCAGTGTGACTTTCTGTAAAGCCAGTGATTGAAGTTGGCATACCACAGCAGAATTAAAGGGAGCACACTGCAATGTTAGAAAGAGAAGAGAGATGTCATAACAACTATTTCTTTAACCTAAAGATGGGTGTTACATAAATTGTAATCTGTGTTCAAATACAAATCACTTAAAGCAACCATATACATAGAAATCATATTAAAACTCATAGGTTTTACTTTCTTCCCCGCAGTGAACTGTTTTTATTGTCCCCAGCAGAAAGACAAAACGGATGCATTTGCAGTACAAGTGCATGTTTTGGCCACAGTGTTGCGCCTCTCTTCTGATATGTAGAATGTAGTAATAACAAACTGTTTTAAAACTACTAATACATCATCCTTAAAAATGGCCACCGGTGGCTGCTGCTCAGTGCTTTTATCAGGGTCCAAATCATAAAATCAGAATTGAAAGTGAGTACTAGTAGCCTTTCTGTATTAACTCCATCACCATTGCCCTGTTAGTCACGTTCATGTGCTGTGAAGTCCCCACAGCAAGCAGTGACCTATAGCTAATATTGTTAATTGAATTAATTAAAAGCGTTACAGGCTTCAGAATATTATTGCTATTATCAGAGAGACAGATAAGGTTTTACTCGTACATTCACATTGGGAGCATTTCCATTGCCTCTCTATGGTTCTCAACGTGTCGACGGTGAGCCGGCGATTCATAGCTGATGGTGCCAACAGTGCAAACTACAGCGAAAATACTGACCGAGTTAACAGAGCTTACCTGAGGGGAAGCTGGAGGGTGAGCACTAAGCTTTCGCGACGTCGCTGTTGGTCGATGCGGTTATCAACTGTAACCGTCATATGAGAGCAGTGTAGACCAGCGTCTGTGCGCTGACCAGTGGGTCACACTCACATGCACTAAAAGCACAGGCAGGCGGCCCGGCTACGTCATTAAAGCAAAGAGAACTCGGATAACAACACACACACACACACACACACACACACACACACACACACACACACACACACACACACACAGGAGCAGAGAGTGAGATTGCTCTCCCTGGTCATGTTTAGAGTATGCATTACGCACAGTAAAGGAACTGCAATTAACATCGTGAACAAGGGGCTGAGGTCCAGGGTAGTTAGAGGACTCTACATTCCAGCCAGAGGGCTCCACCCACTCATTCAGGAGAGCATTGGGATCAGGTGTGTGAAGAGACACACCTGGAGCTGATCTCATCAGGGAGCTGATCTCTTCATCAGGGAGATGAATAAAGGTGAAGCAGGAAAGCTGATCGGAGGATAACATACGAGGAGCAGGGCCGCGCCTCCCTAAGATCTCCAGGGTTGGAGAAAGTTGAGACCGGCAAGTCGGCTAGCGGCCCGGCTGAAACAGTATTTTCTAGTTTTGTGAAAGAGCTCTAGACTGAGCTAGGTTTTCTGTTTCTTGTAGTGTGTTTAATTAAATACCCTGAAGAACCTGCAGGATGCTGCCATTATTTTCTGTGTCCTCCGTACCTTCCAGTTACATTATGAACACTAATATAACAACAACTATCGATGTAAATACAAATTTGTGATTTTGGGCTATACAAAATAAGCTATATTCAATTTCAATTCAATTAGATTTATTTTGTATAGCCCAAAATCACAAATGTGCGTAATGCATACTCTAAAACATGACCAGCATCTGCAAATCCTTAAAAAGTACTGAATTAAACACCTGTACACAGTGATTAAATACATAAGTTAAAACAATAACAAAACAAAAATCTTTTTTTCATCGTTGAGTTCAGAATAAATGTTTTTTCAACGCGTTCCGCCGTGCAGAGGTCAAGGTGAGGATACTTTGGTTGTGCTGCGAATGCTCTGCAGCATCTTCTCAAAGGACAGAAAGTCTGCAGGAGACAAAAGCTCGCTGTTTGATTTTTGTCCTTTCAATTCTGGTTGCATATACGTCAAGTTCAAGTTTGCTGCTAGTAATTCAGACGAAGGTACAAATCATATTTTATCATTTCAGATGGCGATTGTGGTTTAAAAACATAATAACTCAATTTATGAGTAAATTATTTATAATGAACTTGTTATTTCAGGCCTGTAATGTTTGATTTTACCGTCTGTGTTTCATTCCATTCAGTGTTTTACATCAGTCACCTTTCTGACTTTTAAATAGTAACAGCGTCGATATTTGCAGAAAGTTGCTCTTGGGGGGAGACATGTTGCTCCCTTCGTAAGGAAGCTATAGATTCCCTAAACTGTAAAAGTAATACATAATATAAATAATACTTTTTAATGTTCTAAATGTGATAACATTTTATTTCAGACTGATAATGTTTTTGGCAGAGAGATAACTTGGAGGTTGTGGAAAGCTTGCAGTTTTCACATAAATCTGCGTAGCTGCTTACTGTGCATTTTTGTTCTGTATGCTGGTCTATATATGGTTTAAACATCTTATTTTAGTGAACAGATTGCTGTCAGAAACATAAGATGTCAACCTCTTAAATCTGTGCACATCACTGCCTGTTTTACAACACTGCGTTGTCTTCAGCACAGGTATTCTACCTTCTGCTTTCTTTCTAGCTTTCACTGATGAGAAACTCGTGACATGTTGGTCTGTTACCATGTTTAATTCCCTTTATTAGTTTTTCAGATGCATTAGAAATGACGTAACTATTTATTTGTACATTATGCTTGTATTTTCACATTTCGTTAGCCTGCACTTTGTACAGTATCAGTAATAATAGCTGATCCACGGGTTGTCTGGAATGGTGCTTGTACACATATTTAGACCCAGATTGCAAAGGAGTACAGCATGTATGTGGTTATGTGGTACAGCATTAATGGCTTCCATTCCTTCATTACCTGTGTGATTGCTATTGATCTCCCAGATGCTGTTTCAGGGGGTTTTGCAGCTACATGCTAATATGATTCATCGTGGATTCATATAAAATACTATAACCTGACCTCCTGTATGGAATCTCAATGGCTTAGTATGCAGATATAGATTATTGGGATCGTTGGGAAGGGATTTAGGTTGAAATCTTTCTTTTTCTGTTTCAATTTTTTTTTAAATGAAGGGATGAAGGGGTTTCTGGATTGGAGGTGTGGAGGAATATATCAAAAGGAAGATTAAATGCTTGCTGTTGAGGAGTGTTCGGTCAGCAGAATTTTAGAGTGTGTGGGCTTTGGATGCAACCGAGTTCCACAAGGTTGATTGAATTTCAGATTATGCTTACCAGCATACATCTACATTTTGTCTTTATTTTTGCAAGTGAACCACCATCTGTTATGTCAGGTTAACTGTTAAAGTAACACTGAGCCAATGCTCTCCTCAGAAACCGTAACAGATTAACGGTTACAAATAATTTAAATTATTTCTCAGAATTTTATCCAACGCTAACTTGGTTCCCTGGTTATTGCACACGTCACTGTGCTGTTTCTAATTATAATGATAACTACACTATCAGAGGAAGTATAACAGCATGCAAGCACCCCACACAATAAGGCATAGACGTTGAACCATTTCATTGCTTCATTCACAAGTTAAGAAGTGTCTCTTTGGTCTATGGAAACTGAAATGGCAAGAATATGATGAATATACATGTTTGTGTCTTGCAGGAGGCAGTGGGGGAGAATGTAACGGTCCACAGTGCAGCAGAGGACAGAAAGGAGAAGGTGCCGAGCCCCCATCTCAGCCAACTGGTGGTCCTCACTAACAGTGGGACTCTTTATGGGCTAGCACAGAGAGTGGTGGCCACTGAGTCTCTGTAAGTACTCTCTACACAACACAACGATTTAAATCATTTTAAAATACATAATTTAGTTCCACTTTAAGACAGCACACAGCATTATTGGTCTTTATTCCTCTAGTATGGCGGAGACGTTTATCATTGCTTGATTCATGTCATTACAGTGTGATGTAACCTGGCAGTTATTTTCATCAAAGCATTTTCTCTTTTCAAGTTATATAAACAGATTATTCAGCCTGGCATTACCTAAAAAGATAATTGAAATAGAATATTTACGGCTAATTAGAATTCTTAGCGCTCTCCCTATAATTTGCTATTTGTTCGTCTGACTCTAGCAATCAGTGGCTCACTTACGAATTTATTTTCTCCCTCTTGCACCGCCTATGTAGTTACTCTCCCTCTTTATCTTGGTCTATTACATCAGCGCACACTCATACATAATTAGGTTAAACTGTTGTCAGTGCAACAACTCTTGGACCCTGAGAAGTCTGCAGTGAACATGTGCTTTATAATGAAAGTCTGTAAACCAAGGGCCCAGATGACACCGCTGCAGAAGTGCTGAATAGGCCTACACACTCTCACACACAGTTTTTCATGTATCGGACGCGGCCAACAAGCTCAGAAGAATAATGAAAGTAAAAGAGCTAAAGTGCAGAGGTGAAGAAATGTCTTTCTTGGGTAAAGTTTGAAAGGAAATGATCCCCTGGTGTGAATGGATTTAGACTTATTCTAGGCAGAACTGCATGGAAAGTTTTTTTCAGTCAGAAAAAATGTTATTAGAAAAGGCAGCTAACCTTAGCGTGACAGCTTAAACATGTGCCATTTCAAACCATGGACAAACTAATGAGCAGAAATTGAAGATAAGAGCTCTGTCAGTTGCCCATCTTGCTGTTGTTCAGATGTCCTTTTAATACAAGCGTGATCAGATAAGCGTGAACTGCAGGATGTGCTTTTTCTTACCAGACTACATGTTGCCGAGGTAAACACAAGCTGTTCCAGCTAATCTTAATTTAATTTTCTCTCTGCAGAGAATAAATGTCCACTGTGCTCATTTATGGGGTGCTGGCTGTGTTTAATGTAGTGTTTTCAGATTTAGCATTAACCAGACGGCACTTATTTGTATTATTGCTTTAAATATAAAGATTTCTGTTGGGGTTACCAGTATTCACTGTCGTGCAGCATCCTTACAGTTCATCTATTTATGGCGCATCAGTATGGCCAGATCTGAAAATAAATTTAATAGAAATACTGACTTAGCTTTTGAGTCCCCATGCATCCAAAATGAGCTCCTGATTATGCATCAGAATAATCGAGGTAAATGATTCAGCCACAATTTTTACTCATGTTTTTAAAATCATATATCCCACCCTTTTCTAAAAAAAATAGATCTTCTTGTTGGTATAAAAACAGAAAAAATCAGGAATGTATGACTCTGGGGCAGGACAGCATGTGAAGGCTTGGTTTCTTATATTAAATTGCACCGTTCAATCAGGTGTGTTTTTGGTGTGAGGCGCGCTCTACTCATTAAACTCTGGGCTCAGTCCTGGACTCAAACCTGCTCCCTCCATTTTCATTTAGTGTAAAACTATAAAACCATCGATCAGCGTGAGTCCAAAGGTCTTTATTTAGTCACAGTGGAATATGGGAGTATTATTTCTGTCTGCATTGATTTTGTTTTGCCCTGTAATTCTTTTTCTGTTACTTCACTTAGTCACGGTATTTTTCAAGATAACTGAAATCCATTCATTTTGAAAAATAAAGAAAAATACCTGCTGCCTGATAGAAATGATTCTTTGCTTTGTGAGGTGAGCTTTGGAATCAGAGGCAGTTTTTTGCAAAGTGCAGGACCGAGAGACTAGAGGATAGTTTATGTTGCGACAACACTGGAGTTTGTTCAACTTAATTGTTTATCACATTCAATTTGTAATGATATCACGCGGAAGAAATTAGATCGATGCAACAGGGAGAGTGGTGCAAGTAATTATACTGAAAGAATACTTTTAGGAGAGGTGCAACGTCTTTGGTACAGGTTAGCATCAGTGAAGGTAAGCAGAGATAACATTTGTACAGAAATGGTTGTGCAGATGAGCATTTCTTATCTATTAAGGTAACATCGAAATTTCCGGTCCTCAATCAAAAGTAATATCAGCTTTAGTTGATCGATCTGCCTCTCTTGGGTAATACAAAAACAACACATATTAATTTTGTTTTTATGTGTCATGCCTGAACATTTTTCAAACCACACTATGCCACCTCTGCGTCAAATTAAATTGGCTTTCTGTTTTTTCTCTCAGTGTGTTTCTGGCCGAACAGTTTGAATCCCTCCAGTCCCACCTGGACACAATGATGCCTGCAGCAAAGAAGCCTTTCCTGCAACAGTTTTACTCCCAGGTATACTTGCACCTGCTCTCTTCAGTTTGTGCAATTACAGTAACTGTTAATCCTGTTGTCACTGTCAGCGACTACAGCAGAACCAAGCCCTTCTTTTTCATTTAACGTTTCATCATGTGGCTGCCTCTGAGGCTTGAAAAGTGATACTTAATCATATGATACAAACAGACACACATCTTTCAACTCATTGTGAATGAAATAAAACATACTGGAACATATGCATAGTGTCTTTTATTTGATATGCTCTAAAAAACAAACATTCCAGTCGCATTTACTTTTTTATGTGTAGCCATCACCCTTAGTCTTTTTACCTTGTTTAAAAGCCTATTTCTCTGTAAAGATAAGTGACCATGTAACTGCAACCCAGCATTCAGTGCTGTTCTCAACGAGACAATATTCTGTCACTCGCGACCTCGCCGGCTGCTCTTTCCCCGTCTTTTTTTTTTTTTTGTCCACTTGACATTTGAAACTTTCAGATACACAGACAGGTCTCACTTCCCCAAACAGCAAATGAATGTCATGTCCTGTGATTTCACTCTTGGAAATATTGTGCAACGGAGAGACCTTTACTTTGTGTTTGCCTCATAAGGTTTTTACTGCATACATAACACTCAAAAACATGTTGAATATAACTCGCATACGTGTATTCTCCCTTCTGTCAGACGGTGTCTACAGCCAGTGAACTTCGGAAACCAATATACTGGATTGTTGCAGCAAAGGCCATCGACTACGAACAAATGTTGCTCCTGATGGCTGGCGTTAAATGGGACATTAGAGAGATAATGTCTCAGCATAATGTGTATGTGGACGTCCTGTTAAAGGTAATGTTGCGTAGGTGACTGTTGATGTGACATTTGATGTGCTATCATGTAGGTTTGATCTAAAAAGGATGGGAATGAATCATTAAAGCAGCGTTATTTATTTATTTATTTTCTGCTACTTGGGCACAACGAAACAGGCTGGACATGCGGCATGATCATGTTTTTAAATGGTTATTGCTAACATAAGCAAATAGTGGTTAATTTACACTTCCAGCAGATGTGGCGTAACCAACCAATGTATGTTCAATATTCACTCTCCTTTTAGCTCTGTTTTTGGTCTCCACCCTCTCCTGAGGGAAATATCTGGATCTTTAGCGGCTAAATTCTCCACTCAGTTCAGTCGCTAACATTGTCTGGCATTTGTGCTCGGCAGGTAGCTGACAGCCAGCTGCTGGAAGCGACGTTAATGAAAGCGGTGAGAGTGAACCAAAACAGTAAAGTTGCTTCCTGGAAAACCAAAACAAAGAGCTGAAAAACACTAAAATGATCTGTGAAGCTGAGGGACACTACAGTCAGTTCATAATTATCTGTACATTTGTTACTACCATTGACCCGTTTCACATTACATGTAGTCATTTTATCTGTTGTTAATATTAAGATATCGATTCGTCACAGTGCATTTTTAATCCCGCTTTGTGCATTAAGATTATGTTCAAAGACAGGAATGGAGACTTCATTGGAACAGCTTTATCTCACATTTCATAGAGATAATATTCAAACACCTCCCCATTAAGATTGCTCTTTGTCAGCTGAATATGAATGATGATACTAAAACTAGTGGTATCCTTGTTGACATTTTTTTCTTCTGTTGTAGTGTATTTTATATTAAGTAAAAGTTCTGTCCTAATGTTTATTCTTCTCCCCCAAACAAATACTGTACACTGCAGCCCTCTCTGTGTATGGCACTATCCACATTAACAAAAAGTAGAACACACAAACGGCAGCTGTAATAGATTTGCTTTTATCTAGTGGGGACTTTCCTCGCAGTGTTTTTGTTTTATTTGAGAAATACAATCTGGGTTTATCCTTTTAACATCTGTGACATTTACATAAAGTATAATTCTTTATTCCACTTCAATTCAAGAACTCTTAAGTTCCTTGTTGACCCATCTTGAGTTTAAATTCATTCAGGGACCTTTAATATTTATTCTTTGGGATGGGGTGAATAATTTAGAACAGGGTGGGGGAGCTGTTGAGAGTTGAATGCAGATCTCTCCTGAAGTTTCAGCTTTAAAGACATTTAAATTCCTGACGTATCTTTGGAATTGGAAGTTTTCCACTAAATCTGTTGCTTTATGCATGCTGGCCACTTCCATTATAAATGTTGCATGGGATATAAGAACACACAGCACTGGTTTTCTCACCTCTGGCGTTCAGAGACTAAGAGGTCTGAAGGGCTGCGGTCTGAAATCTGGAACAGACCAGCACCAAACCAAGACAAATCCCCATCTATGCATCAGCACGTCTTAGAGAGCTGTTGGTTCAATTACAGTTCAAAACAGAGATGTTTTTGAAATAGATGAATAAATATATACATATTTAATTACAGTTTAGTCATCTGCTCAAACTCACCTTTTGAGATCCTGAATGGCTCGATGATCTTTGGCTCTGGCAGCTCTGCACTTAGGTGGAACTAATGAGTGAATAAACACATGAGCTAAAACTGCCTGAGAGGGAAATCTCTGTCTCACTGGCCTGGTTTAACTGCCCAAAGGTGTCAAAACAGTCCAGCTGATGGACTGACACGGTGCATATCACATCTAGCATTTACTTTCCTCATCAGCTGCTAATAGCCCCTCTCCGCCAACTTGTCAGACACTCATAATGCATAGCGATTGTGTTATGTGCATTGATTGAAAAGAGTGTGCTACATTTTGTTAAACTGCATACAGGAGAATATTTTATTCATGAGTTCAGGTTGATCACTAGCATTCAACAATGGCATTGATTTGCATATAAAGTGGCAAGGAAATGCTGCAGCCTCAGAATGACTTCATTCACAAACTGCTTCAGCCAGAAACTATTGTGGAGCTGTTTGTGAATGAATAACATTTCGTTCTTGGCCGCAAAATGAATGGCAGTTATATATGCCTTAAAATCCAACCTCATTTTTTAATATGACAGGGTTTAAATGAAGGTAGTAAAGAAATTAGAAGACCACATACTCCTGAGACACATCCATCATATGTATGTACAGTTTGTATATACTGTAATTTTCTGAAACAGCAACATAATATCATAATGGGATGATATCATCCATAATGGAACATTTCAGAGTGCACTGAGTACACAGCAAGTGATTGGCATCGCTCTACGCTGTGTAGAGTGTTTATGGCTACAAACAAGAAGCATCAAAACATGGCATGTGTAGCTATAGGCCACTTGTGACCAGAACTGTGTAGTACATCTTTGTGTCCTGCAGCCTGCACCTTCCTCTGAGATATTCCCCTTGTTTCTTTGTGTTGGAACATAAAAGAAAGAACATTTGGAGGGCTGTTGTAACAATACCCTCATGACTGGTTTCCTTTTTTGTGCTTGGCCATGAAAATGTTTTTTTGTAGCAAGAAAGGATGAGATAATCGTGACAAAACATCTCAGGTGTGTAATAGAGCAGTTTTTCACAAACAGCCGTTTCAAAGAGATAAATCTCAACTTTGTTTCATGCATGTGTTATTAAAAATATACACGTGTTAAATACTTTACAAATGAGAATAAATAAATGCATTTTGGCAATGTTTTATTATCTCTTTCATTGCCTGTCATCAGTAAAGCTAACAGAATGTTTGTTAGCCTTTCATATTAGATTCAATGATAAAAGTAGGCTTCAAGTATCATAACAATACAAACATTAAGGTACCTTCATGTGACTCAAAAGTGTCCTGCAGATATAAATGTTAAATTAAAGACTGTGGAATAAATTCTACAAATGTATTTGTTGACCGTAATAAAATCTCCTGCAACCCACGTGTGGGTCCCAACCCCAGTTTTTGGGAATGACAGTATTACAAGATATTAATTAAAAGACCTGACTGTATGCACATCAGAAAGTTAATGAATGAGTCCAGTTGAGATGTTTCTAAACCCAGGTACAGTGCTCAGCACCGCTCAAATTATTATTTTTTTAACGCATAATTTGTGGCTTGGTGGTTTCATACTTCCTGTCCCGATCTGCTCAGTTCTTCAGATGTTGTGTTCATCAGTTCAGAAGGCAAAATAATGTGATTTGCTCAGTGAAAGCAGAGCAGCTGTACAATAACGCAGACGTCCTGTAGGCTGGGGCAATGTGATTTATCCTTGATTGATTTGATGCACTTATAGCACTGTTATTTATGAAAAGAGATTAATCAAGCCACTAATGCAGTTTATTCTTCACAGACTGTAAATAATTATGTTGTGCAATGCACAGCATGAGGTAGCTTCATAACAATGTGCAGCTTCTCTGAGGTAGGTTTGGGGAGCTGCTGTTGGATGTCATCCAGGAGAGTTCATGAGGACTTTGATTTTGTTCATGACTTCCAGTTGGAAAACCAAAAGTTGTTTTGGAACTAAAGTGGTAATAAATGCCTTGTACAGTACATAGGTTTGTGTTTGTTTCATATACCTTGCACAAGCTAATAACATGTTTTTATCTATTTTTTCTCCTCTACCTTTCCAGGAGTTTGAGCAATTTAACCAGCGGTTGCAGGATGTTTCCAGACATGTGCGCATCCCGCTGCCTGTGTCCAACGTGCTGTGGGAGCACTGCATCCGCCTGGCCAACAGGACTCTAGTAGAAGGGTAAGGGCCTCATAAAACACCTCTTCAGCATCAACGAGATGTTTGTTTAGTCTGGCATCATTCTGGTGAAGTTGCAGCCAAAGCTTTTTTTTTTTTTTTAGGTCACTATGAATTATTGTTCAAACTTCTGTAGGAAAACAGAGTTTAATATTTTCCATCTGTGTAAGTGTCTCAGAAAAGCAGTTTGACTCTTGAATTGTACAATGTACTAGGTTCTCTATTTATCCAAGAAAAATAATTGAAGTAAGTTTTAATAAAGCTCTATATGTGCATCAATATCAATATTCAATATCTGATGAAAAGACAATAGACTTGCAAGCAGCTCAGTGATTGGATAGAGCTCTTATAGCCTGTCAGAATTAGCCATTTAGAGGCGGGGAGTTGAGACAAGTCCAGTTCCCGTAACTTAACCTGACCATGATGGTTTGTCTGTACACTTTGTGGACTTCTATTTATTTCCGCTAAGAGCACTTGAAGAGTAAGAGCACAATCAAGTCTGCAGTTTTGTTACACCAGGCTTTCCCACACAAATAACAGCCTTTTCTAAATCTACAAAAACATGTGCATATCCAAGTTTGAGTAGGACTGTTGTCATCTACCCAAAACAAATTGAAGGCGTAACGCTTCACAGGTCAAATGTACGGTAAACATCCTTCATGCTATGAATGCACATTTTTGCTGTAAAAAATTGCTCCCGTAGCTGCGTCTATGGTGTGTAGATAGATACTGAATTGTAAGTCACTTTGGATAAAAGCATCTGCTAAATGACTGTAATGTAATGTATTCCTGCCCAAATGTTTTTTAATTGTGGTGCTTTGTGGAAATGATGCCCGTTAGCAGTTCTTAACTAAACAAATACATATATTTATAGTTTAATAATAATAAAGTTATATCAAAAGTCAGCATCCTAAATCCATTGAATAGAAGGGAGTAGTTTATCGGTGTAGTAAAAGCCTCCGTCAGCAGTATGGTGTCTATTCAATCTTTATTTGGAAATCTCAGCAGCTATTCAAAAAGCAATTCAGTGCTATTCAAGTTGGACGTATATTGCGCTGCAGGGAGGAAAGAAATGTGCACAAAATGCAAAGATCGCTCAACCCCCTTTGTAGCATTATTTATATATATATATTATTTATATATAATTTTCAATTCAATTTATTTTGTACAGGCAAATCTCCCCCCAAAACACCCTTTAACAGGGAGAAAAAAAAGGACCTTAGGGAGAGCAACAGAGGAGGGATCCGTCTCCCAGGATGGACCAACATAACCAAGCTAAATACAGCTCAGACCCTTAGAATAGTGGTTTATTTCTCGCAACCATGGGACATTGTAAGTCAATTGTCATGTGTTGTTATGACACCCTGTTTTGCTTTCAAACATCTCTTTACTCTCGTGTTACAGTCGTAACTAGAGTCCCTAAGCAAGCAGCATTTGTGAGTCATCGCATTGCAATGATAATGATCGAGGAGAAGTGGAATGTTTCTCTCCTCTTTATGTCTGTCTTTGTTTATCCCTCGCTTTGAACATCTGCACATCATAAATTTGAAAAAGAAAAAAATATTTCCAAAGCATGTAGTCAAGCACCATGAAGACCGGGGGAAATTACCTACAGTACATTAGAAACCTGGAGACTTTGGAGTAATCCCCAAAAGAAAACCACTCTAAATTCCTGCTGCCACCTTCACTCTTCGTGCTGGCAGCCCTCTGTGCCAGTCAGACATCTCTGCATCAGGGAATCGCATGACACAGGCCTCTCACACAAACCATAAAATGCTCTTGACACATCCCTTGTAATGCATTTCACCACTTTCTCCCTTGTTATCAAGACATATGGGTTTTAACAAGTGACAGAATGCCAGAGTGTGTTTTTCCTCAGCACCTGCATCCCTCAGAATGTGCGAAGTAGATTTTTAGATTCAAGGTGTAACATAAAAAAATACAAAAATGTGTGCATACACGTGTTGGTGGGGTTGCAATGGCACTGACGGAAAATGCGTTATGTTAAAAACCAATGCTTGTTAAATGGTTTGGTGCTGGCAAAGTGTTTAAAGAAGGAGAGAGAACATTGGAGGTGGAGTGTTTGCCCTCATCCACTGAGAATAGGGAACATGCTGAGCACTTTTATCTACCAGTATATTCCTTCTACACACATATATCTCCCACTCCTCTGGCACACCAAGGAGAAGTATTCATATTTGTTTGTTTGTACTCCGACTCGCTCAGCCCATTATTCAATTTCTCTGTCCAGCGCTCGTCTTCCCCTTAGACTTGCAGAAATGGCTCTGTTAGCATTCTGAGCTGAAGCTCAAACACTCAGTGGCAAACTGTGGCAGGCCTGACAAGGGAGGGAGGTAGAGAGAGAGAGAGAGAGAGAGAGAGAGAGAGAGAGAGAGAGAGAGAGAGAGAGAGAGAGAGAGAGAGAGAGAGAGAGAGAGAGAGAGAGAGAGAGAGAGAGAGAGAGAGAGAGAGAAACAGAAAAGAGAAACGCTCAAGTGTGAGACAGAGGTGTGTTAATGTACTAATGTCACAGACACTGACCTGCCAACAGTTCCCTCTGCCAAACACCTGCAACACAAACACACACACACTGAAATACATATGTACTCGAGCCCACGCACCCTCTTTTACTGACATGGCACAGACAGCTGTGCGGAACAACCTGACTTCATATCTGATATAAGACACATGCAGACACAGACATAAGGACTCATGTAAGCCTTTCAATACGTACACACTGCATTTTTAGTCTTAAAATGTGTTATAATGATCTACTAGGGATTATTTTTAACCTTTTATTTGAGTTTGAGTTGATTCATAAACATACGTATAACCTGCTTGTCCAAATAGTCACGAAACAAGATGAAAAAAAAAGAAGAAAACCAAACCAAAAACACTGATATAATCCAACACATGCAAAGACCAAAAATATGAAATGAAACAAACTATGAATAACATGTCACACAAACAAGGTTTTATGCATACAATTGAAGCATTTAAAACCCCCAAAAGTTTTGGTCGACTGCTCTATTACAGACTTAAATGAAATGTGCGACATGCAGATTTCATTATTCCTCATACAAATAGCACTTTTACCGAAATATTAAGTACATTCACGCCTCTCACCTCTTTTCATTTCCATTAATAAATAGTTTTTTTACACTTACTTTTAAAAACTTTAATGGATTCCTACTGCTCCCGTAACTTAAATTAGTACATTTCTTTGTTTACTTCGCTGCGGAAGCTTTGACAGTATTTTCATTTGGATTTAAATGTTGATAGAAATTGGCATCTAACAAGCTGAAACACATCTTCCAGACATGTTTTAATACATAATAAATTCACAGTAGGGAACTAAAGAATTTAAAAACATTGCCTCACGACTTTCTCCTCAATATACAGACACAGACAAGTTTAGTGGAAGATTTGGCTGGCTAGCAAGGTAGTGCATTATGGGTAGAAAATGTGAAAAAGACACATATAACCAACACCTGTGATGACTTTCATGAATCAAAAGAAAAATGGCACAGAATGCACTTACTTTCAAGTAATTGCCTACCGCTACCGGAATACTTTGAGCAATACTAATCTCTCTCTCTCTCTCTCTCTCTCTCTCTCTCTCTCTCTCTCTCTCTCTCTCTCTCTCTCTCTCTCTCTCTCTCAATTCAATTCAATTTCAATAGCTTTATTGGCATGAAAGTTTAGAAACAGTATTGCCAAAGCATCAACAAAATTAAACATACAATAATATTAATACACAATAACATTAATATACAATATCATTAATATAACATCTAGATTGATTATTAATTACATACATACAGTGTGTGTGTGTGTGTGTGTGTGTGTGTGTGTGTGTGTGTGTGTGTGTGTGTGTGTGTCACTCATTGTCCCTCATGTTGTGGCATGTTAAGACATATTGGGCAGCTAGATACTTCCTATCTCCTTCTCCTAGGAGTATTTTTAATTTTGAGTTGTTATTACATATTTTAAAATCTGAAATTACAGAGTTGAATTTGTTAAAGTAAATGTTCCTAATTTGATTGAACGCTTCACATTTTAGGAGGAAGTGCATCTCTGTCTCAGTCTCACCTGTCCCACAGTGACCACATGTTCTGTTCTCTTTTGGTGTCCATGTCTTCTCTCTCTCTCTCTCTCTCTCTCTCTCTCTCTCTCTCTCTCTCTCTCTCTCTCTCTCTCTCTCTCTCTCTCTCTCTCTCTCTGCTGTTTTGTCCTCCAGCTATGCTAATGTGAAGAAATGCAGCAACGAGGGCCGGGCCCTGATGCAGCTGGACTTCCAACAGTTCCTCATGAAGCTGGAGAAGCTGACCGACCTGCGACCCATTCCTGATAAAGAGTTCGTAGAGACCTACATCAAGGCCTATTACCTTACTGAGAATGACATGGAGCAGTTCATCAAGAATCACAGGGTGAGACGACAGAAAACACACTTATTAATATTATATTCCATTTCTGCTAGATCCTCCAGAATGCAACACACGGTTGTTTTACTACAAATGTGAAGCCCTGCATGTCGCTGAAAGCGTCATGCTAACGCCATGTGTCACATTTTTTGATTTTGTGCAGGAGTACTCCATGAAGCAGCTCGCCAACTTGGTGAACGTTTGTCTGGGTTCACATATAAACAAGAAGGCTCGCCAGAAACTCCTGGCGGCCATCGATGACATTGACAGACCCAAGAGATAGTTCAACAAACGGCGCGGACCCTGAACGTATCCACCAGCCACACAGACGGACACTCCAACCGAAGAACTCCCACAGTGGAGCTCAGCGTCGAACGTTTTCATATTCTGTTCAGAGTGTAAATGTGTAATGATGTGTTCAACAAGCTGTACAGCACATACAGAAGTAGAGCTACTGTATACAGCAAAGCTCAAATGTTAGCCACATGCTAGTTATCGCTTAGTATACAGCCCTTATGTTGTCACAACAGAAGACGAACACATTCACTCTCGAGCATGGTGCAGTTACTCTGTGCTTACAGTAGATGTACCATAATGCATGCACTTACATTTTCATTTAACCGCTCAAGTTTTCCTGCAAATTGTCTGCAACCACAACAATTTCAATCTCTTCCATGACCATAAGGATCTTGAGTTTCTGATTAACTTCTACAAAAACAGGATCTAACAGTGTAATGTGAAGTGAAGCATTCCATCTGTTTTCACCAGGTGCGCTCAATTTCTGACACAACCATGATCTTGAGATTACAGGTGATTTCTGAGTTGCTAAATTTGATAGTTCCATAAAGTTTTGTGGTAAATACATCCAAAGTACAGATCCAATAAGAGTCTGTAGTAGTAATAAATCCACTATCTAATTTAAAGCTTGATTGAATGTGCCCCCCCTCAATGGAGATGCAGTAAATCAGGGTTATTGTTCACTTTAATCATTCATTAGTTACTCCAGCAGCCCAAATGTTTTGCTGTATATTATTTCACTTCAGGGTATTGTGCCTGATTGGATGCTCCGCTTGTTTGTTTTGTTTGTTTTGTCCATGAATTACGTAAATCTAATATAATGATGATTCTGAAAATAATATAAATTGCTGTAATGAGCATTGATATAGAGTATATCTGCACTAGCTGCATTTGTCATATCTGAGGAGCACTTTCTGAAAGTCTTTGTGAAAGAACTTATCTTTGATTTCAGTCTCCGGCCTTCTTGATGAGCAGTGAAATCTGTTTTGTGCGTTTGTGCAGTCAGATACTGATTATGTGATTTATCATGAGTTAGTAGTTGAACTGTGATTGATTTACTGTCAACAGTGGGGGGGGGAGTAACAGTTTTTGATATGGCTTCAAATTTTGATTCCAACTATTCCAAGAAAAATACTGTAAATGTGAATGTTTTGAACAATGTCTGTATTTATTTCTTGCTTTATGTCTTGTTTGGGTTTTTATATGATATTCGCCGGAAGTGTATTTTGTCATTTATCACCTCCCAGTATGTTGTAACTTATCAACTGAAGCTAATAGAAATATTTAAACATTGTCAAATTATGTAAAGGGTCAAGTACACTATAGTGAAAATCAGTAATCGTGTTAGAACTGTAGGTTGAAGCAAAAATGATTCTGACATAATAAACACACTAACAATGGACTCTTTTATGCTTACATGTGCTCCTAATAAACTGCATAATCTATAAATCATATCCAACCTTTAAATCCTCTGTGCTGCAGCAGTTTTAAAAGAGCATTAGCCGTTTATCAGAATATGAGTGTTGCCTTCCTGCTGCGCTGCTGTCCATCCTAATGATGCTTTTCTCAGCCAGGAGCAGGACGCTGTCAGATTAATTAATGAGGCTTCCTGTGTGGCTACAAGCCCTCTGCCTCCCTTTAAAGGAGGAGCCTGCTGATCAGGTTGAGTTGAAAGAGCTGTGAAGGACTCATTACAACTTTGATGACTCACGGTTTTGTATAATACGACCTTTCTACCAACTATGTAATCAAGCTGAAGCTATTCCCCCTCAAGTGGACTACCATCCACACGTGTGCTGTGTGTATAAACACACAGATGACTTGGCCTACTGGCTACTTCACATTTAGACAACTTTACATTTAGGGAAAGAGCAAAATAACCTAATTTGTCATGTACTATTTAGTTTATCATCAGATAAACCTGGACAAAACTAATCAAACATCTTAAACTGAGTTTAAATCTGGGCTCCTGTGTGGATCTAATGGGGTTCTGGTGACGGTCGGACTTTTAGTTTCTGTTTTTCGCAGTTCGTGTGGCAGTATTTGACCATTTGAACCTTGTGTGCCGCTTTTTCTTGCAGAGCTTTCTTCACCCTCCCGCCCTCAAACCTTCACCGCTGCTCTCGCTGTCCTTGCCCGACTCATTTGGGTGCCCAGCTGGATTGTAGCCCTCATGTGATGCCGTGGCCCAGTTACCCTTTCAGATAAAAGACCAGGCACTCTTTGCCCCGGTGTTTTTGCCCCTCTGCCAAAATTTCATGAGCCTATAGTTCATAGAAATCGTTAATACTGACCTACATGGCTTCTATTCCCGCACTGTCTGATGTGCATTCACAAAGACTTCATTCATGTCTACTTATACACATGTAATGGGGAACAATTGCTGTTGGTGCCTGTTAGTAATGTTTACTTTGCATGATGATTGACAAGACAAGATGCGACAGTGGAGGAGCAGAGAGTAAAAGTAATTGTGGCAACAAGAGGAGATGCTGATGAGATGTGCTGGTTGTACATGAAAGACACGGTTGATACTTGAGTAGGAGATGACCAGATGAATTTAGATCATGAGTTCTTTAGAAAGTTCAGTGAAAGCTGCGTTATCTATGACAAAAAGTTTTATATTTTCTCAGGCATAGTCTTTGATAATCACTTCTCTTTAAAACATTGAGCTTTGAAATACCTGATTAAACCTCCCGAAACTTTATAACCAAAGTTGATTTTTTTTATTGTTAGGCTACTTACTAAAGGAGAAATACATTTTTCTTTCATCCCATCAGTATCGGCTACTCTCTCGTCAGATGCGAACGTCATTAACTACTGCATCGTGAGTGATGTATTAAAACTGCAGGCTCTCCTTTTGCTTTTGTGTGTTTATGGGCTGTAGTAGTATATTGTTTATACACTTCTGCATACACTTTATTCTACTGTAAGTGTTGGGCTTATTAGGTTTAGTGGCTTAATATGTGTTGCACCCACCGTGGTGTACTACACTTTTTATTTATTATCGATCGACAAGTGTCTGAGTTTTGTCTCCATTCTGGTTAAATCTAGTGAGACTACACTGAGGACGTTTGTTGGATATTTATTTAGTCGATAAACAGTTGTATGCACAGGCTGCAAAGTGTTGTAAAAGTGTTGTTTGGTATTGTTGCTGATTTTGTTCTACTTTCGTTGACATTCAATGCAATGTAAAGATGTTCCTTAATTTAACAGTAGTATATGCTTCTCACCACCACCACCACCAAAATGTAATGCAGTAATGTTTATTCAGAGTACTTACTTTTTACTTATATTGAAGTACATTTCAAAGTATTTTTTACTTGAGTAAAATATTCTAGAACTGTCCCCACCTCTGCTTAAAGGTGTTAGGTCTTCATAGACATTAGCTGTAACTGGCTCTTTTATTCTTTATTATTAGTTTTATTCTTGTTTTCTCTTACTGTAACATAGAAATAATTAGAGTAAAAATAAAATAAAATGCTGAATAGCTTTGTATACCCCTTTGTCAGGTCAGCTGTCGGCTATCTGAAGAGAGGAAAAGAAAGAGGGTTCATCTCAGGAGATATTTGGGTAGAAAGCAGGTGTCAAGCTAACTGGAACACACACACACACACACACACACACACAAATACCTTTTAATTTCAGTGTCTCACTCTGTAAGAGCAGAAAATCGAAAACTGTAACTAGGGACCTATGCTCGGATCATTCGCTCCCTCATAATGACAGCACGGTGTATTCACAGAGCGTTTTCTTAAAGCACTCTTATTGATTCAGCCCTGTCACCACACACACCTTACTGTGCAGAGAAAGTCTTCATGGCTTGTGGTTCAAAACGAGTATGCCATTTATTGGAAAATTGGTGATGCTAATAAAATTGTTCTGCTTGCTATAGCCCGAAATAGAATTACATCGGGCCAATTGCAAATATGAGCTCTTTAATGTCCGGAAATAATTTTAGATACGTTTCAGAATGCATGAAAGTGGTAATTTATGCATTCAAATCTAATCTATTCAATACAATTTTTTATTTTTCACTATTTAATGAACATAATGCCAGTATTTCCCTTCATATTGACTGGTATTACGGATTGAAGCAGCTAATTGGATGTCAGACTCCGTTGCATGAACTTTCACGACCGCCCTCTGAGAATCGTGTTCCACCCGTCGCTGCTAATTTGTTGCTTGACTAGCTGTGCTTGAGCGTAAAAAAAATGTTGTGACTGGTCGTAAACATGAGCAAGGCAAAAAAACCTTTCAAGAAACATTAGGGCTCCTTATACCACAGAGGTAGGGGCTGTCAATTCAAAGTTCAAGGTAATTTGCTGTTGTCAATCAAAGTATCAGCAAATAGAATAGGGAAGTTTTATGGATAGATATTTTAGGGCAGCACATGATGACTCTGTCCCCCGTAGGTCTGTTTGTATGTGTCGGTCCTGCGATAGTCTGGCGATCTGTCCAAGATGTCCCGCCTTCGCCCAGTGTCAGCTGGGATCAGCCTGCCCCCCTCCGACCTAAACAGAATACAGGGTTAAAGATAATGGATGGATGGGACTCTGTGATTTGTGTGAGGGTATTGCTAGGGAAATCATTTTTCATATACATTTTCACCCATTGCTTGGATTTAAATATTGTCTGAAAGAAAAATGAATATCAAAATATATTATAATGTTAGAGCCTACACCCTTTTAAATACACAGTTGTCATAGGCGGACATTTTACACAGAAGTTAGTTGTAGTCAAGGTTGTATATGATATGATATATTGGCACAGTGCAGGCCTTCACATTGATTAAGGAAGTTTGTACTAAGTAAAGTCAAATGTGTGTAGTAAAATGCACTTTTCATAGCAGCAAAAATGTACTGTTTTTATCACTTTTATACTTTATCAAAACTAAAGTTATAACACCATTACGGAGCTCAAGAATTGAACAAATTAAAATGAAAAATTCAGTCATAGTATAGTATATCATCAAAAAAGTAATAGCATAATATGTCGTAAAAAAGGTCATAAGCCTGACAAATGTCAGAATATGTAATCTGTCACAAATACCACTTCATCTTAGATTGTTTTCATCCTGCCTGTCTGTTTCTCTCACTCTCCTGTCGTTCTATTTCATCCTTACTGACCGCCAGAGGCAGTGTTTAACACTGGATATCTTCTGTCTCGCGCATGCGCATGTCGAGTCTTTATATCAACAAAGTTACCTGTGACCTCGGATGACCCCCGTCTTCTATAAGTTCCGGTGTCATCCTGAGATCAGTCCTTTTTCATCTTCTCGCTACGCAGGCTAGCTACCATGGTAGTAGAAGCTTAAAGCGAAAATTAACTGTCTATGATCAAGACACATTAGAGTTTGTCGCGGTAGCCTTGTGACCACCGGTCGGAGTTGCGGATCTTCGCCCTCCAGAGGCTGCCGTTCGGCCCCGGACTCAGTCTGATACGGGCCACCTAAATCACAAAGACAACAATCGGTGAGATCAATTAACATTGTTTCTATAACCATTGTTCGTTTTTTCCACGGTTGGCAGCGCTCTAGCTAATCCAACGGCGGCGTGCTAGTGGGAGCGTAGAGTTACGCTGTCGGGCCGCCCTTCACAGTTAACGGAGCGCCCTCGCTCCGGCTAACTTGGTGCTAACTAGACTACGGTAATACTCGGATGGTGTCCATTGTTTTTGTAAACATTACGGCTATCAAAGTTAGCAGAGTGCTCTCGCTCAGGCTAACTGGTGGGACACCAATATCTGCAACAACTGTCCAAGTGAAGAGAGTGTCCTTGCTCCCCTCTCACTATAAGGACAGTTTTTTCTTTGGCCTGTTTCCACAGTGGCGGGGTGCTCTCGCTCAGGCTAACTGGTGGGACACCAATATCTGCAACAACTGTCTGAGTGAAGAGTGTCCTCGCTCCCCTCTCACTATAAGGACTGTTTTTTCTTTGGCCTGTTTCCACAGTGGCGGAGTGCTCTCGCTCAGGCTAACTGGTGGGACACCAATATCTGCGACGACTGTCCGAGTGAAGAGAGTGTCCTCGCTCACCTCTCACTGTAAGGACTGTTTTTTCTTGGCCTGTTTCCACAGTGGCAGAGTGCTCTCGCTCAAGCTAACTGGTGGGACACCAATATCTGCAGCAAATATCCTAGTGAAGAGAGTGTCCTCGCTCCCCTCTCACTATAAGGACTGTTTTTTCTTTTGCCGGTTTCCACAGTGGCAGAGTGCTCTCGCTCAGGCTAACTGGTGGGACACCAATATCTGCGACGACTGTCCTAGTGGAGAGTGTCCTCACTCCCCTCTCACTGACTGTCCCCTGCCTGTTCTCGTCAGCAGAGCGCTCCCGCTCAAAACTGACTTAGCAGCCCACACCAACTAGTGGAACAAGGGTTCCTCCAGAATTGAGGCCATGTTTAACTCTCCCGGCTGTAGGACCTGTATGGCTCCTCTTCAGCCGGAGGACGGCCATGACCTCTGCCCCTCTTGCCTTGGCCTCGAGCATCTGAGGGAGGGCCTCTCGGTGAACTCGTGCATGAACTGTGGCATCATGCCTCGAGTAGTAAGGGCTGCTAGGCTCGCCGAGGTGGAACACCTGATGGATGAGGACGACCTCCCCCTGTCAGGACAGCTGAATCCAGCCCAACCTACCCATTCCAAACGCCGGGCCACAGAAGCTGCAGGGGCTCCCTCCAAGAGGGCTAAGCCCAGCAGGCTGTCTTCTAGAGTGGGTCTGCTGACTGCTGAGCTTGCTCAAATGAAGTCGCTTCTCCTGACCCTCCACCCTAGTGCAGGGGGGTCTGAAGCACCAGATCTATCCACGGCTGAGCTTGGTCCAGAAGAGGACGTTATCTCACTGGCAGCGTCAGCCAATCTCTTTACTGAGTACAGTGAAGGGCGGCCCTCCCATGCTTCGGGGCCTGGCTCCCGTTCTTCAGTTCAGAGTTCTTCAGAGGGAGCAGTCGATAGCACCATGGGGTCTATCATTCGCATGGCACTGGCACGCCTGCAGTTAGATACACAGCAGCCGGAACCTCCGCCTGCGAGTGCCTTCTTCAGGGTCGTTCCCGCCCCCACCACCTTCTCTGTTCCTCCCACCAAAGAATATCTGAGGAAGCTGCATGCATGCTGGAGAGACACCGGGACTCTGTCCCGTCTTACATCGGATGGATGAACCCTGGCTGCCATGCAGGATGAGGCAAAATTTGGCCTCGCCCGTATGCCAGCTGTTGAGCCGACTATTGCGGCCCTCATAGTCTCCCCTGAGGAGACCCTGAGGCCCAATGCCAGGTGCTCTCGACCCCAATGTCGAGTCACGGATGACCTGCTATCCAGGGCTTATGACACAGCGGCATGCATGGGCCACATCGGAAACTCCCTCTCCCACCTCATGCTTGCCCTCTCAGCTTCTCTGCAGCAAGCTACTCTCGACGCTTCCGCCACCAGCCTCAGTGATTCTTCACTGCAGGCGTGCGCTCATGTCAAGGGAACTTGGACGTCTGATGTCCACCCTGGTCCAGACTCGCCGCCAGGTTTGGCTAGCGCAGTCTCCCCTGTCGGAGACATGTAGGAGAACCCTCCGTACTGTCCCAGTAGAACCTGGTGAGCTGTTCGGGGCATCTGCTATACAGGCGCTTCAGCGGACCGTTGAAGCTAGCCAGACCAGGCAGCAGTTCTCTGGCCTTCGCAGAGACATGCCCGCACCCCGCAGACCTAGGGGTCCCACTTCGGCCCCCCGAGGCCGTGCTCAGCCCCCAGCTCACACCAGTAGCAGTCACAGGCCTCAGCATCCCGCTGGGAGGCCAGCTTGCTACCCAGACAACCCTACTTATGTCCCCCCCAGACAACCTCCGAACTTGCGGACTAACAGTCGCCCCCCCAGAGCCTCCAGAGGCAGGGGGCCAGGAGATGATGTCTCCGGGCCGGCCGTCGGTTTTTTCTCTCAGCAGCAGATCAGCTACTGGGCAGCTCATGCTTCAGACCCCTGGGTGGTGTCCACCCTAACCCAGGGGTACAAGCTTCAATTCCGACGCCGGCCCCCAGCCTCCAGTCGGGTCAAAATGACCAGCATCACCGACCCGGCAAAATCCCTAGCCCTTTACCAGGAGTTAACCGCGCTCCTGGCCAAGGGTGCAATCGAGAGGGTGGACCCCCTGTCACAACCCGGGGGGTTCTACTCAACTTACTTTCTCGTAAAAAAGAAAGGCAGCGGACTGCGCCCAGTCCTAGACCTGAGGGGACTCAACAAGTTCCTGAAGGTATTACCATTTCACATGCTGAGCACAGCAGACGTCCTTCGGGCTGTTTCCAGGGGAGAGTGGTTCACGTCTGTCGACCTGAAGGATGCCCATTTCCACGTTCCCATTGTACCTCACCACAGGCAGTTTCTGCGTTTCGCCTTTCAAGGCCGTCACTTCCAGTTCAGGGTGCTCCCATTCGGACTCTCCCTCTCCCCACGGGTGTTCACAAGGTGCGTTGCTGCTGCCCTTTCCCCCCTGCAATCACAGGGCATGTAAATATTGCCGTACTTGGACGATTGGCTGATCTGTGCACCATCCCGTCTTCAGGCAGCACAGGACACTGCTCGCCTCCTCTCTCACGTGGCCCGGTGGGGCCTCAAGGTGAACATGGAAAAGAGCTCCCTGACCCCTTCCCAGAGCATAACCTTCATTGGTGTAGCCCTGGATGCAGCCACTATGAGGGCCTGCCCGTCACCCCAGCGTGTGGACGACATCCTCCACAGTCTCTCCTCCTTCCGAGGGGGCAGGCGGTTGCCCTACATTCTCTTTCTCCGCCTGTTGGGCAAACTGACCGCTGCCTCAGCTGTCGTTCCCTTAGGCTTGCTGTCACTGCGCCCCCTGCAGAGATGGCTGAACAGCCTTCACTTGGACGCTAAGTGGCACAGGCACAGGGCAATAGTAGTGGGAAAACAGTGCCTACTCGCTCTATCCCCATGGAGGGAGAGAGCATATCTTGCAAACGGTGTCCCCATGGGCTCGGTCCCATTCCGCCGAGAGGTGGTCACAACAGATGCCTGCCTCTCAGGATGGGGTGCAGTGTGGCAGAACAGGACTGCTCGAGGGCAGTGGTCTGCTCAAGACCGCATGGAACATGTCAATGTTCTAGAGCTACAGGCTGTGCACCTAGCACTCAAACATTTTCTGCCAAACTTGAGGGGAAAGCATGTGCTTGTCCGGTCGGACAACACCTCTGCTGTGTTCCACATAAACCATCAAGGGGGTACCAGATCCCTAGAGTTACTACGGGTATCCCGTGCCCTTCTGACTTGGGCTGCCCCTCGCCTTACCAGCCTTCGGGCAATGTACCTGCCGGGAGAGCGGAACCAGGTTGCAGATTTCCTGTCCCATCACAAGCCTCCAGCGGGGGAGTGGCGGCTTCATCCAGACGTGGTACAGAACATCTGGGGTCTCTTCGGCAGAGCAGAGGTGGATCTCTTTGCCTCGGAGACGTCGACCCACTGTCCCCACTGGTTCTCCCTGACGGAGAGGACCAGTCCTCTGGGTCAGGATGCCGTGGCTCACACGTGGCCAGAAGGGCTTCTTTATGCCTTTCCACCGTTCCCTCTGATTTTGCAAACGCTTCTCAGAGTTCTTCACCAGGGCCACAGACTCTTGCTAGTGGCCCCCCTGTGGCCAGCCAGGACTTGGTTCTCCCTACTGCACAGACTCTGCTGCAGGACACTCTGGCCCCTCCCCGACAGGAGGGACCTCCTGTCGCAACTTGGAGGCCAGATTTGGCATCCCGATCCCAGCCGCCTCCAACTATGGGTCTGGCCGCTGGAGGGCCCGACCGGCTGCTGACTGGCTGCATAGAACCAGTCAGAAGAACTATCCTGAATGCCAGAGCACCATCTACCCGTCTGCAGTACAAAAACAGGTGGAGGCTGTTTTCTGAATGGTGTGCAGTTCGGAACTGGCGATGGCTGGCGACCAAAACGTTTTTTCTCCTTGCCATCACTTCAGCTAAACGTGTAGGCGAGCTGCATGCCCTGTCGGTGAGTGAATCTTGTCTGAAGTGGAACTCGGATGGCTCGGGGGTTACTTTGTGGCCTAATGCAGCGTTTCTCCCAAAGGTGCTGACACGCTCGCATATCAACCAGCCTATCCAGCTTGCACAGTTTGACTCCCCATCAGGAGAGGAGAAGTCAAGGCTGCTGTGCCCAGTGCAGGCCCTCAGAGCTTATGTGGAAGCCACCGTGTGCATACGGCGGTCAGAGCAGCTCTTTGTCTGTTATGGTGGGCCTAAGAAGGGCTGTGCTCTTTCAAAACGGCGCCTGTCCCACTGGATAGTGGAGGCCATTGCCTATGCATACAAGGCGAGCGACCGTGCTCTCCCATCCGGAGTGAAGGGCCACTCTACCAGGAGTGTCTCCACGTCATGGGCAGCCCTGAGAGGTGTGCCTGTGGAGGATATATGTGCTGCGGCCTCATGGGCATCTCCAAGCACATTTACCAAACACTACAGAGTCAACGTTGCCACCCCTCACCCATTGGGGAGGGTTCTTTGGCCAAGTTCCTCTGCCTGAGCTATATGAGGTATGTGCTTGTGCTTCCTCGTGACTCTGTTGATATAAGTCATCCAGTGTTAAACACTGCCTCTGGCAGTCAGTAAGGATGAAATAGAACGAAAGTTACGAACGTAACTACGGTTCTATGAATCCTGGATGACCGCCAGAGTTCTTGGTCACTCGGAATCCCTTAGCTCGCGAGAAGATTTCGTAGGACTGATCTCAGGATGACACCGGAACTTATAGACGACGGGGGTCATCCGAGGTCACAGGTGACTTTGTTGATATAAAGACTCGACCTGCGCATGCGCGAGACAGAAGATATCCAGTGTTAAACACTGCATCTGGCGGTCATCCAGGATTCATAGAACCGTAGTTACGTTCGTAACTTTCGTTTCAGGCCCTGCCACTCTCACCCAATCATCACTCATTCCCCTCACCTGGTCTTCCACGCCCGTCTCACCTGCAGTCCATTCCCTCATTAGTCTCTCACTATTTAGGTTTGTTCACTTGCACTTGATCCCTTTCAGATCGTCTTGTGTGTTACGGCCAAGCTCTCCAGCGCTGTCCTCATTCCAATATCTGATCTATCTGTTTTCAACCTTGAATTCTCTGCCTGCCCCTTTTACTTTATTTGTTTGACCGATTGACTGATCTCCCGGTTTTGACCCTGCCTGAACATTAGTAAGTCAAACTATACTTGTAACTCTATCTGTGCGTCGGGCTTTTGGGTTCCAGTGCGCAGTACTTGTAATCATTACATAATCAAAATTTCATGAAACTGGTTGAATATATTAAGCCACAAAAAATAAAAATAACGATGTCATAAAGAAGTATTAAAAAAGTCATTACCACAAAAATATAATTAAAATGTTATAGTAGGTCAAAAGAATTGTCACATATGTTGTATGTCATACAAAATGTCATGAAATGTGTTGTTGTATAGTAGTCCAAAAAAAGTAATAGTAAAGTAACTATTAAATGCCTTAAAATGCCCTAAAAATGTAGATATTGTAAAGAATGCAAGAACAATGTAAGAATCATGGTGTAGTATCAAGTATAGTTAACCATTAAAAAGTCATAGTATGTAAATATTTTCATAATATTGTTTACCATAAAAAGGTAATTGTATTGTTTGTCAAAAAATGTCTTTACAATATGTCATAGTATAGTATATCATAAACAAATGTCTTAAAATGTAATAAAAAAAGTTATAGCCAAGAAAATGCCATTAAAATGACATAGTATAGTAGATCATGAAAATGTCAGAAAAAATGTCCGAAAAATGTTGTAGCCATAGATAGATCTATTTACGTAGATCACGTAAAAATGTCAAAGTATAGTATGCCATCACAATTTCATAAAACTGGTTTAATATATTGTGCCACAAATATCATTAATACATTTCATAGTATAGTATGACATAAAAATATGGAAAGTATGCCATAAAAAATGACGATGTAATGAAAAAGTCATAGCCATTAGAATGCCATCGTAAAGTTAGCCATAAAACTGTCATGAAAAATGGCATTGTGTAGTATGTCATAAAAAAAATATCATAATATAGTATATCATAAAAAAATTCTTTAATGTATTTAAAAAGTCATAGCCGGAACAATTTCATAAAAATGTCATAGCACAGTATGCCATGAAATAATTTGTTAACAATGTCACGTTACAGTTTGCCATAAAAAAATGTCATAAAAGATGTCATAGTATAGTATGCCATTGAATTTCATGAAAATGTTTTAATATATTGTGCCACAAAAAATAGGATAGTATGCAATAAAAAATGTGATGGTTTAGTTTGTCTTAAAATGTGACATGAACAAATAATTAAAAAAAAAGTCATAGCCATAAAAAATTTCAAAAATGTCTTTGTATAGTCTATCATAAAAAAATACATAGCATAATATGGTATGAAAAATGTCTTTGAAATGTAGTTCAAACATAGCTTTGTCTACCCCTTTGTCAGGTCAGCTGTCACATATCTGACTAAGATGAGAGGAAAAGAAAGAGAGATATCGGGATAGAAATATAGTATGTCATAAAAAAAAACATAATTAAAAAGTCATAGCCATAAAAATGTCATAAATCATTGTGCAAGTTAGACATTATTGTGATGTTCCGAACTTTTGCATCAAGAAATTCTCTCTAAATGGACCTTGTTGAATTTTAATTGAATACCCCTGTGATATACCATAGCAAGACATTTGTACGACATTTTTATGGGATACTATACAGTAGATTGATGTGTTTTATGGCTTTTCAGGGCATACTATACTGTGATATATTTTATAACACGTTTTATTAAGTATTATACAATGACATGTTTTATTGCAGTTTTATGGCATACTATAATATACTATGACATTCGTATGACATACAATTCTATTACATTTTTATTGCACACTATTCTATTACATTTTTATGGAATAGTTATGGCAGACTATACTATGAGTGTTTTATGAAATTTTGATTGCATACTTTACTGTGACATTGTGTCATGTGACATGAAACTTTTTCGTAGCATACTACTACGTTGCACAACGACAACAAATGATCCTTGAATCCCATTTCTTTATGGCATTGCACTTTCAACTTTGAACTTTAAACATCAGTGTCCTGAGGCCATTTTTCAAAACACAGAATATTTATTTGATTTTAATATTCTTGCACTGGCATAATTTCCTGATAGCAAGTGATTCACATGCACTATGCCTAATAAGGGAGCCGTGAACGTAATTTCATGGGTCTCACCCTCTTGTGTCCTCTCTTTCACAACACTGCAAACCGTGATGACTATTGAGTAGTGAGACGGACAACGAATGAGAGAGTCTTTGTATTCCATCCGCTACGGTATCTCACAAATCTAATTGTGTTTGCAGTTTATTCATGGCTTCAAAATATGCAAATATTTCTGATGAGTGTCATGTGTATTCTGATGTATTGTTGACTTAAAGTATAATAAAAGGGCAGCGTTATCTTTGCACTTCCCGGTCACACACCCATTGACCACTGTGCTCAGAGCTCTTTACATGTTTGTGATGTATTGTGAAGATTTATACACAATATGGGTCAATATTAACAATCTGTATGGTTGGCCATATTCACCATAAAGCAGACAAACAATCCGCTCTGTGTGATTAAGAAACATGTTTGACCTTAAGGTTGAAACACACAGACTCACCATTACTGCACGTTTAAATTACATTAACATTGTCCTTATTGATCCTGAGCTCAGAGTCAAAGATGCAACAAGAATTTTTATCTACGTACTGGAATCCCATTTTGCCCTTTAGATAACACTCGTTCTGACAGAATGGAGCCCAACAAACTGTAATGGCACTGCAGAAGGTCAATAATGTTGTACTTGATTAGATTCTGTCTCTTTTGCTTTGAGTACTGTTTTTAACAGGACCTTTTTTACAAAGTGACAACTTGATGGCTGAAATGGTTGGAAAAGAATGTCTACAGCTTCCACTGCAATAAAGAAAAAAATCAAACATTATCACATTACAAGAAAGATGCCACTTCTTCACTTTTACACTTGAAGCTGACAAGAGAGCCTCGAAACAGTGACCCAGAAATGATTGCAGTATTTTCATATTTACTTGATGGCAAAATAATGAAAGCAATTCATCATAGAAGGGACAGTAGACCTGCTTACATTCTGTCTTCTGTGGAAAAATGCATTTCACAGCCACTTTTACCATATAGACCAATATTTCACCCACCAATTTGTCAAAGGCTCCTCCGCATTGCTTTTAGTAATACAATCTGTACACTGTACCTTCAATTTCAATCATTGGTTTATCATAAGGCCCAGCATACTCCTCTTGGCTTTCCCTGTTTCTCATTACTCAGAGGCAAGTCATGGCCCACACATCAGGGAATTCAGACTGAAGGCGACGGCAAATGAAGGTTTAACAGGTCCAGAGCTAACCTCATACCGTGACAGCTTTTCTTTTAACAGCAATTACACACCGTCTTTGCTTCGCTTCCATACTGACAGTGTGTAAGTGTGTGTGTCAAAGAGATTGAGAGGGAGAGAGATATAGAAATACAAAATATATACTAGTGATATGTTCTATAACTCAAGTATATAACATATAATATATGCTGTATGGTGCACACACCACAGTGAATGTTAATGTATCCCCCTGCAGTGTGCAGGGGAATAGATACATTAACCTCATAGCTGGGTTGAAGAACGGACGTTAAAGATAATTCCAGTTAATCATTACTAATATTTTCGTAGTTCTGGCCATCATTTCTATGGGCTCAGAAAACGTCAGTGTCACCAAAGTCATCAGGCAGAGATCTGGGAACAGGGCGACATTGCTACAATGAAGTCTGATGGTGCAAAAGAAAAACAAGCTTTTCATGTGTGTTTACTAAAAGAGAGATTAGTTCTCCCGTCGGAAATCTCGTTGCTGCTCGGATTCCTTGAGAGCTCCCTTTAAAAAGCAAAGCCTTTTCAGCCACATCCAACTGCATCCATATTTGCTGGAAATGCTTGATTCCTTAATTTAATTGTCTCTAGATAAATACAGCTTTCTAGATTGTAAAGAAACTGTAGATGTACATAGTTTACAATAATCCTCACCACTAGAAATTATCATCTATGTTGACTTTAAAGGTTTAAATGCAGTTCCAAATGTCAAGGATGAAAGTATGATAAGATCCAAGACGCAATAAATCGTATTCATCGTTTATTAAAAGTGTATGGAAAGGTTATATTGGAAACACCCACCCAGCAGCACTCCGGAGGAGACACACTATCTTTGAGTTCAGTCTGTTGACATCTGCCTTGAAGCACTTTGAACAAGATGACCAGCAGCCCTCTTGATTTAATGTGCCATTCATGATTGACCATTATTGATCATGATGTTGGCAATCCTGAGGGATTAGATGTGTGCTCAGGGAATGAGTCTTATATGCAGACATGCAGATGGTGCTGGCTAACTGAGCTCTGACAGGTTTTATACTCCGTGGATGATAGAGACTGCAGACAGAGACCTACTTCGGGTAAGTCACACCGTCCAATCCCACTTGGGCCTCAGCCAGTATTATTTCCATATTCAAATTAACTGCAGGATTATCTTGAGGTTTGCTTCGTGAACTCACTAAAGCGGATGCATTATGCATCTGTCTTGTGCATGTGCTTGAATTTTTCCCCAATTATTTAAATATTTGCAGCGTTGCATATTTGTTGGCATCGTGTGAGCGAATTGCTTGTATGCACACAACCAATCACACTATTTAGGCAAAAACCAAGAGAAGGACCTCATAAATACATGTGGATAATCTGATCCTGCGCAACTTTGTCCCTGTCTGAGTCCTGTCTCCGTGCTCGGATGCTCTGGTCTAGTATGTCTAAGTTTCCATTGTCATGGTTGTGTGTGTTGTTGCTCGTGTGCATGGCCCTCGCTGATGTTAATCTACCACTACGGCAGACATTTTAACACCTTTGGAGTGAGAGAGATTGGTGCTATCTGGGCTCGATTTAAGCTTGCTAGGTGAAGTGGTGAAGTGATGATGTGTGTGTGTACCGGCTAAGGCGCCCCAGGCCCGTTTGAATGACAGTAAATAATGCCTTATCTGTGGCTGGCTGTCCCCTCCTAACCTGCTGAGTTATATTACCTTGAGGGGGAAACACACACTTCCTTTTTTGTGTGTGACTTATAGCCTGAGTACCTAAAGTGCCTTGAAGTAGCCGAGTGTGTGGGCTGTTTATTTTGAAGCAATTGGAGGATCTATTTACGCTTAAAACACGCATGTGAATGTATTTATTAGCGTATTCAAACTAAAGTGTGTTCAGACTTTTTCAAGTCTATCTTGATACAATACTCCCATGTCAAATGTACATTGCAAGAGTTATTGGCCACTGTAATAATAGACATTATGTCGCCTACATTATTGTAGTGCAATTCACAAATTTGTCCATAATTATTATTTAAATTGTTCTTATAATTATATATATATATACACACTTTTATTTAATTCTAAAATAGAGCAACTAAAAATATATTACCCCAGTATTTCTGACTGATAAACTACAGCCAGCAGGGGATTAGCTTAGCTTAGCATTATCAGCACCCCAGAACAAAACAACAAAAAGTAAAAGGACATGTTTTAAATTAGCCAAGTGGAGTTAAAACACTTTCAATGCAACATTACCTCTATGTGTTTCTATGGACAGTATTTTAGTTTTGTGTTGCAGTGAAGGGTTACTTCCTGTCACTCTCATGTAGCTTTGTTTACCGGAGAAAACACCGGCATTACAACCTACAGGTGACTGTTGGAACAAAGCTAGATCGCTTTGGCTAACTGAGATAATTGAAGATTCATGTGAGCTTGACCTCAACTTTTGAATGAGGTATTTTAGCATTTGAATTCATGCTGAAATCCCGTATCTGTTTTTTTCAAAGACTCTTGCTTTTCTTTGATCCATATCTATTCAGTTCTGCTTAAGTTAATTTACTTTCTCTACCTTTGAGGCAGTCTGTCTCTTATTTCCACATGCCTCTAAAAGCTGTATCTCTTCAAACCCTCACTTGAGTTCACACAGTAGGGGTAATACAACTGTAATAAGTGAGTGCTTCTCCTGCTGTGGTGGGACCCCTCATAAAACGCTTTGAGCACCGTGGAAAATCCGAGCACACAGCTTATGGATGGAAGGGAAACTTTGGCCGCTAACCCGGCGTTTAACAAGGCTCCGTGGTCCCTTAACTTTAAGCACTTTGGTTTTTGCCTGTGTCACTTTAAGCTCCGTGTGTCAAAGAATTACAACACTGGTGAATATCCATATTACTGCATAGTAGATGTTCAAATCTGTGGCTCAAGGGTTATGGATGCTTGTATTTTAGTCACATGGGATGAGAGATTTTTGTAGGTTGACTGAAACAGCTTAGTGAAGCTTCCCAGAGCAGATATTCAGTGTGGATACATGTTACACCCTATTGTATAATAATGTGCTTCAATCAGCCGTATTTTGATTGAATGTGGTTGACAACAGGGTCTAAGAGGCAAATTACCTTTTTTGGTTACGCTCAACAGGAGGTGTGATTAAAGTTAACAATGTCCTTCAATTTGATTTTACATCAAGTTGTTTTCAATCCTTGAAAAACTCACTTTATGAACTCCTAACACTCAAAATAGATCATAAAAAAAGCTGTACTCCTGGTTCGTGTAAACGTACACTGAATGTTTACACTGATGCGTTCCACATGACTGAGTAAAACCTCCTGCATTTTAAGACCATTTGAGGATAGAGAAAAATATGTGGATGAACCAGACTTCGAGCAATGTCAGAGGAATAAACATGTTCATTTGCTCTACACTGCCAAAATACAAGCAAACAAAACAAAAAAAAGTTTAAAAAAAATGTGCTCTGCCTTCCTAAGATCTAGAAAATTGCATTGTTTGAGTAAATATTTTGACATTGTGAAGAATTGCAAATGTACGGAGGAGTGCTGAAGTTAACCTACACAAAAACACAGTAACGCTTTCGAGCATGGGCAAAAATAAAGCTTCTCCACCGCCACAGCATGTATTCTATCAAGGGCCCTGATAATTAATAATTTGCCTCACAAATCACATTAGTGTACAATTAGGGAACAAGGGCTATTAGTGAGACATAAATGCAACGGTTATTGTCTCTAAGACATATTATAAGCCCTGGGCAGACTGACTGGATCACCTCTGCTTTTAGAACAAACAAGAGAAGAAGCCCGTCGTTCTGTGTTCTTAGATGTACTATGGAAGCAATATCAACTCCACACCATCAGGTTGGGTTAGGCTTTCTACTGTGATTGAACAGCTATTCACTGGTTTCTTTCAGACTACATCACTCAGTTAAGTGGGGTCAGAAGCTGCATATGAGTTGCACAATGTGCAGCAGCCATCAGCACACGGATGAATCCTTCACCCCTCGAAGGTTATAAAAATATGCATGAATATCTCTCCTTTCTCATTTCTGCAACTCTACAGATCATGGCCACCACAATGCCTCAGGTCTTTCATTCCCCTGCTTAGATAGAAAACACGATACTAAGATGAATGTGCCAGTAAATATTGTCACAAGTGGATCTGTGATCTGCTTAGGGCATTGCTTTGACACTTATGTAAATATCAAAGGGATTAAATCAAGACTGCCTTGATAATTATCACGCAGAGAGCATTGTCTTCCAATAATACATCAAAGGGTTTGAAAACACAAGGCTCATTTTAAAATGATAATTTATGAGTGTTGCATTGGAGTTATTTCATTAAGTAATCTCTACTCTTCACTACGTAGACTTCCGGTGGGATGCTAATTTCCTGAAGCTGCAAACACCATCGAGTGCAATTTAAAAATTCAATAAAAACCTTGATTGTTCTGGGGTTTGTGAATAATTTGACTTGCCCTTCAAAATGTGGAATAGTGCTGAGATTGCATTACGTTGAAAACACAGCACAGACGACATGTTGGTCTCTGATATTAGTCACTTAATACTTCTGGGGATGATGTACTTATCATGAACTTTTGAATGTAAAAACTGAATTTTTCTCCTGCGAAATTGTCATATTCCTCCACGTCCTTCCTTTCATGCAGTGCTCCGCCCCGAAGCAAAAGTTGCAATTTTCAATGCCTGAATGTAGCCGCTGCTGTTAAATCCCATCACGACTGAAAAGTCCTATCTCTCATGAGCAGACAGAGACGATGCTGCAGATTAGTCCCTGAGAGAGAGGAGATTTTGATGGTTTGATTTATTTTCTTTAAGACAGCCGCACTGAACACAGTAGGGGTTCCTTCCTCTCACGCAATGCTCAAAATACTATAGCTGGCTACCACATGCAGGCAAATGCATAGTTTCATGGAAAGATTAGACAGAAAATAAATATATAAATAGAAATAGTATATATGTGCAGGTGAGGTATAGAAACCCACAGCTTATTTATAAAAAAAAACACACCTGGATGAATGACAACTTACAACAGAGGCTTTTGTGTGTCCTCACTCCATTGCCCTTGTGCCTTCTGCAGTGAGGCTGAGTTGTAGCGAATTTCTGTCTGCGACAGCTGAAAACACTCCGAGCCTTGAAAGAGTGGTGCGCTACACAATCAGCTGGAATGAATGGCCATGAAAGGGCGTAGAGGTGAGAAGGGAAGGAAACATGACCATCCACATCAGCAGAGGTCATGGTCACGAGCTGGAAAAGTGGTGGTTTCATTCATCATTAATTCATCTTTAACGCATAGATGAATATTTGGGCCACTGTCATCTCCTGTTTTAACTCTACTGAGTAAAACCATGCACAAGTTCACGTTCACAGCCAATTTCTGAGCAGACATGACACATTCTTGGATTCGTCCAGTGTCCTGTGAGATTGTCGCCGTCAGGGAACTTTCCCGAATGCCTTAAAAAGCCAGCCGCTGACATTTTCCTGAAGTTTCCCAGGAAAACATGCTCTCAAGATGGAGGCTGTTCAATGCAATTTACGGCTCATTCCTCTAACTTTCTGCCTTGCTGTTCCATCGAATCTGCTGAGGAAAAGCCCATAACAGGAGGATTTATGGCAAATATGGAGATTTCATCCTCATTGTATCTTCGTTATTGCATAATTTCTCCATCTCTACCTTCATATGCAATACAGTTTGCATCCAATTTCAGACTTTGCATTGAATATTTTCATTTAGAGATTCCTTTTGATAGATTTGGTGTTATGCAGTTGGCAGGGGACAATATTTATCAAAAGAATAACAAAATGGCTCCGTACACATCTAACTTTATCATCATTTTATTATAATAGCATGGGCTCAGAAGGGTTGTGAATATGCAGGAGGACAGTACGTCTCCTTCACTTGGCTGTACCATTAGCATTCAGCAGAGCCTGAAATTGCATATTATAGCTGCCTATAGAAAAGCTAAAAAATCTTGACATAAAGAGGAGAACTCTGCCTTGTTAGTGTGATAACAACCTTCATTTGTCGTCGGGCAAGAGCGGCCATCCATCTTTGAGGCGAACTGTGTCAGTCGATTCTCTCTTGTTCCACACATCTGGTGCTGGTATGTGATTTGAGCTGAACCTCTAGAATTAAAAGGGGCTGTATGACATTGCCAAGACCGAGGGATAACAAAGACACCCAAATAGAGTAAGAGTTCCTTTGTTTTCCCTGCACACTCATTATACAAAATCTCTCAACCCTGAAACATTGACAAGAATAGTGTTGGCGAGGAAACTTGCTGCAGAAATGCTTGAAAACTAAATTTGTATCGCGGTGGTTGTAAAAAATAACTTTTTTCTTTTTCTTTTCTACTTCTTACTTTAGAGTCCATAATCTTATTAGATCATTTCAAAACAACAGAAGTACCTTTTATCATCAAACAAGTGGTGCAAATTGTCCATTTTCATCTAAATTCTTTCATGGTTTTATTCTGCAAACACATGTTGCTTGAAAATAAAAAGTAACACCAAAGAGTCTTTTATGTCTGTATTCTTGTGCTAAATATTATTTTTAAATAACACACTAATCCATTTGGTTTTACAAAATGCAATTTTTTTTATCAGCTTTGAGATGATGCAGGCCCAAGCTGAGAGGGAGAAGGAGATCAACACAAGCCAAAATAAATGACAGGAACATAACAAAAATAGCTGTCAGAGTATTTCACAGTGCAATAAAATCTATCATAACCACAGTGTCTGCTCGTATTTACATGGCCTGAACATACAAAATATACAGAATCGGTCTTCCCTAAACCCAAAAGATTAATAGTACAGTTTGTCTTACAGTGTGACAAATCACCGAGATGAAGATGAAATTCATACAAAATAAATAAGATACTTTAAAATTAGGGAAAGGGAAAACAAACTCTTCCATCATAGTACGATAATGTCAGTCTCTCATATTGATTGTCTCTCTCCGTTACTTCTGTTATACCTGGCTCGCAAAAAAAAAAAAAGTATTTGAAATATAATATTGCAATAGGTCCCCTGACTGTTTCATTCAGGAGGAGATTAAGGGAATTGTTAAATGTAGCTACAAAATAATAATTGACTGCTTTTAGCTTGTGAGGCTAATGTATTTCCTGTTGGTAAATTAAACTTTACATCTTGTAAAGAGCTGCATTCTTGACTTTTATAACTGGATATGATTTGATTTGATCTACTCTAATTAGTCCAATTCAATGTTATTGGCTTGCAATGGTGAGTGTTCACCTCCACTGTATATTCAATGGTGATTTTTTTGTATGCCGCTATTTATCTGGATATATTAGTCAAAGCGGAAAGCACACTGTATTATTAATTATAGTTGATTATATATTAATGGTGATTAATAAGCCAATTATTACAATGTGAAGTTACTGAAATACTGTAAAGATCAACTTTAGAGCCTCATTCTGACTAAATGTGCAAATTGTATAAGCTTCACTCTTTAGGTCCATGGAAAAAACACATAAAAAATACTTCATAATAACCCTCCAATGTCCCACACAAATCTTGTTTTTCCAGTTGACAATGATGAATAGAAATAATCACACACATTATGACCAGACATTCAACAGATAATAACACAGTAGCACCTATGTAGACAGAGAATGTAGTGAGTCTGTGATCAGATTAAGTTTAAAATGATTCCAAAAGGTCTGGTGATATTTGTATCTGTATCTTTGTTTTTGTCAGCAAATCCCATGAAGCGACTAAACCAACAATGAAGTATTGTATTATCTGTCTACTGTGGAATATTTTTGAGTCAGACGTCTATTGTGAACTGCATATCATTTTGGTCTTTCTGTTTTTGCTGTGAACGTCCAGTTTCTTATTCTTCTTGTGATTTCTTCATAAGTAGTTGACCCAGTGTTGTCTCTTATACTTTGTCCTGCTGCTGTAAATACTCACTAGAGAACCAAATATGTATTAATGAAGTATTCCCCGACAAACACACTTCCTATTCTTGTTTGAGTAACTTTTGCAAGAAACTATAATGCACAGGTCTTATAGAAAATGACTTTGCTTTTAAAAATCAAGTAAACAGTATTTAACAAAATAACAGAAAAATAGAATATCCCAAGCTGTACCCTCAAAGATGCACCTTCTCTGTGTCTTTTTGTACGTAAAAAGTGAGTGGCAACAAACTGATCAGCTAGAGGCTTTATTGGCTGTACGCTTAAGGATAATAAATGTTTTTACCTGGGTATTAGACTGCTATTAAATGTGCAGTTTAGAAGCTCATTGGGCTTCTAAGTACTTTTTATAGATATATGCAAGTCACTGAATTCAGTTTTAAAAATGATGGCTATGATACAAAGCAAACTCGTTGTGGACTTTTGTTTGTATTCACACTTAGATGCCCTGTGGCCATCGACTCCTAACTTTCATCCTCCAGTCACAGTTATGACAAAGCAACAATAAAATTACAATAGAGTCATATGAACGTATTTAGGACAAAGAGTAGATTATTGATGTTTGCTGTCTGTGCAAAATTGTGAGCAAGATGTGAACATGCCTTGAAGATATGAATGTGTTGACTCTGTTTACAGTATGAATGTGATCTTTTCATCATTTCATCGTTAGCTAGCCTTTCACTTTGCTCTGGATGCTTATTTATAAAAATGCTACCATATTCATGAATAAATATGCACAGACGACAGAATATAGAAAAGAAAAGAAAAAGGGGATAGATTAAAGGCCTCGTGAGCATGACAAAGGATGATCGTGAGTAAAATCTGTGCAGCTTCCCCACTGCAGAGAAACTGCTCGTTTGTCAGAACCATTGGCACAACTGATAGCATACTTAAGTCATATGCAGTGAAACAACTCTTGTGGCTGTTCAACCTGAAAATAAAGTTTTTTATTCATATATTTTTGTATGTGCATTTAGCTTCTTTTTGCTTCTTAGCCCTGTGATAATCGGCACAAATACAGCAACTGCAAAAACAACAAAGCAGTTGGTAGTGCAGCATCACAGGACACACACTTAGCCCATACTTAGTAATTGGCGAGACTAAAATATTAATATAAACAAAAATAAAATCCTTTAAAAACATTTAAACACTTTTTTTTCAAATGAAACATACATTATGTACACATTTCCAGAGCTTCAAGCACATTTTTTTTTTTTTTTTTAAATTTGACTTCTTTCCTGGCACATACGATCAGGTTTGTGAAATCTGTTGATTATGTGTGTGTCTTTAGCTTCAGGGTACCTCATATGTGCTCAGCTGGACATGGTACGCCCCTTCATAGCTGTGACCAACATACAGTACCCTTTGGTATAGGTGAGGTTAGGAAGGATTGTTTCTTCTACTTCACCTTAAATTTCACCATCAAAAACACTATTCACCTCTACCGCATGTAAATCAGAACAAATACCATCCTCACCGCCACCTTCATCACAGTTATTTCTGTCTCCACACCAGTACAAGCCTCCGTCACACTGTGAGCGTGCTCACAATAATTTTAGCAGCTTTAGGTAGTAACACGTGTCAGAAGCAGCTCTTGTCTCATGCCACAAGTTCTTGACATCAAAGTTCTCAGAAAAATAGACACAACAGCAGAGTAAAGTAAAATGAAATGTAAGCCTTGAAGCTAATCCGTCTCCATCCCAATGAGCTCTTCATATCAGGACCCGTATCATCATCCTGGGGTGAGCAAACCCACGTCAGTCTCTGAGATTTAATCACTGAGATACGGCGGGCAAACTGGATTTACCTTTCTAACTGTACATCTCCGTTGCTCAGTTGCTCTTTGTCAGCTGTTCCCGCCGCCACACTCTTTATCCTCCGTTGTGGCTCAGGGGCTCAAGCGTACGTCTCTCCTGACTTTAGTGCCACCAGTTCAGAGTCCTCAGTGTGGCGCCCGTTCAAGTGTTCACTGTTACAGTCATGGTGGTACATGAAGGCGGGTACCTCGGTGATGGAGGTGGCTGTGTAGGACGTGGAGCGCATTGAGCAGTGGTCCTTTCGTCTCTGACCCCACTGGGTTTTGTACTGCATCCACTGTCTCTTTAGAGCTGCTTGCACCTGAGCGACACACAAACACAGGTAAAAGAGATCATCTCTCACATACACCTTTTGTCTTTGCATACTCCATAAGACCACATCTCAGTGCTGTCATCTTGAGCTATGTTTTGTGTACACATCACAAACATTTCTCCAAACTGCTTTGTTTTGCTTTTCTGATCTGCTTTGACCACAAAATGATTCAAATCATTTTGTGGTCAAATCGTGGTTACAGTGAAATGTGCGTAAGGCAGAGCCCATGTAAACACCATCTTGTGAAAATATGAATCTAACCGACGGTGATCCTAACTGATGCAAGCATAATTGCTGCAGCAATACATCACTCCGATTTCAGTCACGTTAACAGACGCCAGTTAGGAAACGTAAACACCAAAGTCACATTTCTTGGAATGTGGCCAAGTTGTGCACATGCCAGATCATCGTGTTTTAAAAGGGAAGTCAATGCAATGTATATTTAGCTATATATTAATTATTTAATCATGTAATTACATATAAATTCTCCCCCACAGTACATCTGTCATTTACAACTGCTCATGGGGTGTACGAGGAAAATTCTCATTAGCCATTCAACGCCATCAAGACAAATATTGACATTTTATCTGCTGCATTCAAATGGACTAACCAAATGTGACATACCTGCCTATGCTTGCAATATATTTTTAAATAAAGAAACATATATAGGACAAACTCTACTTCTTAAGAGTGCATAGCATGAGATTGAATATCGAGATTTTGATTGCCTTTGAGATTTTGAATGTTAAATAGAGCACCTTTAATTCCCTTGTAAGATGGTTACCCTTTCAGAAGTTCAGAAAACTTCAGAATGACAACAACAAACTTTTCACCCTCCAGAAGCCTAAATCCCTGAGAGAACTACAATTTCTCATGACTACCTGCTGAACATTCAATAAATACAGAAATGGCAAAATTACAATATTCTAATTTATTTGAATATTGTCACTTGTCTTTTTCTAAACTCAATGATACATTGACCACGTCTCTGAACAGAATCCTTTCATGTTTGTCAGACAGAAACTAGCAATAACCAGCATCTTTGTAGTGGTGACATGTTCTTAACCAGCAGCTGTGTTGCAATTACTTCATTTGGTACAATGCACCACTTAAGCACACTTAAAAACTGAAATTGTAAATGCCATAAGGTGATTTATGCATTTTTACCAAACCCTCTTTTCCTGTTTTACAGAGGGGCCCTGCGTCAAAAAATGTTAAAACCGTTAATATTTCAGTTGATAGTATGCTTTCATAAAGACAAATTTGATGAATTATCGTAAACTGACATACAGAAAACCTATTGTAGCATAGAAATACTGGTTGATTCCTGGACATTATGGGTTTGGGTAATGTTGTGTGTGTGTGTGTGTGTGTGTGTGTGTGTGTGTGTGTGTGTGTGTGTGTGTGTGTGTGTGTGTGTTGGGGTGTCCAATCCGGCCCAGAAGCTAGTACTGTTGTGAGATGGATGTGGGGCTTTAGGAATAATGTGTTACTTGTTTTGTCAAGGAAGTGAAATGGAGCACATTTGAGAAGCTGGAACCAGTGAATGTTTGACATTCTTCCTTGATCAATGATTGATTATCAAGAATGTTGTTGACTCTCTGTTGATCTAATCAGTTGTGTTCACTGTGTGTGTACTTGGAATCCTAAGACGAGAAACCACAGCTCCAATCCTCCAGCAATGCAACATTAATTATTTTACTCCGTAACAACCAAATACTACTGTAATTACTGCGGGTATATTAATGATCTAATGATGGGAATTATGACAGTAATTGTTATGGTGAGACAAAAAAGCAGTATGGGCTTACAGCTCGCATGTAGAACGTCTTGCTTGATGTCACAAAAACAGCATGCAAGCTGTTTGTCTCACTGACCTGACACCACAATGGCCCATTGGGGAAACAAGGCAGGTCTGTGCAGTTTGGCCTTTACATCAAAGAACAGAATTGAAACCTGCCCCAGAAACCCGTGTCCTGATTAAGGGAGCTAAATTGGTCATTATGTGGGTGAAGCAAACAAACTCTCTCATTCCCTTGTGATAGTTTGTGTTAGTTGACCCCACATCACTCTGAAAGTGGACTCGTCCTTTAAACACATGCTCTACATGTTGTTTATACATTGTTTGCATTATTTACGAATAAGCGGAGGCATTCTCCGCTCTTGTATGATCTAATAACTGACCTATTTTCCAGGCTGAACTCCACTGCTCGTTCCTCTGTTCCAGACGCTTCATGCCGAGTATTTAAATCTGCTGCTCGGTCAGTTTATGCATCTCTGCCCTGTCTCTGCCCATCTAAACAACCTCATTGTCTCTTTGGCTGACGCAGAATTTCACTTGTTATTTTAACGCATATTGCTTTTAAACACAGTAAAAGTTTGTCTGTAGAAACTCACACCACGATGAGGACCTACTCAAAATGTCAAATTTGACCTTACAGTATTGTTGGTGCTTTACTTTGCCGAGACCGGTGAAAGCATCTGTCACTCAATTAGTCTTTGGAGCTGCAAGGTCTTCACAATACCATTAAACTTAGGTCTGGGCTTTAATGGAAATCTAGCTCATTCGTTTGTGTTTGATCCAAGTTAAGGATGCTCGCAGTCAGACAGCTGCTGACAGACTTAAAAAGGCTGACAGGAGGACTTGAAAGGAGAGTCAATTTCCAGCTGGGCTTGGAAACCACACAGTCATTTATAAACTGTCTTACTCTTCACCTGACATGACCCTTCAGCTTTTACTGCCGCAACACTAGATCAGAAGAGACAAGCAGCACAATGCTTTATAACCTGTTACAATTGGACTTATGGCAGATGTAACATCTTTGTGAATTTACAACAGTTTTACTTAAGTACTCAATGTCAAAACCCAACTTTAAATCAGTGTTTGGGTCACTTCTTAATGCCATCAGGCACAGATGTAAGATGCCAGAGTTCTGACCTGGAAAAACTAAATATAAAAATGCTTTGCCTGATGACTTAAGTAATGAGCAGTTTCATTGCTCCATGGCTGAATAGATTACAGAGTAACATGTGCAAGTTGACCTCCATAAAAGAGGAATTGCTCAATCAAAGCTACGGCGTTATTTCGTCATACATGGCACCAAGAATTTAACTTTTCCAGAATACAATATTCTTAAAGGAATAGTTTAACATTTTGAGCATTTTACATTTATTCGCTTTATTGCTGAGACTTACATGAGATGATTTATACCCCTCATCTCTGCTAAAAGCCAGGAGATGGTTATTTTAGTTTAGCATGAAGACTAGAGGAAACAGGGGTAAACGGCAAGCCTGACTCTTACCAAAGTTAACAAAGTACACCTACCAGCTCTAGCTCACTATTTAAAGAAACAAGATATAACGTGTTAATTAGTGAGCTTTAGAAGTGCTGGTGCTTTCAACTTTTGGACAGAGCCAGGCAAGCTGTTTGCTCCTGCTTCTAGTCTTATGCTAAGCTAAGCTAACTGTCACCTGGCTAATGTTTACAGATGAAAGAGTGGTTTCGATTCTCTCATCTAACTCTTGACAAAAAAGCAAAAAAGCGCACAAGTACCCAAATGTCAAACTCTTCCTTTAACTTTACACAACATTGTGTTGCAGCCACCCACTGAAGGTGAGCCAAACTGCTAATACACATAAATACAGTGCTTACCTCTCCGTTGAAAAAGCAGAATATTGTTGCCACCAGTAATCCCTTAAAAGCAAAACAAATAGACAAAATCAACATTTTTTTTTTCAAAAGTAATGGAATTTAAGAACAGTAAGTCATTAAGTCAGCCACTTCACAATCGGAGCACTTTTTTAAAGGAAAAGGAAAGTACAGAGAGTATCTGGTGGAGCAATGAAATCCCTAACTGGTAAGTGAATGAACTGAGTGCCTACCTGGAAATTTCATGGACTGCCTTACTGTTGTTTAATTAGGTGCCTAACTGGTAGTAAAATAAAGTAAATGGAGCATCTAACTGGTTCTTTAAAATATAATTCAGCAGTGGCACAAATCAATCAATCGCAACAATGAGGCATAAAACAAGGCTTTTATGGGCTGCGTTCAGCATAGTTTCTGCATGAATCCTGATACTGATGTTTTTTTCCATTATTATAGATTGTGTTGTTACCAAATGTGCAGCATTTGTTTTCTTCTCGTTTGAACTCAGCTTCTACCTGGTACTTTAACAGAAAGTCTGATGAATGCAGCGCCTTGCCTTGCTGTCAGCTCAGTACCTACCTGGTAGTGCATGAGTATGTGCATGATGTACTCGAAGACATCGCCAGCTAGGCGGTTCTCTGGCCTCCAGGGAATAATGACAAACTGTATTCCCAGCAGGGGCACCAGGATCAAGGTGGCTCTCACTGCCTTCATGTACATGTTGGACTCTGCCCGGTGTGTGTCTCTCAACTTGGTCACCAACACTCTAATAATATTTAGTAAGAAGAAGAGGTTCACCTGCAGAAAGTAGAAAAATTATATATATATATAAAAAATATAACAACAACCATATGGCCATTCTTTCTAATAATTTATCTTTTAAGAATTAAAACTACTACCAAAATAACGGACCAACAATATACTTTTTCACTCTGAAATCAAAGGATTTCTCTAGAACAGTGGATAAGCAGACTTACAAGAAGCGCTGCCATTATGGGACCATGGACGGCGTAGAGCAGATGGGTTTCCACACTGATCCAACAGCTACAGAAGGAAAAACATATCAGTCAGTGCTGTCTGCGCCCAAAATACACATGCACACACACATACAAAAACATGCACGTGTAGGGATCTGCACGCTCTCGCTCTCTGCCACACACAGACAAGCACGTATGTAAACATCTACTGTTTATTTGCAGAAGTTTCTGGAACATTACTCACTTGTCATCAAAATACTTTTTCCTTGCCACGGCGTGGATGGATGCAGGCACTAGAGGAAAGCCTTGGATGGGGAAAAGATGGTGGCCATGTGAGGTCTTGAGTGAATTTAGGGAAATTAATTTGTCATATACGCAACAGTAAAAAGTGTGGTTAGCTTAGTCAGTTGTTTTTCTGGTCTTAGACTTCCTCATCAGATACTTTATTCCTTCACAAATACTGTGTAAATTCTGGGAAAGGCTGATCCACAGTGGATCGACTTTCCTTTTGCAATTGTATAGCTCCAACCTAAAAAAACAACACCACATGGTACATTTTCTGTAACAGTCCAGTTAAATTTGACATTATGTCTATAAAACTCCACAGTTTGGGCTCAGACTAGTTTTTGACTTTTCGTCTGGATATAAACACATGAATCCATGTGGTCCATTTTCAGACACCATTGAGGCACTGCTGCATATCAGCCACAGATGGACCTAAATTGCCTCCAAACACACACACATACACACCGCAAACACAGGCCTCAAGGTTTTCCTCTCAATTTTATTGAACATCCATTTAGCCCCATCGCCTACTTGTTTGACAGACTGCACCCATTATTCCTGCTTTGAACAAGGTGAAAAACAGGACAGCGCTAAGCGACAGGAGGGCCAATTCAGCTGTCAGCATGTCCGGGTTGAAATACTGTATGAGGATCGGGTTGAGTACATTCTGGCTTTTAGAATGTGTTCTGTCTTGTTGAATTGTTTTCAGTAAGTCTTTAAGCTGCGACTGTGTCCAGTGAAGGCATAAACGACAATATAAGACATTTATAATACAATAAACAAATAGAAAAATCAAATGCAGACGGACTCACCCCAGCCCAGGAGGTAGTACCAGTGCAGATGCTGCTCCTCTGCAAACACGGCCACCACGATGAGCGTGTGCAGGTAGATGCCTTCACACAGCATCCAGAAATAATTGCAGCCCAGCATGTACATGTGGAAGAAGTGCAACACCTTACAGCCAACCTGCAGAGAGAGCCAAAACAGGAATGTTTGTAATTTTTTTTGTCTATATAAAATAAGATTTAATTTAAACACTGCTGACATCATGTCAGGAGGACACAAAAAATATTTAAGAGGACCACTGCGTTAAAAAAAAAGAAGTACATTTTTACTTTTAGTACATTCAATTGGTACCTAGTATTTCATCAGAACATTGCACCTTTAACTTTGAAACTCTTGCTCATATATCATGCTGCGCAGAGGATTGTGGGTCAGAATAGCCAGAAAAGTATGTTCGCTCGCAAACTGCAAGACGAAGCCGAATGCACTAGGACGTACTTATATTTTTGGCATATTGCATTTGACATGCTTTGTATTATTGGGACATACTTAATCTTTTTCTAGCGTACTAAATAGTGTGGTAGTATGGGTATTGCAACACACAGGATGTTTCTGCACTCATGGCACAAAATCGTTAGCCAGTATTACCCTCTGCAGACAGAGAGGTAATACTCTTCATTCACCCACTCTGGAGATGATTTGAGATGGAAGTGATGATTTTACTTTGTATTTGGAGTGCTCTTTTTGTCTCACTTTGCACAAGGAAGGGAGAAAATGCCATGCTCTGCAAGTGCTTATTAGTACCCTACTATGCAATTTTCGAATTATGCCTGCAGCAAACTGCGATAACATGACAACACATCCCATTATGTGTTCTGGTCTTTTGAATAAATTATTATTATAATTGTTTTGACAGACACGACTTGGATCCCATGTTATGATGTCAGTCTACCAATGTTATAATTGCAAAGACATTTGTGTATGCGCCGTAAGCTATAAGTCTGCTAATGACTGCTACACACTGGGTCCAATGAACTTGTCTGTACTGATGTCTCTTCAAAAAGTTCCTTTCTGAAAGTAGTAAAACCAAATAAAACATGCATCTAGACAGTTGTGTGTAATTTGTAAGTAAATTGCTACACCAATGTTTCTCTTGAGTCTATGGTAATTATTCCAAAAGGCCATTATCATACTGTCAAGCACAAAATCATACTGTAAAGTATTTTTAAAACGGTCCCATTTGATGCCATGGATCACAACATTGATTGATGCAGATGGTTTTAAATCAGTCCACAAAGTTGTCCCACAAGGATCAATATTAGCCCCCTTGGTATTAATCTATACTCAAATCATTCGGCATTTGTAACAATATATTTATATATATATATATATCTACAAACCAGAATATATATATATATATATTCACATCAGGATTTCTGGTTTGTAGTTCTGTGTAAAAAGAGCATGCTTGCAGCCACAGTAGTACAATTCAAAGATACTGGCATTGCTGTTAACTGTTGCTCTCAGGGGTCTTCTTAGCTCAAAACACACAACAATGATTCACTTCTAAACTTTTAGCCATATGTTTCTCCCTCGATTCCCCACGTTTCCCTATCCACTTGAGGAATCTACACTATAACAGACATGGACTCGTATCTGCACGCAGAGTTAGGTCAACCACTTTTTACTAATTATCTCTACCAGACGTAGCCTGAGGACATTATGTCTTTGGTTGTGTGCATGCGTGTGCTTCTTTCTGTCTATCCACTGTTAATCTTGCATACTGTTGGACCCGTCACCCTAATATTGTTGGTGCTCATTTATGATTGTGTGCTCATGGACCTCTCGTGGTTGAACACACTTTTGAAATTATTGATCAACAACCGCTTCAGTTTGGAATCTTATTTCTTAATTTTTCCTCTCTTGAATTGCACACCAAAGTAAGAAACTTGTATGTATGTATGTATGTATGTACGTACTGTATGTATATATGTATTTATGTATTTATTTATCTATACATGTATGTATGTATGTATGTATGTATGTATGTATGTATGTATATGGTTGTTGTCCAGACAGGGGGCAATTGTGGTTTGTATACATTCAATCACACATTACAGCGGTGGTCATTGCAGACAGTCTACCAAAGGCACTTTTCTACTTCACAACTGTTTTTCATTGCAGCTAACCGAGGTTTGTCTAAAGTTACCGACATTGTTCTGGTTTACAAATCAAGCTGCTATACATCATGTCGATGTTTTCTGCCTCCTCCCTGGTTTGACATAAGATTTGGGGATTCACTCCCCCAACATTGCTGGCAGGCTAAACCAGACTCTGTCTCACCACATCAGAGAGAATTAAAAGAGCTTGTAAACTCTGTGAGAGCAAATCTCCATCACAATCCACCTTTCCTAAATCACCAGCGCAGAAAACAAGCTCATAAGTTGCACTTTGGCAGACACGCGTGAATCCCAACCAATAGTGCTTATGATTTCTTTCTCTGATTCCTCTTGAAAAGTGGGGCCACGGTGACCAATTGTGTTCTGACATGCTGCAGCAATTTAGCATAAGTTGACAGTTCTACGTCGGAAAGTAATAGATTCGACACAAACCTTTTTGATAAATGGCGAGGACGAAAGGTTTGAAAGTGAGCCATTGCACAAAAATACATATCTTGACATTGATGATGATGGCTGTCATGCCCGGCTGCTACTTGGACACGTTTAGAGATGGGATGTGAGTAAAGACGGCAGTCAGGATGAGCCAGACAGAGTTGGTGAATGCATGAAAAAGAAGCAGCAGCAGGACGCAGAATAAACCCAAACCCAGCTGAAGCCTCCGCTGTCTCCTGAATGTTTCTAGTACTTTGTCGTGCCAAAGATGCTGCAGCTGAAAGCTGACTGGGGTGTAATGGGATTGTATTTACTGCAAGCCAACTTCTAAAATTGTATCAGTTGTTTCTGTACGGCGCTTTGATCATCGAAAGTTCTCTTATTTTATTTCGTTTTTGCACATCAACATTTTGGGAGGATGACGGTTTTTGATTTTTAAAGTAATAAGTAAGCAATATTCTGACACACTTCCAACTTGGACTTCTGGAGCCTGAATGTGATTTTTTTTATTGAGTTCTACATAAAAGGAAAGATGTGATACTTTTTTGGAAACACTCTTCAATAACAACTTTTAACAAGCAGCAAGCACAGAGTCAACCGATTGTCTTTCTTTTTATTTCCAAAAAGAAGTGGTTCTTGAAAAGTAACACATGAATTTATGTTCAGGTCTGATAGTGAGGCATTCCTACGAGACAGATTTATTATCTCTACCAAAGCAGACCTCGGGGTTTCAAAGAATTCACATAATGCATTCAGTGTGGCTCCAAAACTCTTGACAGGAGAATGTTAAAGAGAGCAAAACGCAAATGCAAAGATATGCCACAGATTAAATTCTAATTAGGATGTACTTAAAAGCCTGTTGTACAAACTTTAAAATATTTAAACTATAGAGCAATTCCATTTGAAATTAACCATTGGCTGGCCTTGCATAAGCAAATACATTTTTAAAAGTTCATTGAAATTCTTCCTTGCATTTTAACATTAACATTTTTACAGTTTAGCATAAATTGTGAATGCATTTGTATCTCATTTCAAGACAGTGGAACTAATCCTCCACCTCACACTGTATTCTGCTAAAAAGCTTTTATTTGGGAGCGTTTCTAGGTTTGCAGGGTCCAATGTTCTACAGCTCAATATCCTCTTAATATGACTCATTAAACTGGACATATCATGCTCATTTTCAGGTTCATACTTATTTTTTTCGAGTTTTGAAATAGAAATGTAGTTCTCAAAACTGTCTGTCTGAATATACCTGAATTCACCCTCTGTCTGAAACACTCAATTTTAACACCTGTCTCTTTAAGGCCCCCACCCGAAAAAGCCCAGTCTGTTCTGATTGGCATGCGAGAAAAATATGGTACACCTTTACAAAGGTAGTTCTCAGACGGTGGGTAGATATACTCAGATGGGGGGGCGGTGTTTGGAGTTTTGAGATCTAGGCAGCACAGAAAAAAACTGGGTAGTCTTGTTTTGCAGTTTGTGGCTTGGTAGGCACTCAAGATACCCAAATATATGAGCACAAGCACTAAAAAAGTCAGTTTTTTAGGTCCTCTTTAAGGAGACCTTTCAAAAGGTTTTATGTTCTAAGCAATATTTTCACCAAGGTCAAATGTTGAAATCTCCCACTGTTTATGGCCCACTGGTTATACTCATTGAAACCTCATGTGCCCAAATTTGCAGATAAGACAGTTTTCTTGACTTAAGACATTGATATCTCCGCAGTGGATAGCCCTTACCAGTCTCCTACAATGTTAGTTTATATAAAGAGACACATACCCTGGGAACACAGGACCCTGGGAACATAGGGATGAACACATTTTTTTAGCAATGCTAACATCTGACTCCAGGGATATCGGTCCACCACTTTGGTCCAGACTGAAAAATCTCTACAAATATGGTACTATAAAATTTTGGTACCTCTTAGGATGATTTGTAGTACTGTTACAATCACTTCTCCTCTAGTGCCATTATCAGGTACAATACTTTGGTTTATGACCAAATACCTTCAAAACTAATGATATTCCAGTCAGCCTCCACTGTACTATGTTTTGTGCCAACATGCTAAACTAAGGTGGTGAACACGGTAAACATACCTGCTAAACACAAGCATGTTAGCATTGATGTTGTGAGCAGACTGGGATTATTAGTCTTGTTTTTCCTACATAAATGGATGTATAGCAGTGCTAATAGTAATATTTTGGTAGATACTCGACAGAGACTGTACTCACCGGGTTTCTGACAACCACTTCAGGATTATTGACCACTGCTGCGAGGTTGATGATGGTGAGTACTGAATTGAGCACATAGGAGCAGAACAGGTTCTTGTGGAGGGTGATCCTTTGGCAGCTCAGACTCCTGTGTGAAGAGCGATGCCATGATTGACTTTGTTACATACCAGGACATGATGTGATCATTGAAAAAAGACCTTCTAAAAATTGGGAATGAATTATCTTCTGACACACAAAAACATCAAATTTAAGAAGACTTTTTACAACTGATGAAATAAACAGGAGAAAAAGTTACTGGCAGGCTAATAATTTAATGATGTTGTTGAATGTTGCTACAATCTTTAAAATATCAAATGAGTGATTTGATTGATGATCATTCAGAATTCTTTGTGGTTGGTAAAAAAAGATCAATGAGCTGCCTCGAAATGCTCTATACCGAACATGCCAGAAACGCTGGTAAATAATGCATAATGGATCCCAAGGGTGCTTCTCATTACCTTATAGCACAATGACAATCAAAGTGAAAATATCTATTAGAATCAAAATTGTCAAGTCATTCATATCCAGTAGCTTTATTGTTGGTAATGGTTAAATAATGTTTTCTAATTTCAGCGTAGCAATCAAATGAACTGTAGCTCACAGAACGTCCTCTACAGTTTAAGGAGTTATATCTTTTTATTGCTCAAGGAGAATTTTATCTTTGTTGAGCCATAAAAACCCCAGAGAGTCATGACCGCTGCATTTCATCAAACCAGGAGAAAACAGTATACAACTTTGCATTTGCACTGACTTATTCAGAGGCCGTGGATATCTCCGACGGAGAACAATCTTGTTTCAGCTCCAGACATAAAAAGAATTGCAGGAGCTGCTGAATGCTTATATACACAGAGTTTTATCTAAAATGGGATGTCAAAACACAGGCTGAATCTTTATGGCAGCGTTTTCGGACTGTCACAAGTCCTAACATCTTCAGCGCCGTTCAACCAAGTCTGTTTTTCCACGGCAAGCTGGAGTATTTTTTATCTGGAAATCCTGACAGTGTTGATGTAGAGTTGTAAATAACAGAGTAGTGCAGCTGTACACCATCGCATACCAGTGTAAGCTTCACATCTGGATCTTATAATACGTAAGCCTCCAATATTTTAAGTGTTTTAGCTATAAATAGGTCATGGTTCAAAAGAAAAAAATATATAAAAGATTTTCTAAGCCTATAACTTTGTTACTTTATTGAGATCTTAATTGTCGTGACTTTGTACTTGATGAATTGTGAGTTTCTGTGTAGCCGGGTTAAGAGTTTGACTCTCAGTGGGTCGTGAGGTTTTGCAATAATGCACCTGCCCTAAACATGGCCGTTAGATTTATGAGTGTGTATAAAACTGAGGGTCTCCAACAAGATCGGCTTTGAATAACAGCTGCGTTGGAGGTCAACACCCTTCTCCATGTCAGATTTTACAACTGCAGCATTCATGGACAACAGTGCCAACAAATAAACTTTTCCAAATATTGTTACAGAACATAAAACTAATTTCCCCCCGAGGCTTCATATTCAGGTTTCTTCACAGATATCTGTAGAACTATAAACCTTACAGCATCATTGAAAAGAATTCTGATCAGACTAAACTATACATTTTCACCAATGTTCAGTCTGCTAACTTTTTCTCAGGCTTTCTCACTTCCAAATTTCACATACATTAACTGAATATCTAGTTTAATTTCAGCAGAAGTATCTCCTTTAACTGTGCACTTTTTCCCTTTGGGATTAAGCAGTTCATCGGGATGAACAACCTTAATGAGCAATGCACTCAGGTGCAGGTTTGTAACAAAAGCCAACTGTCAATGGACGTCACAGCTCTCCGGCTTTGAATCCTAAATATCCATGAAATAAATGTGCAGGACAAGGAAACCAAGTTGGCATGAAATTAGCGACAGTTAAGTTGTATATAAATTACAAAGCAGTAGATCTATTTTCAGGTTGATAGTTTGCACTAATTTGTGACAGAAGCTTAGATGGTAATAATTTTGTTATTACTGTTTTCAGTTTAAATTTAACAAAGTGTGCTATTTTCATTAATTTTGAAGACTTTTAGATCATGTTACTTGTCCCTGAACAGCTCTACGAGTGAATAAACAATCACTCTTTTGATTATATTATAAAATGTGACATCAACTGATCAACGCTGAAAAACCTTCTGTGTGGCTCTGGTGTTTTCTCTGCTGGTGGGACAACGGCAGACTGGATGTCACTGACAGCACATAAGATTAAGACCAAAGTACTGCCTGTCATGAGTGAAATGGTGAGAGAAGACTGTAGTGAAAGCCCAACATCATCCGTGGTCAGATCCATTGATAATAGTAACTACATGATTGACTGAAAAGCTATCATTGATTAATCATCCCAGAATTGTGACAGTCTGTATCAGCTTTGATCTTGGTACAACCGTCCTGAATATTTATTACATTCATTACAATGTGCGTCATCAAACCAGTAACTGCAGCTAACTTACTAATGAATCCATTACCTGAAGTAGAAGAAGATGGCCAGAGAGATGAGCAGGGAGGCTGTGGATAAAGCATGACCCACAATTGCCATGTAAAGCAGGATGTACGCTGACTGTAAAAAAAACAAGATAAGAAAAATAAGTCCATTAGGTATTACATGTTGTATTTTTGAAATATAAACATTTTGGGCCGATATTAACTTCCCAATGAAGGCCCCAAATGCACAAATAATAATCTACTCTTGGTGAAAGTAAAATGAGGTCACGAGGACTCAGTTTTGATAAACCCAGAGAAATTAGGCAGAATCTTGCAAAGGATAAAACTACACCAATGGTTTCATGTCTCAATTGAGAGCTAGTCGTGGACAGTTTGGCTTATTTCTCTTTGGGATCCTACTGCTGAGGCTGTTTGTTCTCGACATGTCCTGAAGCTGCGAGGCTGAGTCAGCAAAGATCAAGTTTCTGTGAGCAGCTGACCATCTATTCATGCCCTCTTGCATTACAGCTGAAAGGTGCAAAGCTGTTGGTTAAAATACTGCAATTTAAAAAAAACGATTACACAACACGCAATATTTATATAGAATCATGATGACCACATCAACCTCTAGGAACCACTTTCTCTAATCACATTGTAGCGTGAGCGGCTCCTGCCCCGTTTCTAGGCGGGGAAGTCTTACACACCTAACACGGTGGTTACTCCGTCGGCTGTCCCACCTGCGAGGATTAGGTTCCTCTCTCAGGTGTCGGAACAATATTGTCGGCCTTTTATCTCACCCCGTAGCTAAATCGTTAGGATTTCGGAATTATTGTCTTCTTAAGAGTCTTTTACGGCAAAGCCCTAGGAGCTCTCAGTAGGATGCAACCCTAACACCCTTTATGAATAGTTATGTATATCGTCTATACTTTACTATTGCCTTTTGTGAACATCTCACCATTTATGACTAACACTGCCGAGTCTTCACCCAGGGAACTTACCTTAAGCTACTCTGCATGTTTCAGTCGTCACATCTTATCACACCATTAACGGACAGGGGAAGAGGGTTAAATTGTTCTTAAGAACCAGAATACGTTGTTTGGCTTCAGACACATACAAATGGTAAGGCCGTGGTTTTATTACATTTTTTCACACAACAATCACATGACACAATTTCAGTTCAATGAAACAGTCTTTGTGCTACAACAACTAATTGTAACACTCCTACTCTGAAGGTTTTTTTTCCTCTTAATCAGCTTTCACTGATTTGTAATGATGTATAACCCAGGTCTCTCCTGGGATCTCCCCCTCCTCTTCTCTTCTCTCTGCTCCGCTGTCTTCCTGCATTTTTGCAGGCTCTCAGAGTCAGCTCTCTGACATTCCTGTGTTTTTGGGGGTCTATCTTTCCTCTTCCTCATGCTTCCCTCTCTGATAGCAGAAGGGTCTTCTGTCCTCCTATAAGTGGGTAAGACCGCAAACGGGTCTTCTTGTCTATTCAAGAAGTCTATCCCATTCTCTAGTTGGGGAAAAGCCCAAACTCACTTCTCAGGGGATAAGATCCCTAAGTCTAGTTGGGGGAAATGTGAAGAATTTAAGTTTAGAAACATGTTTAGTATGATTAGAAGAAAACCTTGAAGAATGTGTTAAATATTACAATGTATTAAAATGTCACAAGATATTGATTTATGGAATGTATTATATGTTTACAGATTGAATGTATTAAACTAAAGGTATAGTGTTGAGCCGTGAGGGAGAGACAGGGACCTTTGAGATAGGCTTTTCAGATTCGAAAGCGACCATATGGTGATGAGTTTGGAGAGGCCAGCTTCAGGAATGTGAGAAGGTGTGAGCCAGCGGGGGAAGGATAACTGCTGGCCAAAGGAAGATGACCATAGGAAAATGGGCCATAGGCCAAGGAGAAGCTTATTGGAGTTCAGCCAATCACAAAGCTGATATTGGACTTTTAAAGTTTCAGGCAGGGACTTAAAGTATAAGACATTGTTGCCGAGGATTTCTCTTCAATTTCTCGTCGCTGGCCATCTTACAGATAATCAGGGAGCTGGCCTGTTGGATGGGGGCGCGTTAACTCTGATCCGCGGAACATATTCTATCGATAGTGCACTTCAGTTTGTAATTGTATAGCTTCTGTTTGTTATTAAATATCTTTTGATTTGATTTTAACTTGGACCAGCTGATTTTTTGGCCCTGCTCTGCTGACAAAAGACGCAGCAGTAGGAGACATGCGGCCTTCCCTTTGTCTGCGAGAGAGTTGAGACCCTAACAGAAACAAGCCCAATCTCACACAGTTTTTCTGCTGCTTTTATGCTACTCTCTGAGGCTAGTACCTCCTTCAGGGTCATGCGTCACTCCTCTTTCTAAGTCAGACACAGAATGTAACTGGTTATAACTGGTTTGGTCCTGTTCAGAAGAGGAAGGGCTATATAGGTCAAGAGTGACTATTTTATATATATGGTGTATATGCAATTTATATGGTTAATCACTTCTATCGTAACATAAAACAAGTTATATGTTTAATGGTTATACTTTGAATCAAAAAGGTTACAGGTTATAATAGTTATACTTTTATGCTTTCATACTTTTCTACGATCTCTCAACAACATATAATAGGACATAGAAAAGACAATATTGATTAAATTGTGTAACTAATCTGTACACAAGTGTAGGGTTGAATTGGAGTGCTGATTAAAAGTCATGTGAGTAAATTCATATCAGTGTGTCTCTGATGTCTCTTCTTGCCAAATACTGGAATGAGCTCTGTGGTTTCCTGGTCTGGTTTCCATGTAGAAAACATTGTTAGTGGCTTGATACGGCACCCTGGTGCTGTTGGTGATAAGAAGGTGGTTAATATGTGATGGTGTCAACATGAGGCTATTTGTAGGGAGACTCCTCTGTGAGGCCTGTGTTTTATGACAACTATTAAGCCTGAGGATCAGAGGGCTTACAAGTTACTTTCCATCTTTGATCTGCGGAGCTCAGTATACGAGAGTAATGCGTTTTTTGGAAAAGAAATTCCTGTTAATGTTGGTGTGTCTTACAATATTTATGGCAAACTTCATCAGACTACATACAATATTTCCAGTTTCCACATTTTCTTCCATATGCCTATGCTCCAAATAACAGAGGAGTCCATGCAGAAAAAGGAAAAATAATGCTGAGCCATCACGCTGTGACCACCATGCAGTATATCTATGATAGCAGGCTACTTTATCTTAAATGAATTACCTTCAACTTTGCCTGAGTGTTTTCGTTGCAGAGTGTGTAGTTGGACCACGTCCTGTTGGTATCCGGGTGACGAAACCACTGCCCGTCCTCCCCACAGTACTTAGCAGCTTTTTCTGAAAGTAACAATTAAGTAATAAATGCATATTCTCCAAATGTTCTTACATTCAAACAGTTGTGTCCATGCATTCAGGTTCTGTTAGCCTTGGTGAATTATTCATTCTCAAAGCAATTTATATTTTATAGTTCTTGAAAAACAGTCAACAAAAGTGGCACTTTTGAGTCTTGCTGCTCACCTGTCGGGTCAAAGTCGACAAAATAATTGGGGCAGTTTTGAGAGGTGTAAGTTCCCGCTGGAGTGTCGTCCCAGCACAGCCAGCCATCCCAGTTACGATTGCAGTGCAGCCCTGCAACAGCAACATAGCAACAGAGAGTTAAACATTTTGTGAAGGAGAAGTAGCCATGATGAGTAGATACTATCTCTACCTGATTTGTTGTAAGGTACATCCCGATTCATTTTCTCGAAGCATTTGTATTGGCTGTCAAGGATTTTCTTCCTCACAATTTTCTGTTCTTCTGGGTTAACCATGGGGCTGACTGTGGCCTCAGCAGTGGACTCTACTTCAGTGTCTCCTGAGAGCTGCGTGGCTGCCTTCATTTTAGTGACACACACACATACACAGAATCATGATCAGTCACGATCAAGCCATGAGCAGTCCTATGGGCAAAAAAGCATGACGCACACTTGAAGAAATTTTACTTTTGAAAATGAAAATATTCTTGTCCTGTATCTCTTCGGTTTACAGTGAATGACAGAACAAAAGAAACTATGTGAGTGCTTCTTCATGCATTTTATTAGCCTAGCAAGTTATATTAAACTGATATTGCTAAATGTTTTTTGCTTGTCAATCACTGTATTATTAATGAACTCATCCTGTTCAAAGTTACATTAAATACAATAATCTTTTCCACAAAAAACAATACAGTTTTTTTCTAGCCTTATTTTTCAGGCTATGGATTTCACATCTTTAATTACACAATGTATTGCTGACCCTGTGAGATAACTAGGATTATGATATGTTTATTATATTTGTATGATTTTGTAACCAACTTGCCAAAAACCACAGCGGTATTGTTAAGCTTAATTACAGAGAATCATAATCTGTACAATAAATCCTGGATTCATAGTTAATACAGTACATCAGGATACATTACCTTCAGCCTCTCCTTAGTGTTGATAGCACAGAGTGTATAATTAGTCCACGTCATATTGCTCTCTGGATGGTGAAACCACTGCCCGTCTTCTCCACAGTACTTAGTGGCCTTTTCTAAAAAAGAACAATTATGTGATAAATATACTGTATGTTACAAATTCTCTAAATTCCCGCTACTCTATAAGTCTGTGCAGCTGTGTTCCCATTAGATTCACAAATCAATCCTCACAGCAACTTTATAGTCAATCTTCTCCAAATACAGGACAATAAGGTCTGAAGAGATTAACAAGATATCAGCCGACCTTTAAAACAAAAACAAAATTCTTACCTGTGAGGTCAAAGTCAAAAAGATAATCTGGACATTTTTGGGAAGCGAAGGTTCCCACTGGAGTGTCGTCCCAGCACAGCCAGCCATCCCAGTTACGACTGCAGAACAGCCCTGCAACGTCAACAAAGCCAAAAAACATGATGACAAATGTTTACCGGCCTCTTGGTGGTACCATCAGGTCCCCTCTCAAACAGATTAACACACTACGGTAGTTTAAGTAGACGGTATCAGTACCTGATTTGTTAAAAGGTGGGTCTCGAATTATTTTCTGGTGGCACATGTATTCATTCTCAAGCATTTTCAGTTTCTGTAAAAAAATAAAATAATGCTGAGCCATCAGGCTGTGACCACCATGCAGTATATCTATGATAGCAGGCTACTTTATCTTAAATAAATTACCTTCAACTTTGCCTGAGTGTTTTCGTTGCAGAGTGTGTAGTTGGACCACGTCCTGTTGGTATCCGGGTGACGAAACCACTGCCCGTCCTCCCCACAGTACTTAGCAGCTTTTTCTGAAAGTAACAATTAAGTAATAAATGCATATTCTCCAAATGTTCTTACATTCAAACAGTTGTGTCCATGCATTCAGGTTCTGTTAGCCTTGGTGAATTATTCATTCTCAAAGCAATTTATATTTTATAGTTCTTGAAAAACAGTCAACAAAAGTGGCACTCTTGAGTCTTGCTGCTCACCTGTCGGGTCAAAGTCGACAAAATAATTGGGGCAGTTTTGAGAGGTGTAAATTCCCGCTGGAGTGTCGTCCCAGCACAGCCAGCCATCCCAGTTACGATTGCAGTGCAGCCCTGCAACAGCAACATAGCAACAGAGAGTTAAACATTTTGTGAAGGAGAAGTAGCCATGATGAGTAGATACTATCTCTACCTGATTTGTTGTAAGGTACATCCCGATTCATTTTCTCGAAGCATTTGTACTGGCTGTCAAGGATTTTCTTCCTCACAATTTTCTGTTCTTCTGGGTTAACCATGGGGCTGACTGTGGCCTCAGCAGTGGACTCTACTTCAGTGTCTCCTGAGAGCTGCGTGGCTGCCTTCATTTTAGTGACACACACACATACACAGAATCATGATCAGTCACGATCAAGCCATGAGCAGTCCTATGGGCAAAAAAGCATGACGCACACTTGAAGAAATTTTACTTTTGAGAGTGAGAGTTTCTGCACAAAAAAAAAAAAAAAATGTATAGACAAAATGAGAATTAACCAAAAGTGTGACTCAATTCCTGATCCACAATAATCCCTTGTAGCCAGAGCTGCGGGTCAAACTGTTTGGGCCAATTAAACTACAATAATTGTTTGGATGCTGGGAGCTTTGGTGAAAGCAAATTTTTCACAATTAGTATGCCACCCTATGTAATTGCACCTTCAATTTAGACTTAATTGATACAATTTTGTATCCTAACACTACTTTGTACTGTTATAATGGATCAAAAGTTGCTGCTCCCATTACATGCCTTGAGTACAAACCTTTACATGACTTGTATCTCTATTGTGTTTTTATTGTACTACTGCTGTGTGTGTGGCTGACCCCCTGAAATCCTAAAGCTAATAATTATCCTGCATATGTTCTGAGCATTGGAAACCATGTACCTATTAATCTACTACTGCAGAGAGGGCCACTTGTCTTGAACTTGCAGTATTTACCCTCTATGCATATCTGTATAATAAATACACAATGTAACGTTTATTTCATCAACAATACTTTACCCTCAGTCTCTTCTCATGGGTGGTTTCGCACAGTGTATAGTTAGTCCAAATCCTATTGGACTCTGGGTGGTGAAACCACTCACCATCTTCTTCACAGTACTTGGTCGCTTTATCTGTAAAGAACAAGTATGTGATTAAGTCCAGCTACTTTAAATACAATCAACAGAGGATTAAAAGTGAATTCCTCATGTGAGGGTTAACAAGATATCAGCAGAGAAACAACTCCTTTGTCTCTCTGCTCACCTGTGAGGTCAAAGTCACCAAAATAATTGGGACAGTTTTGGGAGGCGACTGTTCCCGCTGGAGTGTCGTCCCAGCACAGCCAGCCATCCCAGTTCCGACTGCAGAACAGCCCTGTAACACCAACAAACAAAGATATATTTACAGGCATCTTATCCATATGTTTTGAACTCTCATCATGTACAAATCATGTTGATACATAATAAAATAATTTGGTGGTGGATCAAAGTTACGCATGAGTGTTTACCTGATTTGTTATAAGATGGATCTTGCTTCATTTTTTCTGAGCATTTCTTTTCGTTCTCGAGGATCATTTTTTCCACAACAGCACCTGTTTCTGCGTTAACCCCTTTGGCCTCTGTGGCCGGCTCTCCAGCAGCATCCCTTAAAAAAAGGGGGACTTCCTTCTAAGAATTAAAAAAAGAAAGTTCAGCGTGAAAATTAGTGTACAGGGCAGCTGAGACTAGCTTAATTTTGTTCTTCCATTACTTAAAGGGAAAAGGCCAGTAACACAATATACCTCTAGTTTGTTCTTTGAAGCTGGTTGACAAGTGGACCCAGTCTGGACCCAGTTACCCAATTTGGTACAATATTTGGTCACTTTTCCTATAAAGAATAACAAAACATGCAATTATTTTTTTAACATCAGCTTGACAACAGAATAATTAATCAATGGTTATCCTGAAAGCTCTACGTATATCAAATTACTTATTGACACATTAATGCTTCTGTTTTAGGTTTGTCCATGTTCTTTACTCCGTCTTCGTTTTTCAGCATCATCCAAACACAAAAATTGGAACCTGAATCTCAGCATTACTGAACAACTGTGATTAATTGAACTTGGCATGCATCATCAAACATTCTGTCAAATTTTCTGGCTAATTCTCAAAAGCTGGGCTTAAAACCACTTGTACTGTATTTCCATGACTGGGCTAAGAATGCGATCACATTGGTCCTGACAACAGCAACTGTAGCCTGACTGCCTAGTCTTCTTCGACAGCTCATCAACTGTTCGGCATCCACTTCCAACTGTATGTCTCCCCCTGAAGCCTCATATCAGCAGCATCAGTTTTCAAATAAGGAGCCATAAGGGGACTCTTAACGTCACAGGCAGTTTGGGAATATCCTTTATGAGCCTTGTCTTACAAAAACACCTTCTCTCTTCCTGTGCATATTCTCTCCCCTCATCCATCTCTCTGACTCCGACTTCTCTGTCTTTTTTGTAAGCTCTCTTTTCTTTGCTTCTTTTTTTCTCTCCATACACCCTTCAGTCCATCTCTGCCCCCTTCCTAACCCCCCCCCAAACAACACACACACACACACACACACACACACACACACACACACACTCTCTCTCTCCATCATATTGCACCTCCTGAATCAGACATGACTCGACTCTGGATTTCTTCAACCAGACATTATTGAGCCATGCATTCCTCACAATGAAAACACTGCTCATAATGTAGTCAACCGCAATCCAAAATCACATAATCGAGTCAAATTCAATATAAATAAATGTCTGTTTTTATTCAGACTGGTTGATAAAACACACTGATTTACCTTGTATCTAGTTTTTATCCTGGTAATCATTGAAATCGTTTTTGAAACATTTACCTCAAAACCCCAAAATATGTCACAGTACTGGCTATGTTGTTTTAAATGATGGGCAAAAGCACTGCAGCAGAAGAATTGGCAGATTACCATTATTTTGTAATGATTGATCATGAAATCTTCCTTTAAATGAGGAAATATACACTTACAGCTTAACATTATTCATATCTGCTTTGGACATGATGCATAAAATGCAATTACTTTATGCACTTTAGTCGGAGACACTTGCATTAAGGAATTGATCATGAATGTTATACACTGTGGTTAGATTTAGTGCTCGTTGAGGGAGCAGAACGAATCTAAAGAATCTGAGCAGCAACACGATTTCTGCTTGAAGAACTAAACCCTCCTTAATAAACATGTGGACATTACATCTTAGTTAATTCAACAATATCAAAAATTTAAGGAAGCGGTTGGGGTGGTGGATCCACAGAGTAATAAAGAATTAATTTTATTGGGAGTTACTAGTCAGCTGGTAGCCACACAGCTGACGAATGAGTTAGTGATTGTGAAGCATGCATAAAACAGCTAATGCCAATCAGTAGTTTAATTACATTTTAAAACCATATGATATTATTGTACTGTCAGCATGACCTGCCATTCTTGCATTATGAGTTGATACAATCTTAAAACCATCTCTCACATGACTGTTGCACATCAAATACTTAATAAAATCCTCCTAGCTTCCTGAAGCCCCATGCTGGCCAGTGGGCCTTTTTTTTCATACAATCAGCCCCACAACCTTTGATCTCCATCACACACAAAAGATTTGATTGTTTTCTGTGTTACCCGCTGAACTGGAATTAAAAACGTAAGGGAGCTTGTTGTTGTGCATTTGTGTGAGAATGGCTTATCTTTCTTACCAGTTGGGTCCAGGTCAGCGTGATCTGGACAGTTTTGTGTTACAGACGTCCCAGTTGGTGTCTCATCCCAGCACAATAAGCCATCCCACATGTGTCCACAGAAGGTAACTTGGAAAGAAAAAGGAAAAAAAAGTGACTATTCTGTGTTATTACAAACACACATTTTTCTGTTCCCTATAGCTACAGCTTCCACTCCAAAAGCCCTCAGTTGAACCCCTGCTGGCAACACCATCATTACCTTGAACAAGAATATCAACTGCGTTCTACTCCCAATCCACCACCGTACAACACCATTACACCTGTGACGCTCTCCCAAAGGTAATCCATTTGGCCTTAAGACGCTTTGAAATGAGTTGGGCCTCTCACCGGTTCTGTTATCTTGGTGGTCTTTGTGGGAGAGCTCAAGACATTTATATTGACCCTTGCTCAGCGTCTGGCCATGTCCATCTGTCATGCTATGTCCAGGCCTGAGTGATGGATCTGAGATTGACTCTGCGCCTCCCGCCACCCAGCGCTGTGGAGACAACACAACATAAGAGGTGAGAGGAAGGGGGAAGAAAACATGTTCGTACTGACTTAGAACAAAGTATGGAGTGTAGAGAGGGAGGTTGTGGTTGCTGCTCTGATCTACATTTCCTTGACTGTCAAAGATAAAGCATAAATATTATCTTGGATGATGATGATGATATCGAAATTCACAATACTTCACAGTTTCATCATGCTTAGATAAAGACACGCACCCTCATGTAAGATAAAAAAAAATTAAATGGAAGAATAAGCATGCAGGGTTTTTGAAGCATCTTCAAAGCTGATCTGATGAGGATTTTACTCCGCTTTGAAATTCTAGTCACTCACTGTTCATGTAACCCATTAAAATATGTTTTGGAGCTCACAAAAGAAGTTAAGCAGCCTATTTCCTCCAAATGAATCTTATCTCTGCTCTATTGTTTGTATTTGGAGGTAGCATTAGTAATGAAGAAGCCTGGAGTGTGAAATGCTGATTTTGATAATGCTCAATGAAGGATAACAAGCCCATTTTTGTGTGACTTATCTCACACATTTTTTGGGCTGAAAATTAAGCCTCTCAGAGTGTCAGGCTCATGCACTTGCATTTACTAAATCATTGAAGGAATGGTAATACTTTTCCTCTGAAATTGTCTCCACATGCTTTATCATAATTGAGACGGAAATCTCATATCTCCATTTCTTTGACCAAAAATACCCTTCTTACCTGTCTGATAAACTCTTGTATAAGGCAAAACACTTTTTTTGCACACAGACAAAAAACTGTGTGAGTATGCCGATGTCCCATGTAGCAGTTTAGCAGCCGTACATATGATGTCACTCCAAACATTGAAGTAAATGACGTCATACATACGACCACCAGGCCACCACCAATGTCAACAGATGAGAAAAAAAGATGTCAAGGCTTCTCCTCGCCTACTAAAATTCATTCATCTTCCTGAATCAATGACAAGACCACTCGAAAAAGAAAGCACAGACACATAAAGGAGAACAGAAGATACATCAGGTTGAAAACATTTGACATGATACTATTCTGAGCTCAAAGCCAAGTGTGATGCTTTACAGCAAAGGCATTTGAGACTTCCATTAACTCTGACACTGAAGAACAGTGGACCAACTGTTTTGCTTTTCTGTTTTGCTTTTCTGTTTTGTCTTTAGGGACACTGACTCATGAAAGACCTCTATTCTTCTGCAGTAAAAGCTTCAGCCTGTCTGGAACACGGTGAATATTGTCTCTGAGCTTTCCAAAATTTTAGAGCCACGGTGTTTAAAATACCATTTATTATAGAATCCTCATCAAGCCAATTGGTGTCCTGTTAATTTAAGAAGAGTGAGTCCATCAAAAGGACTTTTCAAAGTTTGATTTGTTTAATTATAACCCCTTCTTCTGACAAATCGACATATTTGCAATGACAGAATATAGTACCAATATGATTGCAATATTGCTATAAGCTAATTCATGTAAAACACCGGATCACACTTCTCAACCCCCCAAGCGGTTTTGAAATTAGATGATAGATAATACTTTGTATTTGGTGGGCATAAAACCACCAACAGCAATGCATTTCAGGAAATACAGACACACATATGCTTTATGCTTCAATATATAAGAGTGAGGCATATTATTACAGGACTGAATACAATTGTATATGTTGTTGCACTAAATTATGAACAGGGCATAATAAATACCTGTAAAACCTGATGTGTTTTACCCAGATACTTTTATTTCAAAGGGAACAGATGAACACCTGTGGTTGTAAATTTCCAATTTCTGCAAGTATTTTTAGGATCATAAATATGTTGTGATGTAGAAGGAGAATGTTTTATGTTTAACAGGAAGTGTGATTTGTTTTATTTTAAGAATTTTGGGCATTGCACTTTGGCTAGCTTCTGCTTCTTCATTTTGTTCCAGACTTTTCATTCATACACAGTATATATATATATATATATATATATATATATATATATATATATATATATATATACGTATATTAGTGCTGGGCAACGGTTACAATTTTAATTCAGTTTAATTGTGATTTTTTTGCGAATAATCACGATTAATCTCATTGTTATGCACAAAATTCAATAATTAATTCAAAAGTAGTGTATTGCGCACTTTTATTTTAAAAGCACTGCTATATGAACAAAAGTGCAATAACATTTGGTTTGCACACTTTAAACAAATACGGTTCTTTTTAACAGCAATAGATAGATAATAGATATTCAGCCGGTGTTCACAACTTTATTTTCATGTGTGTAATAGATGCAATTTGAAATATACACCATGAAAACTGCAAACCTATCTACGTCATGTTTTTCTTCTTTTTTTATGTTTGTTAAATTCTCAGTAGGATAACTAAATTATATGCTTATTATAAATATTCCAAACAAAAAACTTTAAAAACTCTACAAAAATAATTTTGCCTTTTTTCCTTTTTTTGGTGTTAAAAATGTCCGCTTAATAATAAAAAAAACAACTGCCTTAACGCGCAATAAAATAATTGTTGGCGTTAATTTATTAATGCGTTAATTAATTAACGCATTAATGCGATAATAACCCGTTAACTTGCCCAGCTCTAACGTATATATACACACACACACACACACACACACACACACACACATCACCCATTTACGAAGAGAGTGCCTGTGAATACTTTGTTCCTCTGCAGGTGCAGGGAGGTTATACTGCTGCCATGTCTGGTACCAGGAAGAGTGCTACATAATAAAACACAATGCAGAGTTATAGACCAACTTAAAATGCGCAATGAGGTATTACAGATATAACATTTTAATAATATATAATAATAATAAATAAGTATAAATGCAAGCAAAATGCCAGACATTATAGACTACATTATCTGCATAAAAGGATCAGATATATAAGAACATGCGGAAACGTGCAGTCATGGATCTCTTCTTGCTCATCCAAGTTTGTAATGAACAAGCTGAGCTAACTATAAACTGTAATTATCAATTATAAATGGTGAGTAAAATGAATCATGAGATCTTTTTCTGAGAAAAGAAAACCACTAGACCACATCAAATTACGTGTCCATTTAATGAAAATGTAATCATATATGTTTAAACACACATGTGCAGCATACATAATGGGTAAAAAGAGAAGGGAAAGTTTACCTTACAGCATTCCTTGAATATAAAAAATTTGAGCTTACCACCAGGAGAAACCAAAGGATCCAAAGTGAGCCCGCTAACTTCATATCTTCTTCTCACAGGCAAATCTGTAGAGGGAGAGAAGAGAACAACACGTTACAACTAACAGAAAAGAGTTGTCTACCGTGAAAGTGACTGGCTGAACAAACCGATGGCTGTTTTAAATCAGGATTATGGCCTCAGGAGAAAACTAGAATCATTAATCTGAAATGCAAAACACTGCAGCAAAGGCGCTGCAGTTTATGACGTTTCACGGTTCCTCTATTTCTTTATGTGTTTGTGTCTGAGGGACAGAGAGGAAGTGTTCCCATCAATATATTAAAAACAACCTCATGGGAAATTAACGTTGTATTGTGTGAGAAAAAGGACAAAGAAAAAAGACAGAAACGTAGTTATTAATGGTCATTAATCATTTTGTGCTGAGCCTCCACTCCTGCAGGACGGCAGCAGTGATCTGCCAGTTTAGTAACCGAGTGCATGTGAGATTAAAATTCACTCCAGGTCTATTTGCTTTGGCTTTCAGAGTCCCTGTTGTAAGCCCATCACTCCACAGTTTGAACAGTTAGGACCACCTACTGGTGGTTGTCCACACTCCGCAGCGGCCCAGGGGGCAGACTTTTTAACAGATAGACATGCGTGAGCAAGTCCTATAAGTCACTGTGAAAGGTGAGCAGGATTGATAGCATTTGTTTTGGCTTTCAGACACACACTGATGTGGGCGGCTTTTTAGCAGGAGGATGACAAATAAACCTGCAACTAAATCTGCTGATGTGCTGATCTCTGACCCCTCGAATTTCCCTTAAATTTCAAATTTCTCATTTATATTGATGGTAATTATGAGGATGATTATCATCATTAATGGTAGCCCGAGACATCCTCTTTCTTAAATCTACTCTCAGAATAAGACCACTCTTAATTATCTGTCCCGGGCCCAGATATATATCTACCCTCATTTGCTCCATTATGCATACAATAGAGTAGAGCTAAAAGTATTAGTCTATTCATCTAATGAATCAGCAACTATTTTGAAAATGTATTAATTGTTTATGTAATTTTTCAGGAGGAAAAGGGTTAACAATAAATACCTGGTTCCTGCTTCTAAATTGTGATGATTTGATGCCTACCTTTGTAATATATGATAGTAAACTGATTATAAAGGACAAAACAAGCCATCTGATGACATCACCTTGGTTGGTTGGCATTTTCCACTATTTTCGGAAATTGTATAGACTGGACACTGCGACATGTGGCCAGGAGGAGCCCAAAACGAAGCACCAACCTTGTAATCAAAGGACAACTGCTTAACCCCCTGAGTTACAATCGCTCTGTAGGCCTCCTGTCAGTATTCAATCGTGGTCCTTAAGTTGTGACGGTTTTTTGCTTGGAATATGATTAAAATGACCTGCCCCAGATGCATCGACAGATGAATTGTTTCAGCTTTAAAAAAAACTTTTGATATTCAATTTTATTGCCTATCATCGTAAACCTCATCCTCAGATATATATGTCTATTCAGCCATTTTCAGCCCGTTCCTAAACACGATACAGCACACACGTGCGCATCCAGCATGCTGGAAAGCTCAGTCAAGGACACCGCGACAGACCAGTCTGTATCTCTGCTTTGAAAATAAGTACTCAAGGAACACAAAGAAACACCAATCAAGGACAAAGGGAAAAATAGAAGGCAGAAGAGGAAGATAATGGATCTCAAAATGGCCTCTAGGAAGAAAGGATCTATAAAAATCACCATCATGCCAGGGCAGGAAATTCACACTCGTCAATTATCAGCTTTTCACCTCTGGGTGTGCATCAGCATGTGATTTGTGATTTGTCTGAAAGTGGGATATTCTCTGACAGCGAGACATTCTACAAGTCAAACAACAGCAGAGACACATCAGGACAATTGGCACAATCGACTTTCAATATGAGCTGTCGGTTGAGAGATTTCATTACTAACTGTTGAGGACAGGGACTAACATGTAAAAAGATTTAGCACCAAAGACAAAAAAGAATCGGTCATTTGTTAACACTTAGAGGAATAGTTCAACATCTTGGGAAGTGCACTTATTCTCTTTCTTGCAGAGAGTTAGAGGAGAAGATTTATATCACTCTGATGTCTGCACAGTAAATGTTAAGCTATAGCCAGCAGATGGTTAGCTGAGTGTAGCATGAAGACTGGAAACAGGTAGAAACAGCTATCCACACTTTTTCCAAAGGATAAAAAAAAAAAACACCTCAGCTGTCTGTGTGGTTAGTGCAATTGGGATCATCTGAGACACCAATAATCTCTGGAACATTTCAACACGATAACACACTCGCAGTCCATCAATAATACATTTGCCAACAGCAAGTTTCACAGTTGAATATCTCTGCTGTACATGTGACAGTTTACTCAAACTCTATCTTTGACTTAAAGCGAGGGGAGGTATGGCTTCTTTCTAATATGGCTTTCTGTCTTACCCATTAGCTCTTCATACATCTCAAAGCATAGTCCCCAGAGCCATTAGGTCCAATGTGATATGATCTGTAAGGCTTGAAGCATGTGTAGCTCATTAAAAAGACAAGACCCCAAATAAAGGGAGACAAGAGAAAGCACTCTAACGGGCTGAGTGCATAGTATACAGCAAAGCACTTGATCCTCTCCAGGAATGCTGTTCAGCATTAAGTCTTCTGTAGATCAAGTGAAAAGTCAACCAGTTAAAATGGGGATTTGAGAGAATCTGCTTTTGCAACATTGATTACTGCTTAGATTCTTAAAAACTTTGAAAAAACGGACACATCTATTTCCTGTGGTGACTGTATTGAAAGTAAAACTGTAGAAGGAATATTTAAAAACTAAAGGTTACTCTTGAATTTCTGTATTGCTGTAGTTTGAAAAGGGTCTTTTTCATGAGCTCTATACTTTACAAAGATACACGATGAATGTGTGGCTCACATTCAAACTTAACATAGCTTATCTCTTTGTATATTCCACCTATACTGTCTGCCTCTGTTCAATGTATTGTCTTTGATAGTCAACCCAAATAACAACCTTTTAAAACTCAAGTCTAGTACAAAATACATTTGTACCTTCATTTGGAGAAAGTTTGAAATATTTATTTTTATTTTTACATTTGATGATGGAAGACATATTTCCTTGGGCTTACTTTTATTATTCCCAGAAACTCTATAAAAATTGAATAAGTGTCCTGATTTTACTGATTTTATGTGTTTTGCCATGTGTTTTGAGAGAGGAGACTCTCTCCCCCCTCTCACTCTGCCCTCTTTTTTACTTTCCTCCTCAGTTTACCCCTCATCCTTTCTTCTCCCTCTCATTTAGTCATCGTTACATCACTCCGTCAGGAGACGGAGCCAACCATCTCTTCTCTATCCTCCTGCAGTGAGCGGTCACTGGCACGGTGACAACACAGATCTGTGCTGACATCACGAGTAATGGAGGATGCAGCAGCTCGATCTGCCCCCTCCCGCCTCCGACGTCTCACCACTTCGGAGCCCATCACTCAGTCTGAAGGGAGCAGCCACAAGGACGTGATTTGGCGTCCCATTCACGGGGCCACGACAAACGAGCTGTATTACAATGCGAGCTCATGTGAATTAGTTTGACGAATGGACAGATTGTGGACATTCTGCACACGGCTGTCACATAAGTCTTGTCTAAAAAGGAACATATTTTCACTGATCTACAAGCTACATGATCTATAACCTATATTAAAGGACTCTATTTCCTACTATACTGCTTTCTACAACAGAGGTTTAACAACTCTACAACAACACATCCATAATCACACGTCCCCTCAAGTAATTTAATGTACGTGTCATGGCCTCCTGAATGTGCTGTCAAAGACATCAGGGAAAGCATCAGGTGCATCTGATATCTCTGTGGCCTCTGTGGCCTTCTGGGAATTCACACAATGAAGGAACATTTATAAAGAGGCATGAGGCACGGTGCACATGCACTGAATTTACAATTCTTATCTTTGTTCAATGCATTTTTTAAATGTCCAAAGAAAAAATGTAATCCGGTAAAACACGCACGTTCCTTTGAAGGAATGTATTTTTTTACTATACCAATAAATATAAACAAATACTAAACATATGTACAGAAGTAAGTGGTATGTTTATAAAGTCCTTAATATTGAATCACTATATAAATATTTATCATGATATAGGACATTTTTCTAATAGGCTAATTCAATGGCCAAACTCTTAAATGATGGAATAACAAGCAGGAATGACTAATTTAGTACTTGACAAATCAAAGTAGTTAATTACACTAACGGGAAAATCGTATAAATTGACATACCTGTATTTCCATGCTCCTTGAATTGCAACATTGCCAACAATGGACTAATCCAACTAGATTTACTAAATGGTAAGTGAACATGGTATATTTTTTGGTGCATTAATGTTTGCTTTTGATTTATTTATTGAGTTTCTGACTAAATAGCAAGTGAATATAATTTAAAGAACTGAACTGAACTGAACTATGTCGACTGATTTGTGAAACGTGGATGTCAGAGTGCCAAGATGTAGGAGAGATTTGTGAACTTTTTCTAACATAAACAGCAATATAATGTGACTTTGACACAAAAAAACAAATTTTCCCTGTGATAGATAATCACATACTGTATATCACAAAATGATTTTGTCTCTACGAGTTGATGTTCAAACAAAACCGAAAAAAGTGAAAACATGGCTGCCTGAAAACTAATAGTGCTGTATGTTCTGACTGGTAGTTTGGAGGCAATAACATAAACAAATAAAAATAATTAATTAGGGCCTAGTTGTATGACTGACCAGTCTGTTTTAACACTCTGCTCTGAGTCTCTTGTCAGCATTATAGCACTGTATTTGAGTCAAGCTCGTGTTGGGGTGGAACAGGTAAACGGTGAAATGGGTAAAAGCTCTACTTTTTTGTGTCTTTTGACCTTATCACCCCTTTTAAAAAATATATTATGCCAGTCTCTCCAAATACAGTAAAAAGAACAAGCTTACGTCATTTCCTAGCATGTTTTTCCCTCCCCATCCTCACCCATTTCACACTTTTCTCTGCATTCTCATTTCCTCTCAGGCCTCTATTTCTTTTTCACTTCCATATATCTTCTGCTCTTTTAATCTATTTCCCCTCTCACCTTGTTTCTCTCTCTCTCTCTCTCTCTCTCTCTCTCTCTCTCTCTCTCTCTCTCTCTCTCTCTCTCTCTCTCTCTCTCCCCCCTAGACCCCATTCCGCTGTCTTCGCTTGAACTCCCCCTCTTATATCCCTCCCATTCTTCTCCTACGATGTTCCCCTTTTAAAGCTCTGCCCTCCCTCCCTCTCCAGTTGTCTCTTTCTCCCCTTTTCCGGCTACATATTTAAGGCGTTCTCTCGGACTCTCTGAGCGAGATCCAAGAGATTCATCAGCTAGCCCATCCTTTAAACATTAAACAGGTTCCCGTTATGGTGACACATCATATTTTCAACTAATCTGTCTGTGTTCCACAGTCCTAGTCCTCCTCCCTGATCTACTGTATCTGTGACCAAGCAATCAGACAAGACACAGAGCTACAAACACCTTTGAAATACTTAAATAAAAGCAGCATAACAGAAAATCACAATAATGTGCAATTGTTAAGATTATTTTTGTTTTAATATGTATGGTCTTTCAGTGGATCGTAGGCCTTACTTTAATACACATTCAAATTCAGTAGCATCACATCTGGAGGTTTACATGTAATACGCCTCCAGTTTGGGATGTAAAGATGCTGTTACCAGTGAAACATTTTGATTGAAAGTTTAACTAGCTCTGTTGTCCAAAGTTAGAGATTAATGAATCTTTCATTTCTCAGGGGATAAACGGAAGCTGTATTTCTGCAGCTGACAGGGAGTATGATACAAGATTGTAGAGTGGCTTGACTCATTAAATATCATATATTTACCAAATATATGTAATTATTTGGTAAAAGAAAAATAGATATGCATATTATATATATTCAAATGGAAACTAAACACACAACGCAGTAAGGTTAAACCTTAAGATTAATTTATTTAAAAAGGCAAGACCTTCCACAGTGTTTACAGTAGTATTTTATTTGGATCTTGCCCTTGATTAAAAACAATTACAACAATTAAAAATTGTTTTTGTTAGAATTTAACAATTAAAAATGTACCTAGACACTTCCTGCTGTCCAAAGAGGTCTTTGAAATTTCTTCGGCAAGCGTAAAATTCTCTCCTGTTCCCGACCTACCTGTGAGTCCTGACCCAGTGTTTGAGGATAACTGTTTCCAAAAACCTGATGGCCCAGCTGAACCTGCACCTCCTCCACATAAAACCCAGTCCAGCCTCAAACAGTGTCCTGTTTAAGCAAAAGAGGGCTACAGTAGGCTGCATTTCTTAAATATCCGGAGGTGCCTTTAAAATGCCTTGTTTACAAGCTTACCAGAGGACCCAGCACATCTGATTCAGCACAGCTACAGGGCCCACGCTGTTAATAGTAGAGATTTAGAAAATAATGAGACTTGTGCAACTTCTGCCAATCTAAAAAAGAATTCCACACTTTTACCAATTAAGGCCATCAATGATTATTTATTTTTTTACTTCACTAGATGTTAAATTGCTGCAGTGCTTCAGTTTGAACTCTTATCAGACCTCGATATCAAGTGCTCATCAAATAGCTGTTCAGTCAATTAGTTAGCAATGACTCAGCACCTGAACAAAACAATGACTCTCATCATCAGTCAATGGTGTTGTTCGCTAATGGTTTTCATATGATGAAATTAATTGGATATTCATGCAGTCTCTGAGCCCAAAACAATGGCAGCGGATTGATCACTTGTGAATACAGACTACGGACTACAATGAAGTTCCAGTGAAGGATTGTTGAAGCCTGATTTACAGTCTTAGCATCCAAAACACTCCAGGAATGTGTTGATGATTAACCAGTGGAGGACCAAAGAGATTATGACAGAGAAATTCATCTCCATGATCAGTAAACAAATTAAAATGCATCTGAATACACAAAGGCTTCATAGTCTGGATTGATTGGACCATTATCTCCTCCAGCATAATGTGATTCATTAGGACGTGAGCATATTTAAATGTAGATCCAAACTTGCCTGTTGTGCATTCTAAAGCCGTTTCATTCTTCAAATTTTAAGCAATGATTACCCCCAAGTGAAATTGATTTTTATTTGATGTTGCGCTGGAGAACACCAGCTCCCACGCCCTTTATTAAAAGCTCTGCCCTTGATGAGACATTTAGTGCCGTAGCTCACCCTAAAGGAGCTATATTGCCTTCCAGCGTTCGAGCTCAAGCACCAGTCTCAAATCCAGCCTGTTATTCACCGGTGAAGTGGCAGGAATAGGGTTAGGGGCGCTGAAGCAAGAGAGCATCGTGTGCTCCAGTGTTCTAGCTGTTAAAAGCAAGCCTCCTGTAATAAGAGGACTGCCCCTGGCTCTGTGTAAACAGTTGATTCATACCCGCTCTCTAACGCCACGACATCCCACACACTTCCTCTGCTAGACCAGAAAGAAACCGAATGGGCAAACAGGGGAGGGACGGGGAACATAGCAGTGCAACAAGACTCTGGTGGATATCATCTCGTCATAGTCTAGACTTCATCCAGATACATTAACATCATTATTCTTCTAACTGGCATGGACTTCTTTCAAGCACTTGAAATATCATATGCAAATTGGTGTTACTCAGTGTTTGCCAGGCAGACTGATGGAAGCCCGCTTATCGCTTTCTTCTCTCCACTTATGACTACATGCACTGGTTAGACTAGCTAATAATTCAACTACAGTTAACAGCCTTACGTGGGTCCATGCATCTTAGGATAACTCCTTTTATATTTTACTGTTGGGTAACATCACAAAGTGAGCATGGTTTTTCCATTTCTGTAACATCCCTAAATGATTCTAAATTGGCCATTACACTCGTTTTAGCAAACTGTCTGGAACATGTCTGGAAAAGATGTATTGTTGTAGTCTATATATTGCCTGCCATAAATAAAATATGGTGTGCATCTCTCTGATTCTGTGCTGTATGACTTCTAAAGCACAACAAATGATTCAAATCCAGCCCCTGTTCAAGTCTAAGAAATAAGACAATGTACGACAGGAAACAATGAGCAGCAGATCCGAAGCTAGCAGAGATTCACTGGCTTGATCATGGAAACTGGTTGGTCTATAATCCAAACAAAAAACTCTGCATTAACCAAAAAAAAGATCCTTTTCATTCTTACTTTTTAGAAACAGAATAGGAGTAGAACGGACATTCCCATTTAGCAGGTTGGTTTCTACTGCTGGGACCGTTAGACCCTCTGCCTCACTCCCCTTTGCCAGCTGCTGCCGAAAAATGACGCTGTGAGAGCTTTGAGACTGAACCAAAACATTAAAATAGCCATTAAAAAAAACCAATGAGCTGGTAGGTACTAAAAAACAACAACCTCGGAGCTGAGAGGAACTGCAGTCTGGTGACAATTATCTGTGGATTCATCACTACTAACGACCCCTTTCACATACAATTAGTCCTGTGCTCCACAAATAGTGATAAAAGCTGCTTCAAAATTAGCTATAATAAATGAAGTCAGCAGGAAGAACCATACTTTATCGCCAACAGTGAGGTCCTCCCCGCATTCAATTACATGCTCCATATGCATCCTGGTGGGACCTGCACCCATTATGCTCTGCTATTCGCAAACTTCCTCCACTCCTCGTTCCTACTTCTCTTTCTCTGTCTATTGTTCTCTTCCTATCCATCTGTCTCTCAAGGTCTTTGCATTCATTTGCAGAGCGACCACCAGTACTCTAAACCCAAAAGCTCCAAAGTATTCCCGATTACTTTCAGACCAATTTACAGCTGAACCAACTGACTGTCCGGTCCGAGCCACTGTTTGACTATCTATTGTTTATTCACACAAGCTTTTTCTGTTCTCTCTGTAAATGCCATGAAGTATTTGCCCCATGAAACACATTTTAAACATACAACACTAAGACAATTGGAAGATAATGACAGTTTCATATAATAAATGACACTGAATGACAAGTAGAATCGCAGGCATGCAGCTCTCATTGGCTTTGGAGAATAAAACTCAAAGGAACGCTGCACAGATTTTACACATGGGGTTCAGTTTACTGCTCACCCTGATGGTATCATCAGGTATCTCTGCTGGTGTTTGATACTACAGTTTTACAAGCAGGAGGTACAAGGTTTCAGAGTTGGTATTTACAGTAGGAGGCAGGGAGGGTCCAAAGAAAGATGCTCTGAAGTTGCATTATAGGAAATGTATTGTTTATTGCCTGACCCTTACTATAAACCTAAAATACAGAATATCTTGGCATCTGTTACTCCAAATTACTTTTATTTTTGTAATCTGTTGCAGGGCTGCTACTAATGATTAATTTCATAATTGAGTAATTTACAATTTTTTTTTCTCAATTTATTGTTTTGTTTATAAAATGTCAAAAGAATAGTGAATAAAGCCCTCACAATTTCCAGGTCCTTCATTCCAAATTGCTTGTTTTGACCAACCAACAGTCTCCTCACATCTGAGAAGTTTGATGTAACAAATGTGATCAACTAATCAATTACTAGTTTAATCATTGCAGCTCGGTCCTGCATCTCTAATCTGTTGCTCATGAATCCCCCAAGTTTATGGAAGCGCAGTACTAACTAACATATTACTTTCAAGCTCATCATGCTGCACACAGATTGGGGCTGTTGTTTCCACCACTAATCAGAGATTTATTTCAGAGTTACACATACTTCTTTCTCCTAAAAAGCTTTGGAAAAGCGTGTTTCTACAACAGCAACACTGCATCACAATCACCTGCTTTGATTTCTCCGAAGCAGCAAATCTGCCAATGAACAGAACTACATCATTAAAGACAATAACCAGCAGATGTTAAACAGTGTCAGCCATGCAACCAGCCTGGCAAACAAAAGAAAAACACTGGTGTGATTGCTGCTTTCAAAGCTTCAGCTGATTTGCATAAAGGGTGATTAATTCAAGCTAATGTCATCCCGAGGGTCGCTTCTGAGATGGTGTTTGGTTAAAGACCTTAGTTTCATGCCAAAATAATCACTCTGTAGTGTATTGGGGAACTTGTAGAAAACACTGCACATTGAAGTCTTAGTTTTTTGTTTCATATCATCATTTAACAATAAGCAATCTTGAGGACAACTGTTCCTTCATTACAATGCCAATCTGCATTTACAAGGTTTCATTTCCTCGATACTTTCCAAATGGGAATCTGAGGAGGTCAGAACGTAGAAACAATAGTTCAGCACTATTAAAATGCATATTTTAAGAGCATTAGTATACATGTCATGATTAAGATGATTTACAATCCAACGTAGTTGCAGTTCAGACTGTTACTAAACATAACAGCATTTCCAAATAATAACAGAGACCATTCAGCTGTGTTGTCAGGTTTATTGAATATATCCACTCAATATAATCTCCTGAATAACATTTTCTCCTCCTGATACCGGTAAACAAAGGAGTCTGTTTACAAGTAAAGGCTTTGTTCTGTCAAAGAAGTAGCTTCCTCCCTGACATTGACATCTTCCCACTACGTTTTTGTTTACTTCCTGAACCGATTAAGTTACTCTCAGCCTCTCAGAAGCAGTGTGGACAGCTCCAGGTGCTTACAGACATCTGCCACTGAACGGAGGGTATATTCAGGGGATCAAAGTCCTTTCATCTGGCAAACTCTTCTTTCCCCAGCCTCTTCATTTCCTCTTGACATTCCACTGTGTGTACATCTCATCTGTCACCTACCAATGACGTTTGTTTGTCTCATCGCCCAAAAGCAGAGAGCGGAGGACAGATGGTGAGTGCCATACGACCTCTCCTAACCATGTTCTTGCCAAATCATAAAAAATATAATGTGTCGTGTGTTTATTATTGAGCTTTAGAGGTGCTGGTAGATGAATTGTGTTACCTTTGGAAAGAGCCAGAATAGAATCTTTATGAGAAGCTACGCTAGCTGGCTGTGGCTTCACATCTACCGAACACTCAAAGTGGTATCGATCTTCTACTCTAACTCTCTGCAAGAGAGTGAATAGGCATATTCTCCACAATGTCTAAACACGTCTTTAACTATTATAAATACAAAGGTACTTCAGGAGAACTGACATTTCTATCGACATGTATACCGACTGGAATTGAATTTATACTTAAGTCCTCTTGAAGATCTGGAGATTCTTGGCAATGTTATATTTTTTTCCCCTTCCCATTGCAGACATTATAAGCCCACGCCTGGCTTTGCAAGTTGAGCTCTCTAGAGGTCCTCTGCGTCAACAAGATCACAGGTTATATCTTTACTCTAAAGCACCACATTAAAGGCATTACTAAATAATAAAAGAGATCAAAATGCAACTGTGAGTGGAGAGAGCTGAGTGAAAGAAGAGTGGACACTATGTACAATATGGCTGTACAGAGCAGCTTGTAGAACTATTAAGCAGAGAAGAGGTGCTACAAATCAAAAATAAAAGATAAGCCCTTCTGGATCAAGAGGCGCAATCAGAAAGAAAATAGATCCCAGAGGATGAGATCAGAGACCCCGAGGGCGGAGATCAAACATTATCATGCTACTCAATCTCAAGCTCAAACAAGACAGTTCAAAAAGCATCTTAAAATGATCACCACGTATTGGAACAACTGAATGCTCTGGGGTGTGAATGGAGCAAACATTCTCGACGATAAATCCGGCTTGGTGGGAGGAAATTAAAAAGAAGAGGTTGACAGAAATAGCTCCGTGTCAACAGGCACAGTAAAAGCACATTAGAGATGCACAACACAAAAATTTCAGTCGAGGTTCAGAAGGCATATCACTCCTGCATGATCCAATAAGACCGCAAAATAAAGACACATGCTCATAGACTCACTGAAGAAAAATCTCATTAAATGGATATAAAATATCTTGGTTCTCTCTGTAACCTTTTTTTTAACCGTGTTCCCCTTGTAGGGACATTATTAGCAGCTATGGAAACACATTTCCAAGTAACCCAGGAAGCATTTCCCTAAATCAATAGACATGCAAAACATCTACTGTACTGTAAATATCACCATTACTGTCAGTCTGTGCCTGCAGGAAAACAATTCGCGATGCCAAGGGCATACATCTAAAATGAGCTCACAGAAAAATAACTGCACAGAAATGTGCAATAGAAGTCAATCAAACCAAAACACTAATTGTGTCTCTCATGTCTTCAGGTGACTAATGCACAGTGGCCTATTTGCAGATGGCGTAAACTAATGAACTATAAGCAACTATATAAGTAAACTATATGCAGGTGACAGAGGAGCAGCAGAAAAAGAGGAGAGAGGAGGAGGATGGAGCGTTATCGAGCATTTCTTTATTTCTTTTATTATTGTAACGTTAATAAGAGGCTTTCTGGGCTCTTATTCTTCTTCTACATATCGTTCAGACAGAGAAATACTGCCCGAGACACACACACTAACACACACACACTTGTAACGAGCTATTCAACTGAATATAATGTATCCCATAGTAACAAGCATTTCAGTTAGATATTTCTAACTTGATTTGTCAGAATGTCATCATCTGCCAGGTGAAGGATGGGGGGGGGGGGGGGGAGAAACATGACCCTGTGATTGGTCACGCCCCGGCACCTGCAATAGAACCCCACTAAACTGGGTTTGGCAGAGTATGGAATATTGACTGCAGTTCAGAGCAGTGGAGATAGCAAAACTCTATTTCATGTGCAAGTAGCCGACTCCTCAACTCTCCCCCACTTATTAAGGTAATAAGAAATTAATTTCAATGGCATGATTCTGAGATATAGCCTACTACAGTGATGAGATATTCGGCCAAATCCTCAAAATGTTTTGAAAATGTAGTCACGTATAGGCTGACCATATTTTCAAATCCCCAAACTCAAACCCTTAAATGTACCACACGTTCATGCAGGCACACATGTATGCGCACATTCTCTGCCAGCTGTTGTATATTGCTATCTGGCCATTTTATTGTGAGCGACTTTCTCTTCGGCATGACAGCCGAGCCAACCGTGAGCACTGACAGGTTCTGTCAGAAAGAGACGAAAGCGCAGCTAGCCTGATCGTGTCTGAAGCTGACAAAATCCTCCCACAAGCTTTTCTAAAGCACATTAATGTTTTACATTATTTATTTAATACAAAAGCCAAAGTTTGTAACCATTTTTGTAACCACGTTTCCCTGCTTTCTGCTAAGCTAAGCTAATGTGAAGAATTTAAAGTTAAAAAGCAATGTTAGTGTGTTTAATAAGCACACCTAGTGGTGGATATAATGTTATAACATGTTTATTTGAAGAAGTGTTAAATCATAAAAGTATAATCATTCTATGTATCAAACTATAAAATATAGTTACTGAATGTTTTGAGGGAAAGAGAGAGACCTTTGAGACAGGCTTTTCAGATTCGAAAACAACTGTATGGTAATGAGATGAGTTTGGTGAGCCGACTTCAGGAATGTGAGGTGTAAACAGTGGGGGAAGGAGATGTATTGATCAAGCAGAGATGTTGATGAAGACAGCCCTAAGAAAACATGGGGATCGGGAACATGCTGTTTTATGAGGAGGAGGACAGGTCGGACCAGAGGACACTATTCAGACATTATCCGGATCACTTAGACCAATGGAGAGCATTGTCAGAGGACAGGAGGAGACTATCGGATTACAGCCAATCACAAAGCTGATAATGGACTTTTGAAAGTAAACTACTGACTTTTGGGTATAAGAACATTGTTCAGAGAGATGTAATTCAGTTCTTGGCGATCTTCTTTACTGTAAACTGGCGTTTGTCGGCCGGTTTGGGGGGGGAGTGTTTGAACTTGGTTTCGCAATTCCTTACTGTCGACAGTGTAATTCAGTTTGTGATTGTCTTTTAGCATTTGTGAATTATTAAATACTTTTTCATTGTAAGCCGGATCCAGCTGATTTTTCTTGGCGTGACTTCGTTGCTCAAACAACAACGAAAGAGCGAGAGGTCCGCGGCCTCCTGAGAGCAGAGGTCTCACTGCACCACACTAACCATCTCCAGGCTGAAGCTTCAAATTGAACCATCACATATGAGAGTATCCATCTTGACTCTTTGCAAACATGTGAATAATTGTATTTTCCAAAATGTCAAACTATTCATTTGAATTTAATGGAAAATAATATATAGACGATACTAAACTCCAAACAAAGAAACGCATCACCACACCACTTTTACTATGGTCCGGTACATACAATAGGCTACATGCAAAGTTTTGACTCCTCAGCTTACTATAGGGGAGAACAAGAGAGGACTTGTGTGGGTACGTGCAGGCATGTCTGCTACAATCCAAATATATCAATCATGTTGCTTTTAGGACATTTTGTCAGGCACACACAGTATCAGCCAAAGACTATGCTTTGAGGATCATTTCTACAAAATGATGGATGGACTGTTCGGAAAAACCGCAGCATAGATACTTATAGATCAAAAGTCATTGTCATGCAATCTAATGCATAGTTGATTAATTAAAACGTCTGCTCAGGCTAGCTTGACGTCACTGCTCTAAATATAACTCCAAATAAGATAATCACTCCTTATTTCAGGCTTGAATTCAATAATCTGTCTTTGAATTTTCTATTCAAGACTTTTAGAATAGTAGGGGATCTGTTTCATATCTTTCTTTGATCTGCATGTGCACTCATTTCGTTGATTAGTTCAAAGTGGTTTATTTCAACTCTAGTCCTTATTGGAACTGTTCAAAAGGTATTCTTTTGCACATGTGGGTTGACTAGAAAGGATATGTGTGCTGCATGGCTTCACGCCAATCCACATGCTCCTGTATTAACACACACACAAACACACATGCACACACACACACACACACACACACACACACAAGGTCACATATATTCACAGAGGTGAAAAGAGTCTCCCATTTCCTCTCTATCTGATACCATTACCATTATCTGTGCCATGCTCATGGCAACCATTTAGAGCCCAAGAAGAGTCTGGCCAGAAAAGTACACTGCAAATTGCACCACTATTAACTAATCAGTGGATAGATGTTCACTGATGTGTTTTGCACCATCACCATCACAGTCTGCCTCATAATAATTCATTAGAAGTATCAAAAGTATCATAAGTTTCAGCATGAAAACATTCTCAGTGTTTCCACTACCACACTGCTTTGTGTACATATATATATATATATATATATATATATATATATATATATATATATATATATATATATATGTACAGAATACATATTTCAATTGAAATATTTGAGCATCTGCTGTAATTCAAAAGAGGTTTATGAAAGTTACATGTATGACTAATAAATGTCATAATTACAATAATTAACAATAATTATAATTAATAGTTATATAACAATAACTTATAACAACTATATAATATATATTATATATAATATATATATTATATATATTATATTATATATATAATAAAATATAACAACTTATTATTAGAATAATTACACCATATAAGATTTTTTTTGCAAAATTGAACATCTACTAGTATATATTCCAGACTTGTAATTAGTTATGATTTATAGACTTATAACTTATTATTATGGAATTATTGTTCATTTTAATTATTATATATCTTTCAACAATTCCTGTTATTTAAAAAAAATGTAATAGTCAATTAAAATGCAAATTAAAATAAACTGCTCTCTTGATAACCAATATATAATAAAATGTATTAACTTATCAACACATACAGTTATTGGGATTACATAAAATATTTTCCACTGTAATTAAAACTGCCCTTTTTGTTTTACTTTCATAAGAGATTTATTATGGTTAACTTAACAAAAACAGACATTTATAAATCTTTTTAAAACTCATAGCAGCAGAGATTTCAGATAAAGTTAGATGAATAGAATGAAGCTATCACAACTGGGTCGAGACTTGTTATAAAACAAATTAAGACATACATAAGGGTGAACAAATACCATTAAAGCACTATAAAGGAAGTCACGTTAAGTCACTTTTATGTTTGTCTGAAGATATACACATTTATAGCGTAATAAGCTGAAATTGTTATTTTCAAAATTTTAAAAAAATAAAAGCTTTATATTTTTGTGAATTCTAATGTTGTTCCAATTGGTCAAAGATAATATTTTCAAGTTTAAGGTCGTATTTCCCGACCCTTTTTTCTTTAAAGTCACTTTCATATGTCACTTTTAAATAAAACTTCAAACAATTCTGAATTTGCATGAACAACAAGACATCCCTATTCAAGGACTTTTAAGCCATTTCAGAGTGAAGAAAAGATGGTGGCAGATGGGCTGAGAGCTGAGGCCTGCGCCTGTCATCTAGGTGACTTACTGTACGGCATTCTCCATCCCCCTCTCCATCTGCAGATCATAATTCACATCTTAAAGATAACCTTGCTTCTCAACTCCAGAGAAGTAAAAATAAATAAAAGTGCACATTCTTCCTCAGTATGCTCTCAATTACCACTGTGAGGGAGGACCCTTTCTCCCCCTCTCCAGCTTTGCTGTTCTTTCTACATTAAATATGCTTCTCAAAAGAATTTAAATCTTCTATCAGCCACTGAGCCGAGCCGGGCTAGGCAGAAAAAAATTAAGAAATGAAGGCAGCCACTATCAACGTATCCAAAAACATGTGGGCACACAAGCCACAACATCCTTTATCGAACTGGAGGCTGATGATTTTTGCATTGTGGGTTTTATTTTCCTAAAGTGTGAATATTCCTTTAAAAGTAAAGAGGAAAATAAATGTAAGGGATGGTTTTAACTGACCAGGATAAAATAACATATTCTGTGAATTATATAAACTAAAGATCCCAACAAACTTGTTTGAAAAGATGGATATCTGCATGCAATACAGATCCCATTAGGATACAGCCTTTTGTCCTACATTGCTAACTCCCACTTGCATCAATAGGCAATTGCAGAGGAAGCACACTTCAACTGAGGGCTATGGGAAAGCAATTAAAGAAGTATTTTGTTGCTGGACTTCAGCTGGAGGGCATTAGCTACCATTCCCCTTTGGGCACAGTGTTCCCCGTACGGTCTGTTGGGTCAGGGAGAGGGCTTTGGGTGCTACAAGCTGTAAACAGGCCAAGAGAGAGGCAGGCAGAGAGAGATGGGTGCTGTTATCACACGGATGCAGGGTCGCCAGCAGGAAAACTAAAATAGTAACTCAAAGATTGTGACCAGAGGGGTAAAGATTCAAAGAAATGAAAGAAGAAGAAATAAAGCATTCAATTAACATCAGAAGTGATAAGAGAAGAATTAAGGAATAGGAAATAGGAGAAAAAAAGCCGGTGACAAAGGAGAAAAAGAGTAAAGCCGTAAATGCGAGCGGAGAGCTTTTCAAGAACATAGTGGTTATGCTGCCAATCATTCCCTCTCTTTGCACAACAAGCCCCTGAAGCCTCATTCAGAAGCCCCTGAATCCCTCTCAGACCCTCAAAAAGCCCCTCTACTGCTCTGACTCACTGTTACTGGACCATCGAAGAGCATGTTTGCCATGGAAGCAGGTCCTTAAGCATGTTATTTCAATATGGACATTTTTTTGTAACATATAGGAAAAATCAAGTATAGTATAGATCAAGGAGCAAGAGGGCACACCAGTGTGTAATATAACCAAGATCATAGACATCATTGCTGAGGCTGTAAATATACAAAAGCAGCATTTGAAGTTTCACAGACATTATGCAGAGAGCATGTTTTGTGCAAATACTTGTGTGATGATAAATGACATGGAAATAAATAATAACATTTTGGTGCTTTTTTTAACAGCATCAACGTTGCAGCAAACTTGTAAAAGCACCTCCAAATTTCCAGAGAAAATTGGAGAGCCTAACAAAAAGAAAGTGAATGTATTTGAAGGAGGAGAAAATCATTGGCCACAACCTCCTTAGTCAGCGCAACGGCTTTCCCCGAGTGCCACCAATCAATCACAGAAACCTTAACAGGGTGTGATTACACCTGGTACAACAGCCGGCCCTGTGAATCATAGAGAGACTTGAAGTGTGAGCCAAAATGAGGATGAAAAAGAGCCTAACAGCAAAGGAAATCAATGAGTGGTCTGGTAGTCTAGGGATATTGTAATAAATCAGAATCACCGATGTCTCTCGGCACACACACAGAGAGGGGAAAAGGTGAGCTACTTTAATTACTGCTAACCACTCTGGGCTTTGCCCCTCTGAGAGTGAGGCTTCGATGTTGAACAGCAGGGGTCTTCTAGAGAGGCCTGATGTGCCGCTCATGCTCTTTATAGATATTTCTCTGGGCCTCAAAAATATTTCTGAATCATCTACTCTCTTGTGTCAGAATATGCCTATCAGCACCTCTAAACTTCACTAATTAACATGTTATATCTTATTTATTGTATCTGTACAGGCACTGTATAAAGTTTAAAAAACAGCAAAGCTATTCATTGGCTGGAGCAAGAAATAGCTTTAGAGGGACTGCAAAGTCCATTTTGTTAGTTTTGGACAGAGCCAGGGAAGCTGTTTCCCCTATATCTATATGCTAAGCTAAGCTATATGTACCTCCATTTTCATGTTTTCTTTTATTTACTGCAAAAGGCAAATTCTCATTAATGAAAAGATCACAATCTATGCCATCGTCTTGACAGACTGCAGGCACAAACACAGACAGATGCATCAGCGATGTGTGAGAGCACCAAATCCAGAGAATCTGAGCCAAGAATATTTCAGTGTGTCATCCTAAATGTCAGTGTTGAAAAAAATGCATATGCATATCTAGATTGATAATCTAGACACCTGGCTGATAAACACTAAGGAAGATCTTAGGGGAACATAGACAGAAAAGCAGACAAGCGACTATTTTAATGGAGATTAAGGACATTATGAAAGATTGAATCCTCTTTGTTGTTGCTCCAAAATTAAGGACCTTAAAAATTCAACCAGACCAGCTTTAAACGCTGAACAAAAACAGTTTTAACTATTAAAAAGGATCTTTTCAAGCCAAGCCATCTGTGTCAGTGACTCCGAATTATGTGTGCTCTGTGACTGTGTGTCTCCCCAAGCGACAGAAAGCTATCAGGGGTTGACACTTTGGCATGGAAAATAACCCCAGGAAGTGTTTTCCATTCAAACACAGGAGGGAGAAGGTGAAAAGATTTAGTGCAAAAGTGGGAGGATGGAAGGAAAAGAGCAAAAAAACAGGAGAGACTGAGAATGCAATTAATTGTGAAGGACAACGTTAAAGGACAACGACAGAGGACAGAGATGAATTGACAAGAGGACAGACAGAGACAGAGAAAATAAAAACAAAGAAGGCATGCCGGTGTATCAGTCTGGCTTCTGAACTATGAAGATGAAGTACAACAGAGCAAAAATTGTTCGCACATACACAGAAAAACAAAGAAAAACTGAATGAACAGCAAATACCAACGAGATAAAGAGAAACTAAATTAGACGTGTGTGCTTCACGTCTTGTGGCGCTGACAGCAGTAAATATGGACATTTGCATACTAATTGGATACTTTGTACCGACGTGTTTGTTGAATTCACTGTCAAAGTCATCCAGAAGGATGAAGATGAACGACTAGTAGCTGTTTAAAGACTGCAGGGGAAGGAAGGAACTTGCAATGACATGTGGCTGCTGTCGTGATGCAACCCTGCTTTCACACTCTTATTAATAGTAATTTCTAAAGCAAATGAGTTCAATATCAGCATCGAACATTTAGCAGAGTAATTGTCCATTGTTGTTTTCAGGAAATCACTTGTTAAAGGAAGCCTAAATAGAAGACTTTAAATTCCTGAAGAGGGTAAACAGCTTTGTTTAGCCTGTTCAGAAACCATTTCGGAGATCTGAATTTGCATTAAAAGCCTAATTTAACAGCTGTGAGGATGATTTAATCAGTCTTTTGCGTTAACTCTAAAACTACCTGACACAGCAGCAGTCCATTAACCCCAGCAAAAAAAAAAATGTTTATCCTTTCGACAAATTGCTATTTATGTTTCAAAACCTATTATGTGATTTTCACGACCATAAGGTAAACTTGTAAGATGAACACGGTAGCAATAATAAAAGTGTGATGTGGGACTGCACGTTCGTCAGGTTCTGCTAACAAATGCCCAGGATTTCAGATAGGGAGCATCCGATCGATCAAGGAAGTAAGGGAACACGTTTTGCCATTAGCTGTGCAGCCGGAGCGTCTTGAGCAGCATTGCTGCAAATTCAATTCAAGAATTAGAGGAGGGGAAGACATCACATGTCAGAGGAGACACAAGACATTTTTATGAAAACTTTAAACCATCACAAATGCATCTGTGTGTATCTCTGTCTTTGTCAAACGCACACACACACACACACACACACACACACACACACACACACACACTACTCATGCCGTCTCTAAGCCGTCGGACATTTAGTCTATTCTAGCACCACCTATTGATGCTGCGTGCTTTAGATGCAGCACTATTTACAGGAGATGCATCACTGCATAAAATACATGCAGAAGTCAGTTTTGATTCATTAATAGCATGTGTGTCTCTGTCCTGGAGTCCTCGGTGAGTTCAGTCACAAATAAAATGTTGCAAGTTTCTATTGCTCTACAATTGCTCGTCCAGCCTGCACTCAGTAAACAGCTTAGCGGGGCAGAGATAACTGCAACAGATGACTGTGAAATCCAATTTTACCACACTGGATCCCCTTGTCTTTGTGGAAAATCATGAGCAGGAGCATTTGCCTGGTTCATATCTGACTCACGCAGAGATCCAAACATGAAATACGGACAGAGTTGTGCAGAATGTCTCCAGCTGTGCTGCACATAGTGTAACACTTAAATTTAATCGCACCCTATAACCAGTCCAGCTTGCTCAATAGTTTCAGCGAAGTCATCTTGAGTATATCTTGCTACTCTTTAAGTCCTTATCATTTTACACAGATCCAGCTGTGCGCTGCTGCTGTATGTCTTTGGTAGCATGAAATGAAGAAGTAAAGGCTGACCTCTGGCTCTGACAACACAGTCGTATGTATTATGTAATGGAAAAGGTTGGATCTGTCTGAGCCGGATGAATGGCCTGCTAGCATGGGAAACCCAATGTGTGACACTTCAGCGTTAGTCCAAATTATGCAGTTTCCTCTGTTTCAAGGTTTGCAACACAGCCAATGTAAGTAGTTAATTCTGTGACAGCAAAATTGTTCACATCATCCGACAAGCGTAAGACAGCTTGGGGTCAAAGGAGAGGGCTTTCACACATTGGCAACTCCGGGCCACAATCATGTTAATTCACATGATTCTTCGTTCCTCTCAAGGGAGCATCACACAGCAGGATAAGCATCACTGTTAGTCCTACGATGTAAATGTAGTGTCTTGTGCATGAACGCGACGATTACGAAGCCCAGGCAGACAGAAACAGTGACATTAAGGGTCATTGCATGTACCTATGAATAAAACATGAAGCATTAGCTTGATTAATATTGAGGAACACGCAGTGGTTAGTCTGCTGACTGAGTGATGGGTCTGTGTGTGTGTGTGTGTGTGTGTGTGTGTGACAGGGAAGGAGACAAGTGTTTGCAGCCATGGGGCAATAGTCCTCAGTGCCACTTAATTACAAGAGTATTGTAGTCCCAAATAAATATCTAAATATTTAAATAAGATAAATAAAAACAAAGACGCTGCATACGTGTGCATCTCCCCCACATACATTTATATTTTAATTTGGGTGTAAAGCTTTAAAAAGCTGTTCCTCAAACACTTGGAGACCATTGATATCTAACGCAGATAATTTTTTCCCTCCACAGGCCTGTCTTTCCTTCTTTTTTCATCCTTTTCATGTAGACCTCTCTGTCCCTTCAAACGTGGAGGAAGTGTGCAGCTTGCTGGCTTGCCCGCTCACCCGCCTCTGACCAGACCAACCGACAGAACGCGGGATGATTAACGACTAACTTATCTATGGGACTCAGAAAGCAGCCAGACGATGCCAACAGCCCAACTCACTGCAGGGCTCTGCACATATCTCAGCCTGTCTGTCTGCACGTATCTAATCATTGCTGTCCGTCTCATTCCGTGCCATTTCTGTCTCTCTCTTTCTTTGACAGCCTCGCTGTGTCTGTTGCTATTCTTGTCTTCGTCTGTATTGCACAGTACGTGTATATCAGCGTGTGCTGGGAGACTGTCGTTCCTCGCAGTCATATCAGCTTCACTCACTATTGCCTCTAATATAACCGCCAGATGACACACGCCATTACTCTAAACACGGTTATGTAAACGCAAAGGAATCCCCAAAAGAAGAATCCCAATTTAGCCACAGACGTCGGCAAGGCACTTCAGCTTTTCTGCTCTGTTTCTGCCACAACTGGAGACTGAACTGAGGCACGCAGCATTCGTCGGTGATGTTGGCTTATTTGGTTTCCGGCTTGGTTGTGTCCATGAAGGAATGCTTATTTTCACTTTTTCCATGAATTAGCTGATATAATCAATATGAGGGTGAATGCATGAGGGTGGTTTCAAAGTGGTGTCAACAATTCTCACAAAGAGGAGAAGAGAGAGGAAGTCCTGGGTGGATTTGGCTCATGAAAATATAACTCAACAGTGAACAGTTCTTTCTGAGAGTGAAGCAAGAAGCAGCTTCAGCCTCACCCTCTACACTGATGCCGTGTCCTTTAAGTGTGCTATTATGATAAATACAGCGAGTGCAGAATGGTTGCATGCATTGACCTTTAATCTGTGTCGTACCTTTGTGCATTGTGTGCTGCGTGATTGCTCATTTGTGTGTGTGTTTTAATGTGTTTTTCAGCGTGTACAATTATATTTAACAGATGTCTCTCCATGTTAGTTCTGTTACTTTCTCTGAAGAGAAGCCTGTATGGATGCAAAACAACCAGGTGTGTGTGTGTGTGTGTGTGTGTGTGTGTGTGTGTGTGTGTGTGTGTGTGCTGTGTGTCAAAATGTAAGTCGTGAGTGTGTGTCTAGCATATGTGTGTGACGTAAAGGATTCATCTGTAACACAGCCCTTTGCATCTCTTTGGTGGAGCACACGTTTAGAAGAAGCCAAGCTATGTGGGTAGTTTGTACTCCACCGGTAAACATCTATAAATTTGCATTGATTCACCAAGATTTATTCAACCTGCACAAGTTGTTTTTGGTATTCCTGAGCACAAGTGTATTTTAAATGCACAGTGGATCACTGCATCGCATCCCAGTATTCCTCCAGGAGAAGCCCAAAACCACTGAATACGCTTTGCTGTGTGTATAATGCATGCACCCATGCAATTCCAAATCTCTTCTCAGCCTTTACTTGTTTTTTTTCAACCATATAAAGAAAGCATCATGGACAAATGTGCACATGAGTATGAGTCACATTTTGCATTTTCTCTCTTGCCTAAAAATAAAATTGAGCTAAACTGATGTTTCGATTTAAACACCTCTTCTACAGGCGACATTAAAATAATCCGTTTACAGCATAAACACAGGAAAATGAAAATCCAATTCACATTGCGGCAACAGTCACGGTCATAACGTTCTTATTATCCTCTATCAGTCCTAGAAATGTGACACACAATAAAGAAAATTGGGATTCATGGTGGTGACAGACACGCTGCAAATGCGACCCCCCCCTGATAGCGGACTAATCTTTACACCAACAGTGACAGTAAGTTAAGACGGAACACCGCAGTGACTTACCTTACTTCAACAGATTTTAGAAACAGCAGCCGCAGTGACAGTGATGCTGAGGAGGTCCAGAGAAACCCGGTGGTGTCCTTCCTCGGAGACTGACTCGCAGCTTCTGCGCTCCTATTTAACGCAGCGTCAATAAAAACTTTTTTTTTGCATCCACGGAGATAAAACCCATAATAAAAATCAATCAAATGCTCATACTGACGCAGCTTTACCCAGGCGTCTGCCTTTTTATGAGATGAATTAATGACCGGCGATGCGCGCGGGAGAGGAGCGCTGGGCAGGGCGCCGGTCTGTAGCCGTTATGAGCGGTGACAGTTGACTGCCCGGTAATCCAAGTGCGTCTAACTGCCTCCCGTTTACGCGGACGAGCGTGAGTTGGTGGAGCTCCTCCTCACCTTATCTCTTGTTTGTGTGTTTCAGACACACAGCTTGTGCGCGCTCCGTATGGACAGCGGAAACAAACAACACATTTAAAATATATACACAACTGTGTTTTTCTGTGAAAGTCATGAGTGACTTTAAAGTGACCCCTTTGTTTTGATTACCATATTTTTTCATTTTATAAATATCTTAAATAAAATACAGCATATATTTTACTAATATAAGTGCGGCTAAAGGATGTATGACAAATTGCATTATAAAATGTTTGTTTATCAAACATTTTCCAATGATTAAGATTATATTGTGTCAGTTTATACTCTCTGCAGATACCCTTAAATTTGTTAATGTTTTCAATCACATAAAATAATATGCTTGAAGTGTAACACATTTGTTATTGCATTCAACCCTTTTCGCTCATTGAAAAAAGTAAAAAATCTACAAAAACATATTTTAGAATTTGAACTGCTGGACACAAGATGTCTCTCACTTCACTGAAAAGTAAATTCTCCACATCACACTTGTTGAAGTTGTGATCGGCTTCCAGTTGTGATGTCACAAAATCATGAATTCTATTTTATTTTAAAGGCTCCCTGTGGAGTTTCAGACCTCTAGTAGCGCCGTAGAGCTGTTTTTACAGTCCTACCTATGGCGTCACACTTTCCACTGATCACCAGGTGGCGGTAACGTGACAAGATGTGCTGCAAAGCACCAGCAAAGACATGGAGGAAGAAAGCTGCAAGGCTAGTAATCATTGATGTAAACGATCTGAAATAGTTAAACACTCAACTTTGCAAATGTTTTATGGGTAAGGACAACATTTGTTAGACCATAATGATGCACATAATGCTTAATTCTTGGTGAGTAACAGTGAATGTCAACGTAACCTTTTTTTTGTTGTTTTAAATATTTATTAGCACCTTTAAGGTGAGCACAGAAAAACTTTCCCTCTTCTGCAGATCCGTTTAGTGTCAATGTGTGTTTTTAAGTGGGGAGGGATTGACCTCAACCAAAGAGTGTCTCTAAACAAGATGCTGAATGTCTAAGGATCTACTTTGTAGTGGAATGATAATCAGCAGTGGTCCCTCCAAAATCACAGTGACCATAATACAGGTAAGATGGAAACACAGGAAAATATTTCTTAAATGCTGTGACACTAATTAATAACTGAGGTTTAACAAGACCTCATGATGCTTTACTCATATTAGCATGGAAACTAAACACCCATGCTCATCATTTATTTAGCGAAGTGTCAGACTGAGATTTCCACTGGACAACTGACTGTTGATGCCAGTTATCATTTTTATGGGGTCTTTATTTAATCTTTAATTTAGTCTTGAAGTAGGGATATTATTATTGATCTGGGTTTGTTTGTTTTTTTAAAAAAAGGTGTGTTGTATGAAGGCAAATAAAAAAAAAATCGAGAGCACAAGGCACTCACCGAGCAGGTAATTTCCTTATTAGAGGCCGGGTAATTTGATGCCTGGTAGTGAAACTTGCCATCTAAAAAAGTGGTTGTGTATAAAATAGAACACTCCTTTAGGAGTATCAAAAAAACAGGAAGTGTTCCTAGTTGTTGTCTTTTTTGTTGCTCAAGCTTCTCTTTACACTCCAATCATCAGCTGTTTGTCTGCAGTTCTCACCATATTGTCCTCACACACGCACGCTCTCTCTCTCCCTCTCTCTCTCTCTCTCTCTCTCTCTCTCTCTCTCTCTCTCTCACTCACTCACTCACTCACTCACTCACTCACTCACTCACTCACTCACTCACTCACTCTCTCACACACACACACACACACACACACACACACACACACACACACAGACAGGTCAGTAAATGTTGCTGCATACTCATAACACATTATACCAGTGAAAGACATTATGAGGCTGTCGTCTTTAAAGCCAGGAGATCTGCAAACAAACCAACAGAAAAGACAGAACATCCACGCGGGAGGAGGAGAGGAGTGGACAAACACAATCTACTTAGAAATGTTAGTCATCTTCTCAAGCTGAAAACACCACTGACCGTGTCAGCTACATTTAACATGCACGTCTGCACACACAAGTTAATTAGATTAACCCTAAATCACGCTATATAATGAAGAATGTGATTTTCCAGCAGCACTGATTTCTGGGCAGGGAAAGAGAATCGATTCATTTTTGTGATTGTGACAGATTATTCACGCCTCGTTAAAATTAATTCCGAACAGTCGTATCATGAGTCCACCCACTTTGAATGGTCACATTTGAAGTTGTGCTGCAGATGGTATTGCGGTTAGAGGACACTTCCACGAAAAAGCAAGTTCTCCTCACTGAATCCCCTCATTATGGTCAGTTGCGGTGACGATGGAAGGTGAATAAGGAAAATGGAGCTGGAGGGGTGCCTGTGTTGTGAAACTAGAGCTTAATGATGCCGGAGAAAAGGGCCATGCGAGTTTGGTGCCAGTGTTGGATGTGTCTGTACACGGTCTAGAGTTAATAGGATGCCATTGCAGCACATTCTGGCATGAAGGAATGTGATTTTTTTATTTCATCTTGGAGCATTTAGGAACAACAAATGAGGCTGGAATAATTGTTATCTGCCCTTCAAATAAAAGACAGTGGTTCTGTTTAATCTCAATAAAAGAGAGATCATGATGCAGTTTGTTTTCTATGATTGTTTCCCATTTCTACAGTGATTATAGAGCGTCAAATAGAAACAAACCCCACTGTGAACCAACACGCTGTTTATTGGATGGTGAATGAATGGGTGATGTCATCAGGAGTTGAATTATTGACTGACTCTGTGGGTTCATCAAGTGTTTGTCGGTGACATTTCAATCATAAATGTCTGCTTTTAGGCTTCCAGCAGTGAATCAGGAAATGTGCCCATGTCTCAGTAAAAGCTCCGCGGTTCCTGCCCTCTTATGTTTCTATATGGAGCAGCTCCACAATTTGTCTCTAGGTGACATAATCACTTTAGTCTTTGCTGAGAGATTTAGCTGTACAACTTTATTGAAGCCACATTTGTATTTCAATTGCAGGGTAATATGTTTGGAAATTAAAGCTGCTATAATTAATATTCTTTATGTTAACCGTTTTGATTCACTTTTACTGCTTTTTGTTCCATTTCCAGCCATGAAAGGCACCTGTTTTCAGCAACAACAACAACAACAAAAAGAACAACCTCTCATTAACCCACTGTACAGTGTAAACCTGCCCAGCACCAAACAGCAGACAGACAAAGTGACGATAGCTGCTGAACATATAGTGGGACTCTGTAAAATATCAAAGTTATTGTCTTAGCAGAGTGACCAGTTGGTTCATATTATTCTTATACATCGTAAAGCAACAAGTACAGTAAGCTCATATCCTTGATCAGTCGGCAAAAATGTATCCAGTTTAGTTTGCAGCAGGTTTCACAATAGACAGATTGTTCTTCACCTCCAGTTTGCATACAACATGCTTATTCAGGAATGTTCAGCTCTCCTGTTCAACGTGGGCAGCATGCGTTGGGTCAGCTTTTTTTAAATGTAGGCTGATATATATTAAAATTACCATTACCATTACCATTACCATTGTCAATGGGTTAATTACCATTAACCCATTATTAAGCTGTGAAACCCAATTGTGTCAGTGCACTTTCTGCTGAACGGGAGCATGATGTATCTGGGAAGCTGGATATTGAAGCTTACAGGTGCAGAAGAAGAGGAAGAGGCTCCTGCTCGAATTAAAATATTTATTTTTATTTATTTTATTTCAGCGCTTTTTAACTGTGCAGGAAGAAAAGAAAAGAAAAGAAAAGAAAAAGATCTGGCTTAGGGAAAAAGAGGAATCTGTATTTGTTTGTTCTGCCCAAATCACTTTTAATCATCCCAACCTTGATGGAAAATGATTCTGGCACATTTTATTTGCAGCTATGAGTCATCTGCTGTGGTGCGATAGTATTGTCAAACAACAAAAGCACAGTAGGTTATTACAGCAAAGGCCTGTGGACGGAGGGTAGGATTTGGTCAATATTCTCTGACAACAAAATGTCTAACTCTTATACAATAGGTTACAAAATTGTCTGTCACAGAGACTGTAGAAATTAGTATTCACCTTCAAAAGTCAATTACCGCACCACTACGGGAGCCAAGGCAGGGTAAAATTACATTCGGACTTTTGAAGATAGAGAAATGACTATTAGTAAACCTCTTCTACACATGCACGTAAACAGGCAACACTCACAATGACAAATTAATCTCTTTCTGTGTGCATTACTCTGCAAATCAATTGATAATCTGTGAAGGCTTCCTAAACATCTCAGAAGCAGAAGTATGGAGCTGTCACAACTACGTGTGTTTGGCAGCCAGATGGACTGTGTTTAAAAAGACCAAATTCTTGACGGACAAGAAAGGAATGTTAAAATAAAATTTCACTTAAATTTACATGCAGAATGTTTCTCCTGTAGCCAGAGTTCAATTTACGTCAGCGGGTTCGGTCTTCTAACACACTTTCTGTGTACTGCTGTGATTTAGTGCAGCAGAGTGTGTATTGCAATATAAATCTAACAGGGCAAGAGCTTATTGACAGGAAAACATACTTCTATTAGATGAAACAGGCAAATACTGTGAATTTTGTTTTGCGGTAAATTCATTTTAAAAAACATTGTGAACATTTACACCTAATGAGGTTTGTTTTGTTCAGCACCGCCATTTACAAACATTATACTCACATTGTGAGCAATAACAAATTTACCCATCAATCTCAAGACAGGGCTGTTTTCTTTGCTGATTATATCACAAAAAGCTATAATGGATTTCTTGTTTCTGGCATTGGGGAGACTGGCACATTGGACAAGATTGATTTGTCTAAAGCAAAAACAATACTATATCAGATTTGGTTGTTGTTTTCCATCCAAGGAACTTTCTTTAAAATATTCAATTACTGCTTGACCGCCTTCCCTTTTACGTTTTCTAAGATGAGAAACACAAGATGAGTTGGTTCTAAGCCCAAAAAAGGAGAGATGAAACTTGTAAACCGGATCTCCACCCGGAGGTTTTTATGCTCCCATGATGTGAGAAAAACTCCGAAGGCAGAGCTCAATTCAGCAAACCAGATCCACACACAAACAGATTGTGGTGGAATGCATGCTGCTGAGTCAACACCTGAGCTGCAGTCCGTGGGTTGCTCCAATAGTCCAAAGTGCAGAGTGACTTCAGGTGGCTGAAAAATCTGTTGTATCTGCAGTATTCTACTTTAATTAAAGCAGTGAGTAAACTAGCTAATTTACTGCCAAGTTCGACACTAATCTTGTTTTTGTGTTTGTTTTTTAAATAGAGGATATTAACACTTGTACCCTACGATAGAAGCGTCAAAGTTGCCTTTTTTACTTGTTGTTAGATGTGAATCGTCCACCAGGGGGCGCCACTCACACCATCATGCTGAGGAGTCTTAGAAGCAGTCATTTGGTATAATGTTGAATGTTAATTTAGCATACCGGTTATCTCCAGTAAGTATTTAGTTCTTAACAGTGAAAAATAATACAGAAAAAGCTATGAATTTTAAAGTCTTTATTTTAGTTTGATAACAACTCTTAGCATCACAAATACAAAACAATGTTACAGCCTGACAAAGTCAAAGCATACTAAATGGAATTATTGTCATTTTAAATGCGAAGTATGCTTCTTTGTAAACGTCCATTAATCACCATTGAGACAATGAAAATGACCATGGCTAATGCACTGTAGCTAATGAAATAACCAGAGCAGGATCGATTCATCTCAAGCCCTCTGGACTACATCAGATATTTTACAGTCAGTATTATATTGCCACCAATTAATGGTCCAAGACAGAGCCTTGTTATGATTAAAAGTTAACCAGCTGTGTCCATCTGTACCATCTCACACATTTGTCATGTCTTTTAGTAATTCAAATATAGCATACGAGTATGTTGCTTCAAAGTGTAATTGAACTCAAACTGACTATTATGGTAACAAATCTTTTTCTTTGAGTATTATCTGCAACAGAAAAATAGCTCATATCTAAAAAATAAATACTTCAACTTGTATTTGTATTGATTGAAACGTTATTGGGAAGAAGAGTTTACCTTAAAGAGCAGTAAGTCAATAATAAAGCTTCTTTTCAGTTCCCCAAAAACCAGCAGTAGTGGTGATTTTCAGGATTATCTTGCTTTTGAGAAGCTGAGTACAGACTGTTTGGATGACATCCTCTCTCATATCGCTATCGAGTATGATTTAGTTTTAGCTCTTAATAGCCAAGGGCCTAGCCTAACTTTTACTGCTATTCATACCCAAGCCAGACGGGTGAGCAGTTTACTTTGATATCTTCCATAAATATTTATTGTCTGAAAAATCACACAGCGCTTCAGCTATTCTATTATAGGAGGTGGAACAAAGCAGAGATTTAGGACTGTTAGGATATTCTTGAACCACAGAATACTTTGAATTAACAGCATCTTTACTTTAATGGTGTTACAGAGCAATTTGATTTCTCCTGTGTTACATGAAGTATATCATCTGTGAAAACTGGTATCATTGATCAGAGAAAAAGGAAAATCTTAGTTAATAATTGAGCTTGGGAGAAAATGTGTGCCTTCATTAGCTTATCATGTTTTGTGCATGGATCCATTCCCGTTTGTACTTATAATTGAGTGCATTTTAATATAATTGCATTATAATTCATTGAAGACATTGGAGGCTTATGATTCAATTTTTGTAATGCTGCAGTTTCCTCTCCTCAAAACATGCAGAAACGTTCTAATGAACCTGACACCCTCGCATGATTGCTTCCTTCCTGATTCAAGGCTATGCAGAGGCGACCCAGACAGGCTTGAGTGCCTTACAAAGTATTACCAGATAAGGAGGGAAGACAGCAGCATTAGTAAGGAATGAAGGAGGCCTAGAGATAAAGTGAAAGTGACTGTGAGAAAATGAAGGAACCAGTCAAGCCTGATTTTTTTAGCTGCAGTGTTGTTGTCCTTTAGTAAAACAAATAAAGACACCCTTGAAGGTTATATGCACTGCTGTGGTTGAATACGTTTTAAGCAACGCATTTTAAATTCATTATTCAAATAATACTATCAGCACCATGAAAGTACAAAAAAATGCCAGGATACTTCATACAATTCCATATATTTTTATCAAAATAAATGTGCTTATATAATAGTTAGGCAAATAAAAAATGTTTGTATTGCTTATACAACACATATTACACAAATACAGTATCAAAATACACAATCAGGAACATTAGTGCATTAACAAACTTCATTGAAATCACATTTGAAGTAGCTCATAAAGCATTACAAAAAGAAATACAGTGGAAATGTGTATATGTGCTAGTATGACTCTTCTGGTAACAACAAAGAAGAGCTGGTCAACATTTTGGCATAAAACATTCAGTTTGGTAAGTTTCCTTTAAGGGCTTGTCCAAGTGAGAATCCCTGAGTGTCAGACGTCTACGCCTGCAAGAAAGTGATCCGATGTTTTCTATTCCGTCTCATGCGCCGACCTTTGCCTTGGCCTGTTGGTTTCCTCCCTCCTGGAACAAAAAAAAAATGTGTTTAACAACTGATTAGAAAACCTTTAATTATAATGCCTATACTTCTGTACTCATTATAAAGCAAATATAACTTTCTAGTCAGATTTTCCTTGGTTTCCCCTGACAATGAAATCAGCAGAGTATTATTATTTATCTCTAAGTATCTCTAACTGCCAATCCAAACACCGTCATTACTGAATCAAGTCTGCAAATTCCACTCAAATGATCATCTCCTGTTATTGTGGACGGTGAACTTTTCTCACACACCTGTAACACACACGTCCATGCAGTTCTTCCTCGAGACGAAATTGTTGCTGCTCCCTCCGCAGCCTGAATAGCTGAACTCCTCGCACATCTTGCTGGCTGTGTTGTAGTAATACCGAGGAATGGAGGCTGAGCACCTCCCTTTGTCCAGAGGGTCCAGGCAGAGCACAGGAACAGCTGTGAAATGAGACGCAAAGCCCAGTCATCATCTTCCAAGAAGAGTACCATCAGAGTTTTTGATAGCTTTTTTTCCCAAAAAGTAAAATCATTGTTTTAACTCTTTTTTTATGTCTGGACTATATTTATCCATCGTGCTTTCTCACAAAGGCATGATGAGACATTCTTTTCACAAGTGCCGAATGTATTAAGTTATTTCTCAGAAGTGCCCCTAAATTTCACACGGAACGTTTGTTTGTTCCTTCATTTTTAACAATATAATTCTAACTTTTATTATTGAGGCAGCACCTCAAACTAAATAGGTTTGTACTCACATTTTCGTGGACTGCAGTACTCCTTGCAAGCGGTGAGGTCTTGGAAGCGATTGGAATTGCCATGGCAGCCCCCGTAGGAAAAGGACTCACACTGCATGGTGGTCATGTTGAAGAAGTGGCGGCGAATATCAGCGCGGCAGGGTCCCTCCACTTTAGGAAACCTGCAGATTTGGGGAACCTCTGGGGGACAAAATGTGAGATTGGGATTAGATCATGTGGTATCCTAAAGTGTTTGTGCACCTATTGCACAATAAATAACTTTAACTGGAATCTAGATTCAAATATACATTTATGTTTTTCTTAGTAGTCAAGGTAAGCCTTTATCAAATATAGAAAGTGAAGCAACCAGCCAAGCCTGTTTTTTTCTGACTTGTGCTTTGGAAAAACTAATAAAGACAACTTTGAAGGTTATAGGCAACACTACAGTGGTTGAAGATGTTAAGCAACATATCTTGAGTTAGTTAATTATTCAAATAAAACAATCGGCAGCGTGAAAGTACAAAAAAATTGCAAAATACCTTATAATATTCAGAATTAATTATTTTTAAAAAAGTAAAAGATTTGAGGGTAAACTACACACAGTCTACTTATAATAGCTGTCTGAGGTGTGCAAGTTCACCATCGTCTTAAGTGTATGCTCAGCACAGAGAGGACATACTTGGGATTCTGAAACATGATTTATGGCACTCCTGATAACTCCTGAAGTTATTGGCATTCCCTTGGCAGCCTCCATATATGAAAAGCTCGCACTTTTGGGTGATAGTATTGTAGTAGTAGCTCTCAATTTCTCCTTTACAAGGTCCCTCGTCCACTTGAAGGAGACACGCACCTGAAAGCAGCAAAAACATTGTCAATGAAACACCAAACTAAGCTTTACGCATCGCTGCGCGTAACAGCCGCCAAACTGGCGATCTGTTACGGAAGCATGTCTCACGCAGGAGGTCATATGATGGCCAACAACAAGAGGACTATCAAGTTTTTTTCAAGTTCGGTAAAATACTGAAGAAACGAAAGAAGTTGCTGACAGATCTACCTTTAGGTGACAACGCCAAAACGTTGTAAACCGAGGAGAAAAGTGTAATCAGCGCTAATATGCAAAACTCCATTGTTAATCTTTTGCTTCCTGCAGCCTTTGTCCGCTTTGCCGACCATCGCAGCCACATCCACTTTTATAGTTGAGTGAAGTGTTTCCCATGGGGAACTTTAGGGGCGGGGATCTAATGACTCATTTTCAAACCGCAGCGAAACCAGATTAGAGTGGTGATTAATTCATAAGTGACATCAGAGAGGCACGTTTTTACGGTGTAATATCGCCTAGGGAAGTGTTTGTAGTGACTAAAGCCATATTCAACGCAACTGAAATAACAAAGGAGGAAGTTGAATTGCCACTACTGCCTTCACTGGTCACTGTTGGTCACTTATGATAGTGATGGTGATGGTGATGGTGATGGTGATAGTGATGATGATGATGATGATGATGATGATGATGATGATGAACAGAGACCCAGTAACTACGCAGCATCTCTGTAGTTTAGTCACAGGAATTTTTCCAAAACAATTTGTTTTTATCGTGTTGTCTCTAAGAGACAGACATTCTTGAGAAACATTCACACAATTTGATTGACTGAGCCATCCTGCCAAGATCCCATCATACCCGTCTGACTGGATCTGACACACACACACACACACACACACACACACACACACACACACACACACACACACACTCAAAGCCTCAAAGCACTGTTGCCTAGTTTACAGCCTTGTAGTCAATGTTATCTTTTGTTTTGCTTAATAATTACAGCAGCCACCCAGAGTCTTTCAAGGAAACAGTAATGTTTTGCACCACTAAACACTCAAGGTCCCCATTCCTCATAGTAAAAAGCAGCATTCAATTTAAGCAAAAATTGCACAATAAAATGTAGCTTTGGTTACACATATCTGTATGATTCTATCACACTGGTTTGTTCCATCTAGTGTTAATTATTCTGTTAGAAAACTGCTGTGCAGTCATGTTAAGAATAATGATGCGTCTCCATCTTGACAGGTGGAGGCTAAATACAGATTAACCGTCTTATCAAAGTGACCTGATACATGAAGCACCCCCCCCCCCCCCCCAATCCATTTCTGAATATGAGGTAAAACAGAGTCAAAACAGCCTGAATTCAAATTTAATAAGCAACACAGCTTCTTGTTTTAAATATAATTCTAAAGAAGCCAAACAGACACCTGTGTGATTCACCGTCCTGTTTGATAACATACTTCAGGTAATGTCTTGATCATACAGTGGGGCCTTGTTTTAATCAGATTAACGGATTAGGATTGTTTATGCAGATTACTTTATAACCCAGACTCAGGGAGAGGACCGGGATTCTTCAGAAGGATTTCGAGGGTGAAGGACTGCTCCCTGTAAGCATCCGTAAGTATTTATATTACTTCAATTAAGTTTTGTGGAGTGTGTTAGAATACTTTGCGACCTTTTATGTCATATGGCGGTGAAGATTTATCAAAACATGCTGAATGTTTCATTTTTTGACAGAGAATGCCGGTCATAAACGTAGACGACCTGACGGACAAGGACAAGGCTTTAATGGAAGTAAACCAACTAAAAATTGAAGTGAAACTTGAGAGGTGGTTGGTAAGTTGTTTTTTTTTTTGCACTGAGGTGATGGACATGTCAGTGTCTTTCTTGTTTTCAAAGATACCTGTGAATAAATTCAGTTTTCAGACTTCTTTCCTTGACAAGCATCAACTAATAATTGTCACCTTTGTACAAAGTACAATTAATTCAATCAGCATTTCAAACTGAAATAAATGTCTGGATAAGAGTGTCTCAAAACATTTTTGTCTGATCACTTCAGACATCTAAATGCTGTGAGGAAATCAAGGACTATATTCAGGCTGGAGTGGATGAGGACACCCTCGTCAAAGGCATTTCAGAGGAGAAGAACCCCTTCAAGGAGAAAGGTGGCTGTGTCGTCTGCTAGACTGGACCCAAGGAGCTTTTCATATCTAAGATTAGCACCCAATGACATTCTCCCTCCCCTTATAACATGGATTTGCAGACTGAGAAGACTAGAGAGACATAATAAGAGAAAAAAATATAAAACCTCATGAGTTCCCATGTAAACGATTCCCTTTCTTCTGTACAGATTTGTAGCCTTATAATATATTATTATTATATATATTATTCTTTAACAAGACTAAATAAATAAAAGTGGTATTTGGCAAAGGGTTATGTAATGTGTCTCTCTCATGTAGTGTATAGTCTGAGCAAATGGGCCCATGTGTTGTTTCATACACTGAAGGAACTGACATTAAATGTGCTTGTTTATAACTCAGCCTGTTTCCATCATTCACTGTGGGAAGTTTTCAGACAGAGTAGTGAAACAGATACATCTTCATAACTCAGTTAGAAAAAAGAGAGTTCACACATCCTTTTCTCATCAATCTTTATGATATGTCTAACATTTTGTAGCATCTTTAGAGAACCATGATGTGCACGTTTTGCCTCCTTTGATGCATAGTTTAACTTTTTTGCCTGGAATAGAAGAAGTACATTGTATTTTCTATAAATGGTAAAAATCATGCAAATCAACTGTTATGAATCTTGAAGACAGATGTTTTCAACCGTTTTTTCTTTCTGACCCCTTAGAATAAAGCATGTCTATTTGTAACCCTTTCACATACATTGCATATGGGATTTTCCCTTTGCCGATAGTTTAAGTTATCAATGATTCATTCAGTGATTTTATTTATTTGTAAAAGTCTGAAGAGATAAAACTATCCGGTGTTTCACAATAAAATATCTGAGATTAGAGAAAAGAAAAGAAATATGTAATTTTGAGTAGAGGAAGTATTGTTTTTTTCCTTCTCTCCTGTTCTGCAAACACAGATTTATCTTGTGACCCGTTGAAGGGCCCTGACCTCTATGTTGTGATTTACTGCTTTAATACTGTAAGTGGTGGAAGCTTTATTTATCAACTAATGGGTTACCTATTTTCTATTTGTTCAACGGAATTTACCCAAAAAAGACAAGCCAACAGAAAGTCAAACACTACCAACATTTAATTTCCCACTGGAGCTAATGTTTCATGCTAGGAGAAAGTTCACAGGACGCGCATGCGCACACAAGCAGTTGTCAACAAAGATGGCGCTGCCCATAGGAGCTCTCCGTTTAAACCAGCTTGTTATCAGTCGTAATTTCTACAAATGCACCGCCTGTGTTGGTGTGCGGTTGTTGTCTGATAACGTGTCCACTAAACCCGTACCGTCCGGTGCCCCAGAGACCGTGGGGGACCATTTACTCTACACACAAGAGCACTTTGCATTAAAGGAGACCCTCAGAAAGGTAACGCTGACAGATTCTGTATCGCTAACATCGTAGCAAGCTTGAAAAACAAAGCTAGATTTAGCTTTGTTTTAGCTTGTGATAGGTGGATATTTAAATGTGTATGTGTGTTGCTTGAAAGCAGCAGTGTTGTTCTACTTAATGCAACTGTAAGAAGCAGCGGAGGAGCAGTGTAATGAAAGTGGGTGACAGGTCACTAAGTTGTTATGTATCGTTGGTAGGGGTCTCATTTATATAACAGTGCGTATTAACCCCACTAAATGTGTGCGTACGTTCAAAGGAGGAAATGCACGTACGCCAAAACATATCCACATGTTTAAAACCTTGCGTAAAGCTGCCAGTGAGCTATTTTATAAATCTCAAATCAACCTGTAAATGTGCAGCTGGTCCAGCGTCACGTCCCGCCTTCTACACGCCCACATCCAACATACATGGTCAATGCAAAGCACCTTATGAATGTTGGTGCATAAACATGCGCTGGGGCCTCATTTATTACCGTTGCGTACGCACAAAACGTTGTGATCAATAAAACAAACTTGTGCAGAATGTGCGCACTCTGACAGATGGTGAGGTGGTGAATTGAAGCCTGACTGTAGAGATTAAATGTGAGAGGCATCTTTACAGGTACAATAATGCATTTAACCTCACTTCATATGAATAAAGATTTGTAATGTGTGGAAATAAAGCCAGTGACAGCTCTCGTAGAATCACTCCATATTCTCATTATCCGCCATAATGCCACGAGAAAACATAAGTCAATTAATAAATACATTTAAAAACTTTGTTTAAAAAAAAAAGAAAGATATCCAGGGTGGTGGATGCCACTGATTGTCACGATCATTTTGGAATCAATCCGTCTGATTGCTGTAAATGTAAATACTACGGTGAGACTCGTGATGTGTTATGTTGCACGATAGATACTGTGGCACTGTTAGGACTGCAGTTATGGAAGAATGAGGAGGGAACGAGTGCTCTTCTCCTCGGTAGTCGCCGTGATTCACCGTAAAGAACCGCTGATCAGCAGGCTCGTGTTTATGCATCAACATTCATGACATTTAATGGAAACATTGAGCTCTTGCTGTTGAATGAGGAGGAGGGAAACAAATTATACAGTTCATAGCGACGTGTCTCGCCGTGATCGGCCCCCTGAGGCTACACTGGTTTATGGTACCGAACCGAACACAGCCTGCGGCTTGTGTGTTCTCATGACCCATCGTGCACTCGTACACACCACTTCATCAATGTCAGCCCTCCTTTTGCCAACGTGTGCAGCATCTCTGCTCTTGCACTGAGATCATCCAAAGCAATGGTTTTATAAAATCAGGTGTTGTATGCCAGGAATTATTGTGTGACTTGGAGGCCGTGGATGCACACAATATGTGGTTAATCTGAGCAACTGTGTTTGAAATGTGAGTGAGCATAACGAAAGAAATGGAGAGACTCAATGCTGCAACAAGAACACATTTAACAGCTGCGCTTTAGATAAGGTATGATGTTTAGATAGCACATGTTAGATGTGTCTCGGAGACTAATGTTAGTTTAACAGTATTAGCTTCATCTTTTAACCATGTCCCCGCTTTGTAGGTCAGGTCAGTACACAGAATTCATGTGTGGAAAAGTCTCTGATGCCAGAGGGTTTGCTAAACTGCCTATCAAACCAGTGGGGCTAGCCAATGTAGTTTGTTTGTATCAAACAAATATTTGTTGGCACTGAATCATATATTTCATCTGCCTTATCTAGAAGCCACAGATATTGTACATTTGGGAACTGGTGTTCTTCCTCTTCTTGTTGAGTTTGGCAGATTAAAAAAGTATGCAGTAGGAAAACAGATTGTGTAATAAGGGAACAAGTGAAAAGGGATTCCCACTTTCTTTTGTACAGTACAAATAAGGATTTTTTTCCATGAAATTACCCTGAAATATTCTGGTGTAGAGATGATCAGCTACTTTTGTCTCAAAAGCCCGGAGGAGAAGTCAAGGTGGACTAATCATTTAGTATTTACTCAGATTTCTCCAGTATGACTGTATGTAGTACATTTTTATTAGTGGCTTTTGAACTGGGTTAGGCAGCCGACTATTTGCTCTTTGCTTTAGCAATGGTAGGTTTTAATGTTTTACTCCCCTTTCAGAAATATCTTTTCTTTCCCCAGGTTTGTCCTCTTAAACTCAGTGTGCCTCGCCCTTTTCTGCTACAGTTAGTGATTTCCGACATGCAGAGCTTTTATTTTTGAAAGCTAAATATCAACAGCTGCTAACTATAGTCGTAAAAAAAATCAAAGCAGGTATTTATAACCAGCGTGACTCATTTAGGATACATATTACTAGACTAGACTTCAGAGACAGAGACTGCAAAACTATCAAGCGGCTAATTTAAGGCAGCAGGCAAAGATGTTGCGGTAAATGGGGGGAAGCTTGTCGTGTGACTAAACCTTCAAAAGGATGCAAGGAGGATGAAAATAAACCAGCACTGGGAATAATGGGAAAGATGAAAATGTGAAAAGGAAATGCAGAACAATATGTTAGCAGTGCAGGAAGGGGAATTTGAGGCAGCGTAGTTTATTAAAGGAATTCACTGTCGGGTGATGTGTGTTTATAGATGCTACACAAATGGGGTTATAGGAAATCCTTTAGTGACTGTCCAAGGGCAGACGTTCATTGTGCCAATGTTTTTAATTTCTGGTAGTGATTTGTGTGTGTGTGTGTGTGTGTGGGGGGGGGGGGGGGGGGGGGGGTTCCTGTCTCCCACATGTACAAACCACCAAACCGAGAGAGAGAGAGAGAGAGAGAGAGAGAGAGAGAGAGAGAGAGAGAGAGAGAGGTCAGCTTCTGCTGTTAATGAGGACAAGGAGCCAAAATATATTTCCTCAACACTTCTAGGAAGAGACTCCTCGTGTGCAGCCCCCCGTGGTATCAGACTGGGACCCCCCCTGTGTTTTTTGCTTCGTGCTTTGTGGTGGTTCACCCTTTTGGCCTTTTCGGCTGTTGTCATGATTAGTGTTGCTGTGAGTGAGAGGCTGTACACGCTTTTCATCTCTGCTACAAAACTCTGAAACTGTAGACACTTTATAACGCATTGATTTGATACACGTTTGAGTCCTGCATTAGGAGTATAGTTTCTTCTTCATTTACACATGCGTGTATTGTGATGTGTCCTTGTCTGTCTGTGGAGGAGTGAGCGATTTGTGTCCGTTATCTTGTATTGTGGTATACTGTATATGATTTTATATCATGATATTGATTTTCTCATATTCAACTTTGAAGCAGTTTATACAAAACATAACCAGTTGGGAAAGTCTGTTGCTAATCTAGCGAATTAATGACATGAAAATATATGTAAGAATATATTTTTTACATCAAATCAAAAAATAAATAAATCCAGAACTTAGCAGCCAATGCTGATACATTGCAAAATAGCCTGATATGAGATAATATAAATACAATACAACCAGAGATATCAAGATTTTAAAAGGATGGTTTAGCAACATCTCTGACAGCTGACACATTTCCATCTACCTAATTGACAAAATGTCTTGATAATATTGTATAGTGAGTAAACTTCTGAATCCCAGTATATGGAATATAGCAGTGGTTCTCAACTGGTCTGGCTGCGGGACCCACCATCACCTGAAGCCACGACCCACATTTTCAACTTCTCAAATGTATTTAATGAAAAGATGGTGCAGTTTGAACCTGAGCTGAAGATGTCCTCTGCAGTCCTAGTAGTAGGAGCTCTCTTGTTCCTGTCAGTCCTCGTCCCACATGTTTCACGTAAACCAGTAAAACTGCTTTGTGTGTTATTTCTGTAGATTCGTCCATTTGTAATGCAAAACGACCGCTTGCCTGATATCGAGCTGTGGTCAGTTGTTTGATGTCATCCGACATGTCTTCAGTCACCTACTTATAGTGTCATTTGACAGAGGTATAGTTTTCAGTTTATCCGCTGCAGATTGCTCCAACAAACGCCGCTTCAGTTTTGACGGCTTCATGCTTTCTTGTGCCAGAACCTCGCTGCACAAAACACATTGAGGTTTTTGTCCTCTTTTGTCTTCAATGTAAGAAAATCATGTAGTCGGTGTCATACTTGCGTTTCGCTCAATTAGCATGAAAACAAACGTTGTGGGTGTTCTTCTATACTGTGAAATGGGTGTCTATTAGCATTACAAGGCATTAACGCCAAATACTGCTAAGGAATATGAATAAATAACTCCGCTGCATAAAAAAAAAAATCCCCTTCAAAATAAAAGTGTTTTTTTTTTTTTTCAGGCAAAGGTCCGCGACCCACCAGTTGAGAATCACTGGAATATAGCATATTAAATACTTTGTATTCTATAAATATCTGAAAAATAAACCCACGTTAACACAACCGTGTGGGTTGGACCTACAGTCTTTGTGTGTTGCACCAGGGGAAAACACTCCAGACTGACATTTTGCAAGACCTGATGGTGCGATGTTCTTGACCCTATTCCACTACTGGGCAGTTCAGGGATGTGAAAACTTTTTATTTCCCTTTCCCGCAGCTCGTCATCCCTGCCTTTCCCTCCTCAGGATTTGAACTTTGAACATGGATGAGTTTATTGCAGGTTAAAGGGGACCCGATCCTTCCTTTTTTACTGCTTGGTCTTGTGTTGGCTGCTATGTAAGCATACCTGATTTTTAACAGATTCAGGCTCAAACATGTTGAAAATAGTGTCTGTTTTCTGTTTTGAGCAGTAAAAACATGATTTCCGTGTTTTCTGTCTGCCTCATGTTTAGATGTTCCTCAGCCGATGCGTTTTTCTTGGCTTGTCGAGCGGTTGGCTGGTTTGGTGTTTGTGTGTGTTGGAAGGAAAAAAATGAGTGTGCATCACTTTTGCAATCCTGGAAAAAAAACCCTGTGGATTCTTCTTCAGTACTTTGTTGTTATAGTTTGAATGGTAAAACACACAGGACTAATAGTCAAGTTTGTTTTTCACAATCCAGATTATTGCACATGGCTCATTTACTGTAACATTGGACGAGACTTGAATTTGATGTTTCCTCTTCATGCACCATGAGATACCGCTTTTTGTTTTGATTATTACTTTTCTTCGGCTTTACCCACCATTTAGAGCTTATTGTACTGAGCAGAGAAACACATTGTGGAGCACATTGGCATGGTTTTGTTAAAGCCATGGCCCATTGAAGATGTTTATGCATTAAAGTGAATAACACCAATAGCAAAGCTTTTGTAATATTTTTACTAAGAAGTGCAAATCCAGTAGTTGGAGAACATTTTAATTTGAACTGAAAAGCATTCAGCAAGAAACATATTCACAGCTTATAGGTTTTATTTGTATTTGATTTAAATGGCAGGCACAGCACTTAATACCAACATGCATCATGTGCACTCACATTTCCTGTTTAGAAAGCCTTCTGTGTGGGGCAGAATTTTCAACTAAATACCACACTATATATATCTGCAACCTATTCTCTGCAAGTTCCTGCAAAATTTGCACACAGGAGCGTCCCAACAGATTGATAAGTGCTTTTCCAGCTGTGGACCACTTCCAGGTGCTCGAAATGAATCACGGCATCAGCGTTCACTCATTCCTAAATCTATTTTAAAGCCAGGTTGCAAACCACTCTTCACTAACTCGCGGCACACATTTTGCCCATGACTCATAGACTGTTAAAGCACAATGCTGCTGGAATTTGGTGACGAGAGACAAAAAAAATAGCTCCTCTCACAGTTGAAGAATATTGCGTAAAATTCTGCGACAGGATTAGTAGACTTTGTTCCTCCCTTATGAAATAATTATTATTATTCTTTAGTTCTGATAGAAATGAGCAGGCAGCTTGTACATATGTGAAGTTGACAACATCCACCACCTATACAGTGAAAATTATTTATTAACCACAATTTCACACTGTTTCTTCTTTTTCTTTTTCCTAATCTTAAAGCAAATAAAAAGCCATCCTTCATTTTCAGCCAGTTGTGTCTCCCAGGCTTTGTGGCTGAATAAACGGAGTGGCTGCTAACCAAGGAGGAATGCCATTACTATGGGTTTCAGTACCGAGCTTTATTTTTGCATGCTGCACTAAATATTACCTTAGAGGTTTTTCTATCCTGCCAAGAATAAAACGGTGGAGGAAACACTGAGTCATTAGAATATTGGCTTTCAAATGGTTGGAGGCAAACTTGGTGAATATCAGCCCAATATTGGCTGATCAAACAGCTCAAGTTTAAAAGTCTCTGTGTCATCACTTAAAAACCCATATCCCAAAACCCTAATGTTTCATTGGGCAACTTTACCATTTTGTGTTAAAAATATTGTCACTAAATTCTATAAGTGTCTTATTTTAAGCCCGTTTTTTTCTGCTCCCAAATGTCACGGAATGGCATTGAGGCCAAACCCATGCCATTGTTTTATGAGCCTCAGCTTGTCATATTGTATGTCACTAGCCAAGCCGTGGTTATCAGTAGGGGACTGATAACATGTACATGTAGGAAATAGCATGCCATGAATGCTGTCATTGTATTTGCATCATTGTAGATTCTCCATGTATTACATTTCTCCAGCCTGCTCTCTATTCATTGATATATAATACCTTATCGCGCTGTCTGCTAGAGATAGATTACATAGACTTAAGTAGAGACTTGCTCTGCAAAGCAGAAAACCCGTAAAAAAGTCATTGTGTGTGTTCACTCATAATGTATATCTCCTTGGTGTCGGTTATGAGACAGGAAATAGAAAAGCAGTGCTCTCATTTGTTGTTGGAATCATAATAAGGTAAAAAAAAAAATGCAATATGTGCTTAAAACTCACACATTAACATATCATATCTCTCTCCTGTTGTTTGTGCTCTAGATCATCGACCAGGAGATCAACCCCCACGTGGATCAGTGGGAAGCAGAAGGGACGTTTCCAGCCCATAAAATCTTCAAGATCTTAGGAAGTGCCGGCTTTCTAGGAGTCAACAAACCAGTTGGTAAGAGTGTTAAAAAGCAACAAAAGCAGCACATTCATTTTCATAAACACACGTTTGGGTGCGGAGTTCACTACTCCTGTTGTGGAGTTTAACATGACGTCGCTCATAGGAATGAAAGTTGGTGTTTGTCCACCTGTATCTTCGTCATGTCTGTTGACGAACAGTGAATGCTGGACAGGTTCCATCCCCTGAGACCCTGAAAGGGAATTTAGGATTTCCTAAATGTAAGTGATTTTTTTTGTTGTTGTTTTTTAATCTGAAATATTTCTAAAAACCTATGAAGGTTTAATTAATCTATTGGGTTTGTGTGCATTATCTGGAGCAGAGCGATTAGGGAAAAGGTCTGTTTGATTTAGAGACCCAGAAGCCTTTTTATTTTGAAGGATGTTTGTTTTCAATGAAAGGATCTAAGGAGATAATAAGCCTGCTGGGAAATAATAATAACAATCATGTATAAGTGCCAAACTCAGTGCACCTTTCGTGCTGTTGGAAACTCATTTTGCCCGATTGTGTCTCGCTGACAACATTCAGTTAAAAAAAGTTAATTCGCAATTTTTTTATTAATTGCCCTGCTTTTAACATTTTACGTTCTTTCTACAAGTCAAGAGTATAAAACTATTAAAAAAGCCAAAGATGTGTGGCTTGTGTTTGCACAATGGGCTTCCACATGAAATGAAAGGGCTCTGGAACTGTTTTATGGCACAGACTTTAGTCCATTTGTATTCTTGGGCATTTTAGTAGTTTTAGTTAATTCATTCAAATATGACAAATTAATCACCTGTCTTCATGATATATGTTCTGTTGCCTTTGCAAAAAAACTCCCATGATACATCTGTAACTTATCTGTGAATTGACAAGGCCTTGCTTTTAAGGATACCATTTTTGAATCTCATGAATACACGTGAATAACAAGTTACTCAGAATCACAGGTTGTGGTTAGAATGTGCCTGAAGGTGGATCCAAATGTGTCCTGCCTGACCATCTCCGCTTCAAGGAGCATTAGGCATTTCTTTTTCACAGCTGGATTCATTTTCCATTCATATTCTCTCTCTCTGTTTGACAGCCATACCTTACAGTTGGTTTAGAAATGTTCCCACTGTGATGATGGCTGCTGGTGTCACAGCAACATCCCACAACAGCTGTCTGCTACACTATGTCTTATTTCCAGATGTGTACCCAGCTGTGTCACTGCTGGGATGAAGGAAGGAGCGGGAAGAGTGCTGTACAGTACAGGACCACAAAATGGTTGTGGTTGTGATGTCTGATTCATTCTGAATATATAAAGAGGTTTGTGGGACGTTTTTGAGCTCATCTTGGTCTTTCCGTGATATTATCACTGTAATGCTGAAAAATAACCAAATCTGTGAACAAATAGTGTTGAACACGGAGCTCTACTGCACTACAGGTCTGTAGGTCAAAGAAGAGGGAGGGCGAGGGAATTAAAGTGTGCTGAGTACACAAGGATTAAGCATTAGTTGGCAGGATTAGAGAGGAGGAGCAGCGCAGGACTGTGTGGAGACACATTGTATTATCAGGTGGTAGATTACCTGGGTTAAGTATATAGAAACAACTGTCAGGGTTGACATGTTTCAGCATGCAATTTAAATTGAGCTCACATTGCAGTGCAGTATATCTTATTGGGTCTTGTCTTTAAAGCTTGTAGAAGCCTCTTCTAAAAGAAGGATCATTTAGGCAGTAAAAGCTAATGGACGAACGTTAAGCTGTATTCAAAAAGATGGATGCTCAGTTGCTACACTGGAATCTGGCTCCCTCTGATAATTCTTCCTGCATTTGTTTTAATATTTGTAAGAATATTAGGAATAACCAAAGTTGCCATGGTATATGTCTTCAACTAGACGTGCTTTGCTGCAGTGCTGACTAATGAAGCAGACTCTCAAAGAACTCTGCACAAACTAAAAAGCCAAATACATTACAAAACAAGACACTCATGGGATAAAACATCTGCAAATGTTGTGAGATTTCATAATCTATTCAGAATATACGTAAGCATCTTGCGTTGGGATCACACCAGCCGTGACTCAAACATTATTCTGTCATGTTGCAAGGGAAAGGGTAAACTGCATGAGGAATAAGTGAAATGATCTCACTTTATAGCTAGAATTGGGATAAAATTCAGAATATTTATCGTTTTATGGCAAATAACTCTAAAATGCTCCATTCAAGACTAAATTACTTGTTATAGTTTATTTGAATTTCTCAAACATTAAAAGTTCCACGTTTTACAAGTAATAATGTAAAACAAATAGAAGACAACGTCCCTGGTTTGAATCTGGCAGAGGGCCAGTTGCACGTTATCGCCCCTCTTTACCTGATTTCGGGAAGATTCCTAAGCCTTTAATGACAAAGTGTGCTCCTCCGTAGGCATCGAGGACTTAAAATCAGGGAAAAGTGAGTACTGGGAGAGTGCACTTAATGGATTTATGCAAGGCAACAAAGTTGACGCTCCTATTGACATCTTTTGGAGCTCAGCACGTCCCTTTTTATTTAATCCACTGACAAGAACGCTACACTTATTTTCCACTCTTTTTCCATGCACAAGGAAAGGCATTACTACCTTCAAAACACGAGAACAGGAAGTTTTCCTAAGGCAGCCTCGTTGAGGGAGAAGACAGGGATGACCCTTGGCTCCCTGCCTGTTTTTCTCTGCTCTGAGAGAGAGGTATCTGCAGTTCACACCATGGCAATGGCCTCTTGTCTCCTGCACTGGCAGATAGAACCTGGCAGCCTCCACAGTTTTCTCTTTAACTGAACATATTTGCTGCTAATGTTTAGATGAATAAGCTGTTGGAGAGACTTGTGTGTCCAGGCTGTTTCCTTTCTCACAAGTTCTACTTTAGTAATACTATGATACATGCATTACAATGGCTTGTGTTTCCCTTGAGAAACATTACTAACACAGACACTTCTCTGCTTGTATAGTACATCACACTGTAATGGTGATGCATGCATTCAGGGGTTGAGAAATGGTTCAATTGTTACACAATTGTCATGGATCCAAGATTATGACAGTGACTCATCGGCCCTCTTTCCCTCCAGGTTGAAGTGTTTTTTATCATCAGGGCACTCATGTTGCTGAGCACATGAAATAGAAAGCGTACTCTGGTGCTGCACCTTTAAATCCTCTCAAGCTTTCATCCTTCAATATGTGCTTCATATGGAGCTCCACCTGATGAGAACCTACGCTGAGGACCATCTGGTGTTCAGAAGAAACATGTGTATAGAATTGACATTTGTGACAGAATTGTGTTTGTTTTTCTTCTGCTTGCTTGTTCAACCAGACGGCCTGCTGTTTTGCTTAAAGTGGGATAAACCTCGGTGCTTCCCTTGGTCCACATCATCCACTGCGGGGTTTCCAGAGACTTATCGCTGCACAGCTGCACCTGTTTCCTCTTATTTTTGGCTTTCCCTCTCCCGTTTGCCTGTCCCACTATATCGCCCCTTTTCCTCTGTCCCCATTTTACTTTGCTCTCTTTCCTTTTTCTCCCTGTCGCTCTCTCTGACGGTCTGCCAGACTGTGCTTTCCATTATTTGATAACTAGTCTGACAGGTGATATTAAACCACTTTGCTCGAGTTGTAAGCCTCCATGTGGTAAATTCGCTAATAATTATTCATTGTCCGTCAGTGCTAGTATCCATCACCCAGCGGCTGGCACACTGTTTTCAGTCATGGGAAAACTGAGCACCGACCATTTCACAAATGCTCAGTCTTGTTACTTTCGGCTGACAGGACATTAGAATTAAGAGATTTGCCCAAAACGAATAACTGTCATGTTACATTTTTTAGACCGTGCATGGGATGATGACATCCCATTTTTTTGTACCGCAGAAAAACCTTTAATTTTCATATTCTTTAATTTTTGAAAGGATCTGAATGCGACTTTGTTTAGCTTCAATAGAAACGCAGTATAAAAGTGAGCACATTAGCCAGCTCATTCCGTGAGTAGTGGAAAGAAAATTGCCTTTAGCTTTAAGTATATTATTGTAAAAAAAAAAAAAGCCCATTCATTTCATAATAGACGGTGCGACTGATGATGAAAGGCAGAAGAAAGGAAAGAAAAAGAGATGACTCTTTATGAGGATAACTGGTCTTTTAAACATGGTTTATGATGCACCGTTCAGCTCCATTAAGGACCTAAGGTCTTGGAAAATGCCTCCACTGCCAGAATGAAAGAAATAGACATCCATTTGTGACTTTTTCACCAAATTGGTTGTTCAAAAGATGAAAATCAAGTTTGATATGCTAAACAGAACAGACGAGATGTCAGTGACCCGTATCGGCATTGTGCTGCAGATCTACCAGCAGTGCTTTTTACACATAATTACAGATAGCACAATTAATGATAACATCCTGTAATTAATTGAGCTCTTGCTCTGGTGCCAACAGATCAGTTCAGAATATTATATATGTGAACACCGGTGTTTATGCGTGTACAGAAACATATTAGGCAGGGATTCTATCACAGAGACGACAGGCAAGATGGAAGAGAGACAGGGTTGGTGGGTGCACAAGTTTAGGGTGACTACTGTTGTGATGCGGTTTATTTATCCCAGGTGGCATTGGTACGCCATTGTTGCTTCCTCCTTCAGTTGAATAGTGATGGTCCACATCTAGAATAAAAGGTTATAAATAAGGAAAAAAAATAATCCTCACAATGAACATTCAGCCTTGAACTGCCAGCAGAAAATAAAGCAGAGTGTGTTTTGAGTACCCTTTTAAAGCGCTATACAGATCAAATGTATTATTATTTTGTCCTGTGCAGAGTATGGAGGCTTGGGTCTTGACTTCAGCTACAGCGTAGCAGTTTCAGAGGAGCTGGGCAACATTCGCTGTGGAGGCGTCCCCATGGCCATCGGTGTACAGACTGACATGGCTACTCCTGCGCTGGCCAGGTACAATCCCACACATTCAGGGCTACATAATAAAGCATGTGCAATATTTGATAAATCTACTGATATTTGTCTTCTGTGAAAAAATTGCAGCTTTGATCTACATGCACCAAATCCAGTGTTTTCTCTGTTCCCTTTAAGCAACTCCCAACAGTTTGGGTTGGAGACATGTCTTTGATTGTACATTTTCATTCTGCTTGCTGCACTAAACTCCCTCCACCTCTGCCTTTTTATCAAAAAGGACAACAACTAGTGAGGGACGAGGGAGACAATGTCTGCTTTGTGTTTTTGTTCCTTTTCACATCATCACTAGAGCCACTTGTAACAGAGCTGGAACACATTTTCAACCATTCATCCTACATGGGCCTGTTTCATTTTGAGGTGATAAAAGGTTGCCTGTATTGCTAGCCCTGGCAACAATTGTCGCCCTAATTAGCCTCCAGAAAATTTTAGTGTGTTTGACATATGAGTTGTTAAAAACAAACCCAAAGTCCAAACTATTTAAAAAGTATCTTTATTTCAGAAATGTTCTTCATTGTTTGGTCCAGCTCTGCAGAGCTGTCCGTCTCCTTTTTCAATCATCTCTAGCTTGTGTATATTTTACTGACTTTTATTGCTCTATATATGGACAATGGTTATTTTAACAGCTGTACTCATTAACAAGCAGTAAGTTGCAATGGTTGCACTTAATGTGATGCAGTTAGAATTTTATAGTGCTACAAATGCTATAACCACATCTATACTGTTTCTACTGGTGGTCCTGTCCACTGCTAAATAAATGAACACATTTCTACAAGGATATCACCTCTGGAGGCCGAGGATTGATTATAACAGGTTCTGCTGCACCATCTGCTCCATTGTGTATAGTAAACAACTCAAGCTGACGTTTACTGCTGCAAAAGTATCACCTCGGGTACTTTTTACCATATTTTGTGTAAAGTATATTTGACTTTAATGTTGGCAAAATTATACATATGCAGATGAAGATAAAACTCATACAAGCCAAGAATATTAGCCCTCTGATATATTGGCCAAATCTTTTATTGTCCAGGCCTTGTTTTACTGTCTTAGTGGTCGTATTAAAGTTTGGCTAGAAAATACTGCCTGTTGTCCATCCCTTTATCAAAGTTATCCTCCCTAGAGAGGGTATGTGTATTAATATATTTAGTAATTGTTTTTCTCACCCATGTAGGGCCTTGGCTTGTTCTGTTATATCAACCTGCTATGAACCAGCTGCAGGTGGCAGAAGACAGAATTCAGTGAAACAGACAGTGGGAGTCTCAGGAGCTTAATTAGGGGATCTACACTTGATTGCAGCAAGGTCTAAGTGCTAAGAGAGCAGCGGAAAAAAAAGATATCATGGGAGCTTCAGGATAAGAATCCCTCCTTTGTCCCACTGGAACTGTAATTGCTTCAAACATGGCAGTGTGGTTTTAAAGCACCAAACAATCTGCTTTTTCTTGCAGCAGTTGCACTGTACAGTTATAGAGCTTTACCCAACTTTTATCACACACTTGCCTGACAATCATGTTTGTATTCGATGTAAATGTAGAAGTATTGTAGGAGATCAACAAGAATTGCTCTTGGATTCCCCTTAGTGTTGATTTTGTAACTGCTAATTAATACTTACAAACATGCTTTTATTTCTTTGTATACGTGTGCAGGTTTGGTTCAGCTGAGCTAAAGGAAGAGTTCCTCCTTCCCTCCATCATGGGGGACAAAGTGGCCTGCCTTGGAGTTAGTGAAGTCGGAGCCGGCTCTGATGTCTCAAGTACGTCTCTCCTTCATCATCTCCTGCTCATTTATTATCACTTAATTTCCTCTAAAGCTCCTGAAGGACCATTCTGAATAAACTCATTCTGCAGAAATTATTGGGCAGCAGCTTTACAATCAATTTGGCACTGATATTCTCTCAGGAGAGAAGGGGGTCATGATGAATGTGAAATACTGCATATAGGCCTGCATTCACCACCATCAGATCTCACCACTTTTTCTGGATTAGTATGTATTATGTTTGAATACGCCAGCTTTAGACTCAGAAGAACATTTTTTAGCCACAATTGTATTTCTTGGGCTAATCATCTGTTCAAACTTTGCATTTAACCTTTTGTCCTTACATTTAACTTCCCCATTTTCTCTCTTTCTCTCCACCCATTTACACACTCCACCACACATCGATTCAGGTATCCTGACCAAGGCAGTGAGGAAAGGGGATGAATATGTAATCAACGGGGGAAAGATGTGGACCACCAACGGTACCCAGGCTGACTGGATATGTCTCCTCGCCAACACAAGTGACGGGCCCTCACACAGGAACAAATCCCTCATCTGTTTGCCCATGAACCTGCCAGGTAGGTCTGTTAATTATTTGTGGGATAATTTACCTTTTTAAAAGATTTCTTTCTTGGACAAAAGCCTTTAAACCGATTTACGGCAACATTCCCACGTGATTTTCTTGAGCATATTACCCTAAAGCCCCCTCTCTACAGAGTGTGTCTGTATCCGTTCTATCAATGGGATCTGTTATTATACGTCTGCCTTTGCCAAGACGCACGATGACGTCAATTTCTATTTCCCTACTCTTTCCCACTGTAGGAGTGCACATCGCCCGCAAGATTGATAAACTCGGTATGTGGTCTTCAGACACAGCTGAAGTGTTCTTCGATGACGTTCGTGTGCCCTGCAAGAACATCATCGGCCAGGAAGGCATGGGCTTCACCTATCAGATGCTTCAGTTCCAGGAAGAGAGGCTCTGGGCAGTGGCCAATAGTGAGTGAGCCTTTCTTACAGTTTGTCATCTCTCCCTCCCCCCAAGCATATCCAGTAATCGGACATCATCGTTCCTAGTTTTCTTTTACCACATCTCATCTGGCTTCTACAGCTCTTAACTGTAAATTGCACAGCTTATTGTCTTAATGTGTCATTTCCGTTATAGTTACCAAGTATTAGGGAGTTCAGGTCACATAGTTCAAGCCATTAATCTTCTGTAAAGTAGTTGTTTGCTTTTGATTTTGAGTAGAAAGCATGCATCAATATTTCCTTTGGCAGTATTTATGAGAAAATGTTATGGAGAAATGGGACTTAACATTCTGTTCCTGAATCTGAAGCTGATGCATCTGGCCTGGTAAACTTTTGTGCATCATATATCAGAGACACAAAGGACAAGCACTCACAGACATGCATTAGTATGCATGTAGTAGTAGTAGTAGTAGTAGTAAGGTCACATCTCTGTCTCTCTATCGTAACACCTCCAGTCGTGACCATGATGGACAACATCATTCAGGAGACCATCCAGTACACACGGCAGAGGAAGATCTTCAAGCAGCCTGTCCTCTACCACCAGTCGGTTAACTTCAGGCTGGCTGAGCTGCAGACGGAGGTCGAGCTGCTCCGCTCCCTCCTCCATCGCTCCACAGGTGGGATCCTTTTATATACAGACATTACATAATGAAAATGAAAGATTAATGTTTGGTAGTGTTGGCTGCATTTGGATGACTCTGTTCCCTCTTAACGTCTTCTGTTTTTTGGCTCAGAGCATGCGAGGCTCACAGAATGAGTATAGTGGTTATAGCATCATCACAGCACATCTGTGTGAATGTGTATGTTTGTCTTTTTTTGTGTAGTTACTGTATTAGTGTTTTTTTCAAAACTTTTCCCTAATTACTAATCCATTGGTACACCTTTTTGCTCGTATTAATGTTGTTTATTAATAAAATAAATATACATTTATCTGCAAAATCCACCTTTTATAGATTAGGTTCCTTTTCTTAAGAAGATAAGGTAGATGCAGTTATTTCACATTCAGATATTGCATATCCATAAAACCCAGGCCAGGAACATATATGCTTGGATTTGTATGTGCAATATTTTAGGAAGGTCTTACCAAATGAATGCATGCAGCTTTCCTTGTGGCACTTAATACCATAGATAAGACTGAGGTCTCAGTAACAAAAGCCACAGTTGACTCTCTAAGAATGATGCGAATGCCAAACTAGCCTTGAGTGGGTCATTTGTCCATGTACAATGCAGCAGGTTGGTTTTAAAAGATAGAGAACAACGTTCAGGCTGGAGAATAATGTGGTTGATTATTATTAAGTGATAAGTTAACAACAATATGTTTGGCTGGCTATAGACAGAACAGTAGTTGTTAGCTTTCGCATCAAAATTGCTTGTAACTAGATTGCCAAAGCAACAAGAATGTCATGGATGAGTTGCATGATTTTCACTCTGGAGTTAAATTCTATCCTTCTTATAGGGTGCTAGCGTTGCCTTTTCTGTTTTCCCATGTAATTATTTTAGTTAATTGTTATTGTGTTCATCTATATTTGCCTCTGAGAACATAAATATATTTTTTTGTGAGGGAGCAATTGGGAGTGTCTTGCTCAAGGACACTTGGATTTGGACGGGGGGGAGACGGCGGTTCAAACGATTAATGGCTGGTCTGCTCTACCAAACTCCTGTTGTTTCTGTGTGTACTGGCAGAACTTCAAAACCCACAGGCTTGGCCCATACACAGCTCCTCCAAAATATAGCCCATGTGCTTTACACTGCAGCGTTTATGATATGACTATGTCGGTGTGCATCTGGCCGCCGTGTGTTCAAGGTCTTGTGATTTTCTCGTTATGTCTGTAACCACTCCAGTGGCAAGCAGCTTTGAATGAATTCATTCTAGCTGGTCCAATTCGCTTGCCCAGAAACAGAACTAAGCTTTTGAATCTGTTTGGCGCAGGTAGATAAACACACACACAGACACACAAACAAACTTCTTTACAGACTGAAACAGGACAAATCATGCAGCTCACACATGTTCCTCTGGAGGGTTCCTACAATAGAGGCATTGATCAGCCACCAGGGACTCTGACACTGAACCACATTTGGTTTTTGTCTTTGTGTCCCTCACTACATTCTTTTTAACTCCCATTTTTCAATCTTCCATGCTTGTGTCACTACTTCTGTCCTTTTTTATTGTCTTTGTGCAGCATTGTACATTAAAGGCAATGATGTCACCAAGCTGGCATCCATGGCTAAGTTAAAGGCAGGCCGCCTGGCCAGGGAAGTGGGCGACAGCTGTCTCCAGTATTGGGGAGGAATGGGCTTCACCAGTGACGTGCTGGTCAGCAGATTTTACAGGTGAGTGGTCAGAGAAAAGGTATCTGAAATAAATAGTCTTTAGTTAAGTGATGTGGTTTTGAAACATATTCCAAATACCATAATTTTCAATTACTTTCAGCCCTGTGCACTTTTTTTAATCTCATCCAAAATAACATATCTGTCCGCAAAACCATGACATAGCAGCACCAGTCACTAACGCGTTTTGCTAGCCAACTATGAATATTTGGCAGTCCACTATGCTTTTTGAGAGGGTATAACATTTCTATGGTAAGAGCAACCCCACCAGTTGGCAGGAGCTTGATAAAGCTTACTGTAGATGCATGAGGAAGTTAAATCAGATTGATTGATGGCTTCTACATAAACATAGCATGTGATCAAGTAATAATAATTCTTGAAGACATGCAATTAGTCTCAGTCTCCTGTTGCGCACTGTTGGACTGATTCAGAATCTGTAGACTCTTATTTTACACTGTGCTGACACCTACTGATGGGGCATATAATGCAGCTGAACAAGGGGTTCACGATACACAATGTTACAATGTTAAGAGAAACAAACATCATTGCTGCAATTATTCAAGTGATTCAAATGTTTAAGGACATTGTGATGATTGTTACAGAGAAAACTCCTGGTTGTAATAACTGTCTCCTCTCCACAGAGATGCCAGGTTATTGTCAATTGGTGGAGGAGCTGATGAGGTCATGCTGGGAATCATCTGCAAGTACATGGACACACTGCCCAAGAAATGATGTCATAAACACCTGAACCAGACAGACTGATGCATGCAGATAATGAGCCAATCATTCCCAATTAATTGCTAAACACAAGTCACCTAAGTGCAGTTCTGATATGTAAAGAATCCTGACGTATACGAGGAAGTTAGATTGTTATAGTATTTTGCCTTCGATTGTTTTAACTGTGCTGTATGTGGTCTGATCAACAAACACACAGAATTGTGACGCTCCTGTGTTCTTGATTTTCAAGAGCATAGAATGTTAACAGCCTACAGTTGAATTGTACTATTTGTAATGAGTTAATTTAAACATTTAAAAAACTAAATCTATTTTTTTGGAATAGACTTAACAAAATAAAGTGTGCAAAAATGACTGTTGTGTAAAATAAATATACAGCAAAGATTAACGTTTTATTTGTTATTGACAAATGTATAAAAGGAGTAAAATACCAGTTCAGTTTTAATGTTTGTAATGCATTCTCTATGTGTAAGTAGCACACACTTATACTGGTCAATTCAGAGCATAAAATGTGTTTATTTACATTAAAAAACATTTTTACAACCAAAATAAAACGATAAAGAACACTGTTATTCATTTTAGAATGGATGCCAACTGCTGTAATACATCCATTCATTCTTAAAAGCAAAAACCCTAGATTATTTGCTTCAAGTAGCATTCTATAACTTAATCACTTTTAACACAACATTGTATCAACAGATTTGCCAATTCATCACATCTCATAATGTGCATTAAGGTTTTTGACACTATCTTCTACAGTTGTTACACGTTCAATGTTATGTCTCATCTTCTCATCCAGCTAAATCGGGCTGATATCAAGCACATACATGTACTGTCTGCCTGCTTCAGATATACATATACAGTACGCAAATCTTACTTCACATGGTCATTAATCATCTTAGACCCACTTTACTTGTTGGGGTTCCATCAGTAAGAGTTATTTCATGACTCAATTTTGTGGTTTTTATTCATGAAATACTTGGAGATGTGGGTACATGTAAAGCTGAGACACTTAAAACAAAAATATCCCTGCCTCTCCTGATCAACATTACATGGGTCTAGTTTTGAGGCTCATCAGTGTGATACAAACTGTGAATGAAGAAGAATGAAGAAGGAGTTGGGAGGCCAACAGGGCCCGCCTATCACCTCAGCTTGATGAACCAGTACAGGACAAAGAAGACGAAAAGGCAGAAGAGCAGCATGTAGCACAGCAGCTTGGCCTGACTGCCTCTGGACAGCTGCTTGACTCTGCCGATAGTAGCACCAAGCAGGCCTCCTGTTGAGTCAAAGTCTGTGTCCTGATGTGGAAAAGAAGGATAAAAAGTTCAAAGTCCATGCAGGCCAGTACATATACTGTAACAAGCAGTTCCTGGGAATAAATGGGTTTACTCAAATACTGTGATATGCAAGTACAATTGTGAGGCACTTTGATAATTTTACTCCACTACATTTCAGAGGGAAATGTGAAAAAGTTATTTTTATTCCACTTTGTTCATCTGACAGTTATATTGATGATTTTGAATACAAACTGTATGCTCATCCTCTATAATATGATTAATTAAATTTAAAATACCCAGCAGTACATAGCATGTAAAAGTATCTCTCACCCTACCAGCTGCAACAGTAAAATGATGCTTCCAGGTTAATTAATCAATAATCAATTAACACTCATAATAAATACTTTTACTGCCAATAGTTTTGTACTTATGATTTAAATGCAGGACTTTTACTTGTAAGAAGTAGTTTTTTTTACAAAGGGATACCAGTACTTTTACTTAAGTAAAGCATCTTAAATATCTTTCCCACCCCTCATATTTAGTTAATTTATAGTCAGTAAGAATAGAAAGTACAACTTGCCATATCACCCAGCATTGTATTCTGGTATTTGACTTCCGTTCCAATGTCGATAGACAGCTGTAAATATCAAGTAACAACACATCAATATCACATTTAAAACAACCATATCTATGTTTTGTACTCACCAATAATAAAATCATTTAACAACTACATTTCATCAATAGTTACTTACACTTTTCAAAGCGGTGACTTTAGCTCTCAGTTCCTCCTGTAGATGTTCATTCTCCTCTTCATACACACTGTATCCACTCGCCACATAATTCCCAGGGCCTCCTTCGCCTAACGAAACGAGAACGACAATTAACACACCGTTAAGTTAACCATTGTATCCGTTATTTAGCTATTATATCCGTTAACGAAACGTCCATGCACATATGCTAACAACATTAGCTTACGTTTAGCTAGCTGTTAACCAACGTTCGTCTGTCAACGTCTGTCTCTTACCCAAACCGGCGCGCCTCATCTTGAACCAGTGAAGTTGTCCGGTGGCTTACCCGTTTAACTGTGTAGCGTTTAACTCAACGTCTAACCGAATATAAGCTAGAAATTGCAGCTAACGGGTCTCTGTGGCAAGTAACGTTATGTACCTATAGACTTTAGCACAACACCATAAGCCACGTCATCATACGGTGGCTGACGAGGACCAAATCTTCGATGACAAGCCCCGTTATGCAAAAACAGAAAAAATGCATGCATAAGCACGAACACTGGTGGTTTGCATATTTAAATATTTGTTAATTAAAATATAACTGATCATGAAGTCTGTGCTTCAGAAATGTGCTTCACAAAAATGTTTGCGTTCACCTCAAGCATATGCAATTAAGGATCTCAATTAAGCCTGATTAATCGCAACACATGGTGAGCCTCTTAAGTGACACACCCACCGTGACCTGACATAAACAGTCGGGCACCGCGGGGTTTAGCTAACATACTAAATGCCAAAACACGCTAAATGCTTTTACATGGATCCTCCAGTGGAGACTTCTGCGTTAACTGAGGAACGTTTTACCTTCAGTAAGGTGTGTGAGGACTGTCTGCTGTTTGATACTGTTGATCCATGATATGCCTATAGAGGAGCACAGTGGGACCAGAGAGGCCGAGTACACTGGTTAAACTGGGACCAGAGAGGCCGAGTGGACTGATTAAACTGGGACCAGAGAGGCCGAGTGGACTGATTAAACTGGGACCAGAGAGGCCGAGTGGACTGGTCAAACTGGGACCAGAGAGGACGAGTGGACTGGTCAAACTGGGACCAGAGAGGCCGAGTGGACTGGTTAAACTGGGACCAGAGAGGACGAGTGGACTGGTTAAACTGGGACCAGAGAGGCCGAGTGGACTGGTTAAACTGGGACCAGAGAGGCCGAGTGGACTGGTTAAACTGGGACCAGAGAGGACGAGTGGACTGGTTAAACTGGGACCAGAGAGGCCGAGTGGACTGGTTAAACTGGGACCAGAGAGGACGAGTGGACTGGTTAAACTGGGACCAGAGAGGCCGAGTGGACTGGTTAAACTGTGCTCAGGACTTGGAGGGTGCCGTTCAGACAGGTGAGTACAGCAACGCACCGTGCAAATTACAATTTGTTGTCAGCTTTGGTGATTCTTTATTCTACTGTTGATTCTAAAGTAAGTTTCTTGCGCCATTGTCTTGTTTTGTTTATTGTCGATCATTTTTGTTTAATTGTCTGAGTATTCATAATTGGTTTTACAGACTGCAGAGTGCCCGTCTAATGCACAGGAGTCTTGATGCTTCCTATTTTGTAGCCTACTGTTTATAATTTAACAGTAATCTCATACTGCCCATCATTGTGAGATATTATAGATTGTGTGTTATGCGAGCCACATTGTCCAAAGACTCCAAATATAATTTTTAATTTGCTGTTGAACTTCTGATCCAAAGACAAGTCAAAAGAAAGTTTTCTTGATAATATAACTATTGTATGGTTTCCTCATATTGAGGTGACATTGAGGTATACTTATTTAAATCTGAATCCTGTGATTTTGTTTTTGTGGCTCTTTATTGTGCATACATGTGTAGGGGTTTACCCACTGTGCTTTCCATTACACATATCATACTATTTATTATCCCAGGAAAAGATTTAATATGTCCCAATATATAATATTTCAAATGCTGTTTACCAAAAAAGAAAGAGGGGCAAAGTTTAAGGTGCATTAATGTCGACATCTGATTGGTTGCAGGGCTCATACCAGTTGCTCCGCCTTAACATAAAAATACACAATTATTTAAAACTGTGGTGTATGGTCTAATGCATGGCTTACAGATAAAATGAACATAATTATCAAGACAAAATGCTGTAGTTAAGAAGAAAACAACAGATTATCTCATCTTTTAAAGCATTGGTCCAAAAGCAACAAACAGAATGGGGTGTTCTCCCTTTGGTGGGAGAAGCACATTATTTTAAGGAGAAAATTGCTATGATCTTCTTTTTGGACACAGACAGATTGTTTCCTTTGAACATTTTGAAATGTGACCACCATGAAATGGAGACAAATATCCTTTGTAGATTTAATAACAGGGTTTACTGATACATCAATCTGTGCTGTGTCGGATTGAAAAGAGTTTCTCAATATTTCCAAAATCCTAGAGGTGCTATTTAGCAGTGATTAGCTTTCCTTATCCCCTCATACATCATCCTTCACCTAGCTGTGTAGCAATATTGCAGGAGACAGCTAATATGATATAGGAGATTAAAATGACATTCATGATGTTAATTTATTCCAATCCAATATCTTATAAATAAATACAACTTTAAGCTCCTATCTACCATAATGCATTTCAATGCCCCGGCACTCATCTTTTTATGCTCACCTAAAGGCTGTGTTGTATGCATGACCTTGACTGGAGTGTTCAAGAAACGTAGAATATTGATTAAACTGTGTGCGCATCTCAGCCTTCATGGATTTATCCGATGGGTCTTTAGAGTGGAGAAAGGCGTTTGGACACTTGGAAACTGATCTAAATCTCCATTGAACCTCTGTAGAGCCAGAGCACTCACGGTGCAATGATCATTCACAAACTTTGGGCACATGTGCCTAAGCTGTCCTTTTTAGCTGGCTAGTTTCCATCCCTTCAGATATTCTATATGTGTCTTTAAGGTTTTTGACCATCTACACCAGATTCACACAGATATAGATTGATACTTGAATCAAGTCATGCGATGGGTTTTCCACCAGACAGCATGTGTCATTGAAAATACAATTATTAAATAACAGTGTATTTATATGTCACTTGTATTGTTTAAAATAATGTCAGCAGGGACTGTTGGCCCTTAGGCATTTTCACATTATCAAATCTGGCCCTCTTTGAAAAAAGTTTGGACACCCCTGGTTTAAAGTGTTTGTGCTCATGTTAGATTTATTTGCATTAACCTACATTCCTATCTTACACAAGATTGGTTGGAGAAGAGTTGGTAGCAGCTTAAGTAACATTAACACATTACTAAAATGTCTAAATGTCACTTGGGAGCCCCTACCAGGGGCTACTGCCCCGGACAACATGGCTCCCAGGATCACTGAGCCACTCAAACTCCTCCACGTTAAGGTGGCGATTCGCGGAGGAGAAACATATTTCACATACAAATGTGTGTGTGTGTGTGTGTGTGTGTGTGTGTGTGTGTGTGTGTGTGTGTGTGTGTGTGTGTGTGTGTGTGTGTGGATAGGGTAGAAGTAGGGATAGGTTAGACATTTTGACATCACAAAGGCTCTAGAATGTCAATGACTGCGATGTTTCAAATGGTGGTCACATGACTTCTCCAGACAAAAAAAAACTGCAACGTCATCATCGAAGGCTGTACACTGTAAAATGTATTGAATTAATATTGTCTTTTGAAGAATATTAAATATTAAGGTAAGTTATCAAGCAAACAGCAACTGTGTGTAAAATGTTTGTTTCTGACTGCTGCCAATGTTAGCTAGCTGGAGCTAACGCTTGCTAATCTTTAACTAGCCCACGTTAGCTGACTTAGCTAACACTTGCTGCACATTCGTTAGCTAAACTTGTTCAGCCATGTTTTGGCGGTAGCCTAAAGACTAGCTTTTCCCACCACTGCTCCAGGTTCGCCTGAAAACATATTTTGATTGTTCCATAACGAAAGTGGAAAGTCCGATGTAGATGTTAAATGTTCGGTTTTCTTCGAGTTGATACAGCCAACGCGTTTTGGTCGCAAGTCGCACGACATTTACAACTTGGAAATTCCGAGTTATAAGTGAATGCAGCACGAACCGTGCTTTGTGCAGAGGAGACGTTAAACACGGAGTTGTTGAAACATGCGGTTTGCAGCCGCGTTAGGTGGACAATTATGAGACTATTTAACAGTATTGTGTGTTTCGTTAGCGGTGGAGTTATACTACTTTACGTTACGTGATGGGTGTATGAAGTTAGCGGTCATGTTTTTATATATCATACAAAGCGTGGTTGAAGGAAACAATAATATCACGGTAGTGAACGCAACAGTTAGGGTAGGCAGATCTATGCTTCTCTGTGTATTTAGTGACTCCAGTGCCGTTGTAGCAGTCTTTCCAACACACTGCCATAGTTTATTTCACATGGGCGCGAGTAGCCACCGGCTTCATTCAACGTTAATTCAATTCCAGTGGAAGCTGCAGTTGCGCTTAGCCTCACTGAATGCGCAAATTAACGACCTGTCCTTGCCCCTCTCGAGCTGTTAGTCACGTTAAACTGCCTGTGACAGATAATGAAGGAGAAATCATCTCAATCTCCATTTTATGGTAACGTTAGACAAGGGGAAAAAGGAAAAAAATCCCACAATTATATCGAGGAGGCTTGTATAATGTCATTTTTGTTGTCTGTGTCAGGGATATTAATGGTCTTGGGTAGCTTCTTTGACCTGTGTAAACTCCTCAGGAAGCATGACAAAAGATTAGTTTAACAAAATCAAATGTTTGTTTCACATTGGCTTGTACATTTATTGTTATTTGTGTTGTTGTGTTGGCACACTACTGCTAAATTAATACTGAGGAAATGCTACTTTTGAATTGTTTTATGAATGAGGCCTCAGATACAGTATGTATTTATGTAAATTAATTTACATTAATATCAATTGTGTGTGTGTGTGTGTGTGTGTGTGTGTGTGTGTGTGTGTGTATTTATACACACATTATTTGTCTTTTTCAGAAAAAGTGCTCATGGCAACTGCCTGAGGGCTCTTGAAGAGCTGCTTCGTTAACACGGGATGGCGGTTCACTAAAGGTGAGATGCCAGTAGCCTATAATTTGGAGGATATTTAAGCTTAAGGAGTTATAATCAGCGGTAGATCAGTTTTTGACAAAGCATTTACAATGCTACAATTTTATTATAATTAATAGACGAACTAGCTGTATCAAAAGTTAAATACATTTTCAATCAATACTTTGTCCTGTCAGTCAGCCTGGTGACTACATACTAAATAGCAGTATGCTATTGATTAAATTTGGCAATTGCAGCGATGTCAACAGTTGTGACGGTGTTTTTGTTTGCAGAATGGTTTTCAAAAATGTCCACATTGGTCCAAGCCAATTTAGTCACTATGTTTTTTTCTGTGTGTTCTAGGTGTTTGCAGAGTTTAACTGGAGTCATCACAAACCTGCAGAATGACTTTGTTGATGCCGTGGACCGCTACACACCACACTTTGTCACAATCTTCAAGGCCAAGAAAGGAAGCGTTGGAGAGACATTTGCTGAGTTTGTGCAGCAAATTGATTCACAGGTGAGTCCATACTGTCAAACAAAGATTCTGGTGACACTTTCATTGTCACATTGACAAACATATTTATACTGTCAGATTTAAATGTTGCATAATCTTGAACTTTTTTTGTTAATTATCCACATCTAGATACCAGATGTGACGGCAATGTGCACCCTCGTACTCAGAGGCCTCCCTGTTCTACTTGGTGGTGACCCCAGTCACTTCTACCACACTTGCTTTGTAAGTTCTCATAGTCACATCTTATCCTAGACATTTGTGTGAAATTGTCATAATTAGCATATGAATTCTTTAGTTATGGCCAGAAACGTGTTTTGTGAGGTCACGGTGACCTGTAATCTTTGACAACCAAATTTCGACTGTGAGTCCAAGTGGACCTTTGTTCCAAATTTTAAGAAATTCCCTCAAGGTGATCCTGAGATAATAATAACAACCCAAAAACATAATGCCTCAAGCCAAGTCTGACGGCATAAAAGCATAAAAAAGGTCTGAGATTCAAATGTAGAGGCGTATCACAGCAAGGCTGAGTCCAACCACAGCAAGGCTGAGTCCCACCACAGCGGCCGGAGGTTGATTTGGACGGAGCCCTTTGCTGCATGTCATCGCCTCTCTCATCCCTGCCTTTTCTGTCTCTCTACTGTTACTATCGAATAATGCAGAAATGCCCCCCAAAAATTGTTCAAATTTTTTAGATGGAGATGGATAAAGGTGTATTTTCCTGGCTTTACGTGAGCGAAGCTTGTAGCATCACTCATAAGGTGAAGCAGCCATATATTGAACTAACTGCGTTTGCAGTCCATGTCACCGGGTTGCACTGCTGAGCTCAGCTCAACAGTGCTAAGCCTGCTTGCCATCTCTGGTTGTGTATAATGCACAAGAGGTAGATCATATCTCTCCCTCGAATACACTGTCTAATACAATCCGAGGATGGCAAAGAAAATTGAGTGTGAGGAAGACTTCAATACTTAATTTCTTTCATCTTTTAGTTTGTCAAAACTGTTTTGTGTGTGTGTGTGTGTGTGTGTGTGTGTGTGTGTGTGTGTGTGTGTGTGTGTGTGTGTGTGTGTGTGTAAAACTTTATGGGCAAGGCTGGAAGGCAGCGTAGGCAGGACATATGACACAGTGACAATTTATATTTCCTTGTTGTCATGTTGTTTCTGTTTGGTCTTACACAGGATTCTGACAGTGATGATATCTGGGCACAAGTATCTTTTGGGGTGCTGATGAACATCAGTGAAGGTGTCCCTCGCTCCAAATCAACTCCACCTTGACCCAGTGTCTACTTCCATCATTGTTGAGGAAGGTATTGTAATGGCTGATCTCTTGAACCTACCTCAAGCACTTTGCCTCTTGTTTGGGTTGTCATTTTCTTTACACTTGGACTACCCTACAGCCATGAAAAACACTTTCAACTTCATTCAAAGAGTGATGCTTGGCTTGGCACAGGACAAACTCCCACCAAAACTGCAAACTCTTAAACTGTATAAAGGTGTTGATGTTTGGCATTAGATTCAGTTGCTTTTTGTTGTTATGTTAACTAAATTAAGGTACTCATTTCAAATAGTTAGCCCATGGATTCATCAGCAAGTCATGTCCAGAGGCTGCCAGTGTCATACCTGCAAACTTGTCGCTTTTCGGCGAAAATCGCCATTTTGAATCAAAATATATCATCCACGTGAATCGTGTAGATCCGTAGAGTTCTTTTTTTGGTGGGGGTTAGGGGGTCAACCGGCCAGCCAGCGTTTCTCAGATTGGAGTGAGACAAGGAGAAAAGGTGATGTCGTGATCTTCGCAATAAAACATCTTTGATGTGACGTGTCGAGTCTTGGCCAATCAGCGTTAAGATGCCTACACCGTCTTCATTTCCCTCCGTTAAAGTTTAAGTTACGTCACGTACCGTTGCAGTTCAGACTTGCGGGGTTAATTATAACGTCCTCTGCATGCGAACGTTTGTCGGCCTTCGTCATTATCGTGAATTAGGAGGAAAGAAACGTAACGTGATGAAACATGCAGCCCCCCCGTGTTCCAGTTCAGTTCACGCGGTCGCTCATTAACGTTAAACCGGAAGTAGAATGAGGCGATTTCGTGGTCATAATAACTGTTATGACCACGAAACATGAGGCCCAGATACTGATAAGATGATGTGGTCAAAGAGCTTCAGAAAGAGGAGGCTGTTTGTGTAGCGCAGCTTGACGCAGGGCTGAGCTGTGAGTGGAGCTGGGGCCTGTTGTTCGAAATTAGAATAAAAACATCCAGGATAAGTGGGAAAGCCAGGTTGGACAAAGTCTCATAAGTTCATCCTGGTTTAATTGGTTGTTCGAACGCCGAGCCAGGCTGAGGAGGGGCAGCTTTGTCAAGCCAGGTCTAACTAATTTGAGTAAGTGCGCGGCCACGGCTTTCTTCAGTAGACCACAGAGATTGATCACAGATTCACTGATGAGATGACAGGTGTGGACACTTTCCTCCAATGAACAGCGGATCTGAATGCTGACGTAAGGTGACACACCTCTCATAAAATGAAGCACCGCTGCTGTCTTGAAGTTTGGAGACGGACTGATTAAATGAGTAGTGTAATTAATTGCAAGCACCTTTGCAAGTGCAGCCATTTCTAATTACTGTAATGACTGCAATAAAATCAGATTTGAGCTGGCAAACAATATGAAAGGTGTTTATTTACAATGACGAACACACGAATAGGCCCCAATTATGAAAAAGAACTATCGTAATAGGCTAACTTTATTTTTTTGATTTGATCATGTTTTATTTCTTTTTTTTAAACAATAATTTAGCCTACGTGTTGTTTGTTTAAAAACGAGGCCAATGCGTAGCCTTCATCAGAACATGGAATGACTGTATAAAACACATTCATTTCTGATCAGCGCAGCCGCTGACTCCAAAGATAAGACAACAGAATCAACTAAGTTTGGCATTTAGCCTGGTCTGGAGCAGGCTAGCTGCAGAGAATAAATCACCATGGTAACTTGACCAGGATAAAGTTATCCAGCTTTTGAACAACTGACTGCAGGCTAAATTCAGCCAGGATAACCAACATATCCTGGCTTAATCCCTTATCTAGGTTTCGAACAACAGGCCCCTGGGCCTGGATAAAGGTGTTGTAATGACCACAGCCAGTGTACTAACAGCTATTATTTTACTCTTGATAAACTACCTCAGCCAGAGTAGATTATCATTTTAATTTAAATAATTGACCTGGATTGAATGCATATTAATTGCAAATAGAAGATAGGCTACAATTCTAACAGCTTTACAGTGACAGTAGAAGTCCATTAATATTAAGCCATACAGTAACAGGGTTCAAGTTCTGAAATACTGATTAATAACTGAATACTATATTAGGATGTTTTTTGCTTAAAGTAAATGTCTTATCACTTAATTTTCTTCTCAGAGTACTCCATAATGCTACATTTTAAATCTCATTTAAAATAAAAATTATCCTGGGGATAACCCCGACAGGGTTTCGTGTTTCAGTGATTGTCACCTTTTTCACCTCTTATGAGTTTGCAGGTATGGATAGTGATTGGTAGGGACATCCGCTGTGCTGGACTTGTATTGAGCTGAGCTGCTGCTGCTGCTGCCCAATAACTGCCCTTATTGGGATTTGAACTTGTGTGAAACCAGGAATCCTAATGGCTCGACCATACTGGACCATATGGGAGCTACTGCTCACAACGGGTTAGCTTGATTGGTAACCCCTGTTTTGTCTCTTTCCAAAGGTAACAAAATCCACCTAGCTCTTTTAAATCCCCTTACGCAACAACTTGTATCGTGTTTGTTTGCACAAATACTGAAATGTCTGCTATTACAGCAATTCAGCACTTTATGGTACCTAATGTAATCTATTTATTAGCTGGGACTAGTTTCCAGACAACCAGCGGTAAAAAGAAATCCAGCACAAAACAATACTGTCTTTTAATATGCTTTTACACTAGACCTTTAGAGCTGCTGGTAGGCAGATTCTGCTACCGTTAGCCAGGCTATAGCAGTCTGTATGCTAAGCTAAGATACAGTAACCTGCAGCTGGTCCAGCTTTATATTTACCCTACAGTCAGTGGTAGCAATCTTCTAAGGTAACTCTAAAGAAAGAAAATAGGCATACTTTCTAAAATGTTGAATAATAATTATTTTTATTCATTTAATCAAAATCATTTTCATGATCAACCATTAGGAAAGGAAATGGGAGAAAAATATAAGTGAATGCTGGAGGACTTGTGCGTTGGCTACTCTGCACATAAAGTTAGGAAAATATTGTTCCAATAAGGTACTCTATTGTCCCTGAGTGGAGATGTTGCTTGGGCAAAAGTGCTTCAAACAGCTGCAATTAGTGATCTACAGTATGATGGATCAGAATCAAAGAGATGCTCCCCTGTCAGTATAGTATTCCACCATTTGGCAAGACAGGACTGTAATTAGCTGAAAATGAGAAATGTTCATCTCTCACTGGATACTGCTGATGCTTAACAATATCTGGCTCGCCCTGATTAGCATCATTTCTCAAGAGAATGAAACAACGGATGAGTCAGATGATGGAGGAGTAGAGGTATAGAGGAAAACATGCCGGAGGAAAGATCAAAAGAATGCTGTTGTGCTTCCTACTATTAGTCTCAGGAGAAAGGTTTTTGATTCCCACACTTAACATTGCTTTGAACCACAGTTAAGGAACTCTGCCAGCCCTTTAGCCGTGCTCGATGTTCTCTGGGTTATAAATTATTATTATTATTATATAAGTATTTGGATCAGGAATAGATGGCTGTGCTTCTCAGAATGAAATCCTCTCATTCATTAGTACATGGGTTTTAATGAGAAATCTAGTTGAATAAAATTGTGAAAAATAAGTATTACATTATTAAATAAATGACAACTTCCTTGTCATGACAAGTGACACAATGACATTAAAGTGTCATTGGGGGAAATTGCCAATATGAAATGAAAACTGGCTTTAAAAAAGGGAGGGATAAAAATGTATATTTCATAATAATTAGTTTGGTTGTCAACATAATGAATTTAGCATTGATACTTTATTAAATTATTCACAGTATATTGGTTTGTATGTTGTATGGCTTTAAGTGGAGAAAAGCTATCCAAACTATGGTATGACTTTCCTGAGATCTGGAAGGCTGGTGACCACTGGGAAATTATGGTTGAATCTTTGTAATAAGCACATTAGGCAAAACGTTCTGCAGCATCATAAATGGCAGACTTCTTAATTTTTCAAATTAAAACAAAACCTTAAGGAGAAGACTTCTTAAAACACAAAACATCTGCCATCAAGAACACAGCTGTCTGTTAAAACGTATCTGTGTGTGTGTGTGTGTTTTTTCAGGTTACTAATTTTCATATAAATAATCGTAGAGCTTCTGTATTTTCATCTTGCATTATTCTGTTTAATCACAATTTGTCACCTTATTGCTTTTTCTTTTCTTTTATGTTTCTTTCTCAAATTCATTGAAAGCTCACGTTTTTAGCTTCATGGCGTTTCCATGCTGCTGCGCTCCTTTCGGAGATCCCCCGTCACTCCTAATGAACAAGGCTATTACTCAGACTAAAATAAGTTGTCACCCTGTGGGATCCATGTTACTATTCACTCGTCTCATCTGTGCGGTGAGTGTGTGCGTCTGTCGGCAACCTGACGACCCCCCTTGAATCCCATTTGAAACGCAGCAAAATTCCCTTATTTACGAAAACCTGAACATGAGCTTTTTGTCCGTCTTTCTTTTGTTCATACTGAGCTTTGATTCATGAGTTGAGACTAACAGGGATTCCCTTGACAAAGGAGATGCAACACCATTTACAAGTGAAATGAAATATTGATTCACTTTAGCGTCGCTCACCCCACAGGGAGCTGGGCTTCGAGTGGCTTTGTTTTCATTCTGATTATGATGTACACAAGCCTATTTAGTCCTTTCTAGCAGATGACATTTTATCAATGTATGTCTCTCAAAGTGCGTCTGCAGATAACATCACTGTCTTCATATCTGACCCTTGATGTAAAGTCATCTGACTCCCGGGCTTTGCCTTTTACCCTTCCCCTGTCACTCCCTCCTTCAAGAACACACACACACACACACACACACACACACACACACACACACACACACACACACACACACACACACACACACACACACATATATCTAATAGCCAATCCTTACTTCTCCATCTACACTTAATGTAGAGCAAATACATTTTCAGTGGGCTAAATGGACACTGTCTGCGAGGAAAAAGTGAGGATACGTGAGCTATGTGTTTACTCTGTTGGCCATTGCTATTGCTATGGTTCATGATGGACTGAAACCATAACGCCCCATAAGGGACAATACGTCTGTGGGTCTGGTCTCCAACTGCACTCGCCCGACCGAGGTTGCTTTGCCGAACACACTTTCATGTCCATCAGCTACACACACAGATGCATTGAGATTCAATCAAGCGCACTGTTTACCTCAAGGCCTGATGCAACAGAATGTAAGTGAATCTACACCTGGTGGAAATTATCTTTCATTATGGTAATCGCGTTGAAATACCTTTTTAACTTTGCATCATTAAATCTGAAGCCAATCGCTCCAGTGTAGATGTGAAAAGTAACTTGGTGACTAAGTGCAACTACTGGAGTACATTCTTGTCACCACCGATTAACAGTACTTTTAAAAGTATATATATTTTTTAATCGTAAAATTAAATGTAACTGAGCATACAGTAAAGCCATTTTAAAATGCTTATCGTGTTATACAGAACAGGCACTGTCCTCATTGTGCCCCAGAAACTGTGGTTTCTTGCATGATGTCATACTTTATAAAAGTCTTTTCATTATTATTATTTTTTTGTCAAACTATTCCCAGGTCAAATAATTAACGTTCACACTGAAATTGATGAAGTGTTTGGTATAGTTCATAACCATACATCAGCTTTTTTTGTATGTAAATGTAACATAAAAACAACCTGCCCCCAAGTAATTAAGTAAATGTACTCAGTTACTTCCTACCACTGGCCTTAATCCTGTCTTCAGGCCATGTGAATCAACAACATACTCTGTTATTTCCTTTTATTCAGGCAAACTTTTGTCTCAGGATGTTTAAATATCACAGCCTGTTTTGGGAAACAGAGGAGTTGGCTTGTTAGTAGTAACAGTTAGTAGCAGAGCATTGTTCCTTAAAAATTAGTACACAGGAATGTTCCTAATATTTTCTTTTTCTTGAATTAGGTTTGTCTTAAATTATTTTGTTTTTGCATTCAGAAGCTCCCAAGCAGGTTTGTTGTGCAGCCATCCTTTTGGCTGTTTTTTATTTGATCTTTAAAAACAGGACAACATTTATTAACTTGGTAGGAAGCAATTTAACATTTCCCCCGACAAAGGATGTAGCCTATTATTCTCTCCTTGTTTGTTGAAAAAATACACTTGATATCCTCTGCTGTATTCTCTTTCTTATACTGGTTACACTTATTTAAGTTGGAGCCAAGACACAAAGCACAGTATGCAACTCTAAACTCCGCTGCACAGCTACAGTGTGGGCCACATCAATAAAAGCTATTGGGGTTAAAGCAAATACATTTACTCATGCAAATTCAATAAAGTATATAAATGTTAGGTGTTTGAGAGGCATCCAAGAAAAACAGGATAGGAGGAAGGAAGTGTTTGGATGTTGTTTTGCAGCTCATGAGGGTGTGCGAGAGAGAGTCCATACATCATCTGAAACATTTATCCTGTTCAGGGTCACGGGGCACGGAGCCCGTCCCAGCATACGCACAGATAAGGAATCATAAAGATGATTAATAATACTAGCTAATTAGCTTTTCCTGTATGTCCACTTGAAAGGGATAAGTTTGCAAAACAAAGACACACAATTAAGTTGAGTGAGTCATAAGCCAGCCAGGAGCAGATTGAGCTTGTTGTCTTTGATCATATTAGAAAACAAAACATTTCTGTCGTCACTTTCAGTTCCTGCAGCCAAGTTGAGCTCTTTCATTTCAACGCGGTCAGACGAGAGCATCAATGTGCAAGCTGGTTTTGCTCTTTTATTATGGGAGTCTTGCAATTTTAATGGTGGTGGAAGTCTGGGAACTGACCTCACGGACGTGCTGATACACCGCTGAATCATCTGCTGTTGCCACAGACCTCACGGCTTTCTATTAGCCGTCATGAATTGGAAGTTTTTTTTCTCTCTGCAAAAGAGCAAACCAGACAAAGCCTACCCTGATGTGAATTCCATTTGAAAGGCTTACCGACACACCAAAAACATAATCACAATTTTATGCACTGCTGTGTCCCTCACGTCACCAAAGCTTTGGTCTGCTGCTCTCCTCCTCCCTATAATATGTCACCGCACTGCATGCCTTTGTCCTGCTATAATTGTGTATCACCAGGGCTCAATTCCAGCACCCTCTTGTACCCCCGGTGCTCTGCACGACAAGCTCTGACAAGTAATTCATAGTTTGCTGAGTAGTGCTATGAATTTCTTTACACTAATCTCCCCTCAGGGAGGTGGCATAATGTCAGCCCTCCTGTTTTGTTGTGCTTGTAGAATACTTATTGTGACCGAAGCTGGCCTTGCCCAGGTACAGTTTGTATATTTATATGTCCAGGCGGAACCAGAAGTAGGTTTAGGCAGCGTTTGGAGAGCAACTTCCCACTGAATTAATGCAGCGGCAGATGTGCATTACAAACAATGAACCATATGGTGGACATAATGAGGCTTGTTTGCGCATTTCACACAGAGAGGAGCATAGCAATCTGCTAATTTTGGCAATGTGTGCTATTGCGTGGGCTGAACTACTGCCTGTTTATTACAATATTTTATTCTCGCAACACTAGTGCTAATATTATCTCAGTGCCCTGTATCAATGTTGTGCTTATTGGCACATTGCCACAGATTAGTGTTGCTCTAATGTCCGCTAGAGAGAAAGCCACACAGCTGAGACAAAGCCAATAGCCAGATATTTACCTCACTTTTATTTCTTAATTTCCCTCTGTTTTAATAAAAAAAACAATCTTATCTATTCTTGTTTTGTCTTACCTTATTCCTTTCACAAATTAGTAGTAATTGGATCCATAGTTTATATGCAAATATCTTTTTTTTTATAGCAGCTTAAGTAACACCATGCCACTAAGTTTTCTAATTTGATTGGGGTCAAGGATGACCCTATAGAATGCAAAAGCATCATAATCAATACATAAGGAACAGAGCTATTCATGAATTGACTGATGGGCAGATGCACTAATCTCACTTTCTCACTGAAACAACTTAAACACTGGCATTATGCTGTTAATTTGGCTCAATGAAGCCTTTGCATTTTTATTATTATTAATGGCTTTACACAGCATATTGTATCTGAGTCATAGCCTGTATTCAAAGTTTTTATTTGGGTGAGTTTTCTGAAGTTTCACTAAAGTTGCACAGTGACTTTGAGTTCACACCAGCACCCTCTGAAGACACCCGGCATCTTCAAAAAAGAGAAAACAAGTGTGGGAGGAACATTCAGATCCCATGCTGCCTTTTTCATTCTATAACGTCCTGACCCACTTTCCAGACTACATGAGCTGTAATCTGATTATAAAAGCCAGCACAGGTATTAGCACGGCAGCATTTTCTAAAAAGAGTAACTGTGAACCTCTGAAATTTGCCATAGCTGAGATAATGGAAGTCTAAAGCTGGAGGCCATGTAACCGAGCAGGATTTATCTTTTAACTAATGCAGCAAGTGTATCATGATTAAAACACAACTGCTATTATAGAGGACTGTGTAAGATCACAGGGGTTTAATTACTCATTCATCACAGCACTATCATTACTGATATCCTGATTGAGATGTCACTAATCACATCACTCACAATGCTGTACTTATTTATACAATGACATTAGCAAGACTGAAAGAAGAACAACAGTGCCCCCTAGTTTAATGTATGAGAGCGATCCTCTTCACTGTCCAAGCTCTGAAGGAACATTCACCCTAAATGACAAGGCATATGATTAGATAGTCTGTCTATTAAGATTGATTGACATAATGAGTGATCAGCACAGTCTGTCTTTTCCTGCTGTGTCAGTGCAGAGCAGATCACATCAACATAATGCTCTCAGGAATACATTAGGCGTGACCTTCCCTGATGTGTGATATTTGTGGAAAGAGTTGCACATCAACACAAAAAGACTTTATTTAGACGGACACATCCTAATTAGAATGAGGTCAGCTCTTCACAGGGTTGCTAATTCCTCAGGTGACACCGTGCAAATGATGTCCTCTAACGTCCCGTGCTCGGGTAGAGCCAGAGTAGGTCCTCTGTTTCATACAGTTCTCAGTATGCACACCGTGTAGGCCTCCTGGGTCTCAGTCCATTTTCAGCTGTTAGGCAAAATAGAACGCTTAATGTGTGTCCTGGAGACCCCGCAAAACAAATCCACGCTAATCTGTTTATGCATAAGGAAAAGTGATTTATATTCAGTTGCTTACGAGGAAGGAGACTCGTCCGGATTGACAGGTCAGTGAGTTGTCTCTCTTATGATTTGCTCACTGAACAGAAGCAGAAACAAGAACACATCTTTAAAACCCCTTCACCAAGCTGACCTGTGCTAACTAGATCCTCAGTGGTAATTTGAGGTGTAATGCTGTGTGCCGTGAGCTTTGATATGGAAGGCTGACAGGTGGTGCGCAAGAATGCTTGTCGGAGAATGGCAATCAGCAACATAAAGGATTGCTTCTTTTAGTTTCCTCCGTCTTTTGTTGTTCAACTAGAAACACAATGTTTGAACTCGGATTTGTATTCTCTTCAGCATTTGTGCCCTTTTAATCTTTTCATTTTTCCCCTGATTTCGGCGACGGCGTCCTCTTTCGCAGAGGAGATGTGCCTCGACTTAAATGCCATCTTCAGAGCTGCAGGCTCGGGGACACGACCACACCCCAGGAGAGCTTCCTGTTTAAATACTGGTTAAGTTGAGGTGAGGTTCTGGTCAGAGGAGCCATACTGAGGTTGATGGTAATATTAGAAAACAAGGTGGAGGCAGATGCTGGTTAGGCCACAGTGTGAGGGAAAGTTGAACGGTTCAATCCAAGGCCTTTTCCATATATATTGCCACCAAAGCGACGATATCTAATCTCATGCCGTCGTCGCTGAGTTTCAGTCACTGTATTGTCATTCAAATGTGCACAAAATCCCTACTTTTCAAGTCAAATCTTGGACACAAGGCAGCTGCAACAGACAATGCAGATGAAGAATAACTGAAAATAAAAGAAAAACTGAAATGCACAGAACAGTATACAAACACAAGATGACATTAGCGGAGATTACAGTGTTGCTTAGCCAAAGGGAAAATCAATGTGGCTGGTTTTGACTGACAGGATTATCCTGCGCTGCCACGGAAACGAGAGAGACAAGGATTTCTGGAGTGATTAGTGAAACTTCTGTGGGTTTGTGCAAATCTCTCACGCATTCTTGTCACTCAACATGAACAATTTCCTTCTGCAGCTAAATAACCAACCCAGTGAAGCTATAAAGCATAGTGGCAATTGTTTACTATGGGTTTCATTTAAATTGTAGGTGTTTTTAATAGAGTAGCTGCTTAATTTTTCTCCTGTGATCGCCTCATATATTTAGGTCTGAATGTGTACCCTCACCATGAAGCCTTTTATGTTGTTCTATAACTGGAAGGTAATTTACCAGCTTATCTTCATTGCTCGGGTTGTATAGGTTGTATTGTCAGCTGTTCATTTTAGAGAAATGTAATACTGCACAAATATGTTTTATGTATGAAGCAACAGTCCCCTAAATGTGCTGCACCTCAGATATTTACACAGAGGTGGTAAGAAATGAACATTTTAGAAAACTAGATAGCGAGTGCCACATATTCACTATACATTTGAATCCTTTTGTTTTGTTTTTTATTCCCCCTTTTTTAAGTATTTTGATTATATTTATATATTTGATTTTGGTAATAAAACCTATGGGAGTCTGGAGGGTTGCAGGTGAACATGGACATCTCTTTGTTTATATTACCGACGAAGACAGTTGGATCATACGATTGTAAACCATGTGCATACAAACTTATGGGCTGACTTATTTACACCTTTTACTGTCAAATGTTTCACTCATTATTAGTGTGTCTTTCAGTAAATAAATTGAACTTAAGTGTTTGGTGTGCTCGGATTACACTGTGATTGTGATTTGTTGGATAATAACAATAATGCATAAAAAAGACTGAGTATTGCTTATTGTTGAATATTACTGAAAAGTAAAACAGTCCTTGCTGAGTGACAACAAGTTTGGACATTTTTGCAGTTAAACCTCAGCTTTACAGTAATCTAACAAGTTACAAACCCCATGCTGTGTTGAGAACACAGGGTCATCATGTCAAATCAACAGTAATCAGCTGAGCCTTGGATGTGCCATGGACTTTCAGTAAGATAATCAAGTGTTGGTGGAAACAGCCGACCTCCTGGTGGGCTGGACCCATGACTAACTGATAAGTGCATCATTGCACAGGGCAGAGGACTCTCGGTGTGACGCTTTAGGACACACAGCTATTTGTGTCTTCCTCTAGGGTGTGAAATCACATGGAAAGATCATGTATGTCCACAATCAATCAGCACAGGTAGCTGAAGGTTAAGAGACAGCAGGAATGTTCACAACCACAAATTTGTTGCATTAACGCTTGTTGAGCATGCACATGTCAAAAAACGACTTTCTCTGAGTAGGCAAACATCATGAAAAGACATGTTTACTTACAGTCATCATCTAATCTGAGGGTCTTCTGCTGGCAGGCTCAAAATATATGAGCATGAGAGCTACTTTGAAAAGAATGAATGAGTGGTTTCAGTTTTACAATAACAAATGACAAGGTTCGGGTTGCACCAGTTAAGCGTTAATTAACTAAGTTAGCGCTTTTCAAACTAGTGCTTTACTAATTTGGGTTGCACCATTAATACTTGGGGAAATATCTTAGACTTCAGAAATGTGTTCATCAGTTACTGCAAAACATGAAGCACAGTCCAATCAAAAGCAATGAACGGTGTAAACAGGAAGTTACTGTTGCATCATTAGCTGTAACATAGCTTTCAAGTTATGTATTAAACTTAAGTTCAACAGACAATATTTTGTAAATGTATGACTGCGTTATTTTCTATCTGTGCATACATGGAGTAGGCTAAGGCAAAATGTGATTACGCTAACCTAACATGGAACATAATGTTGGTCTTTGAGGTGTGTTGTGTTTTCGGGGGAAATGTGAGTTAAAATATTCTCAGTTTGCATCATAATTAAACAGTTTGATCAAGTGTCAGGTCAGATATAGTCAACCTTTTTTACTCTTCGGTTCAAACTGTTATTCTATATTAGCAAGCTAAACCTTTTCAGCCCTAATTTTGAAATAATTTGGTTGGTGATGGAAATCACTGACAAAAGTCAGAGATGTAATGTCTCAGTAAGACCCACATTAATCCAGTTTTTAACAGTAACAACAATGTTTTGGAGTGAACTCTTCAACCTAATTTAAAATAAATGTATTCATATTCATTGTAAATCTGTGTAATTTCCAAGACACGTCCTCCATGGCGCTACAAACCACCATTAAAGGCACATAGATCGGAACCTGCTCTTCTCTGTATATGTAGAAAATGAAGCTATGACAGTAAGAAGAATCAATTCTCGTGAGTGGTTTGGTTGTGAAGAAAACATGGTGAAATAAATAGTATTTGATTATAGATTATTTTAAACGATGCTGTCTTGCGGTTCCTCTGCTTGTTAATTAGGCAAAATATCCACTAAACTGCCCATTACCCAGCAACCCCACTAAAATCTTAAGAGCCCCCAAATTCTGCATTTCTCCTCAAGGGCACATTTTCAGTTAACAGAGCCAATTATCGTATGCATGATCATCTATGTGTCCTGACGGCCCATCTGTCTCTAGTCCACTGATCTCTGCCTCTCTCCTCCCTGACGCTTGTGTTTGACGTCCTGTCTCTTTTTAAACCTAATCTTTATGTATGGCTGCTGTCGTGAGCAACTGACTACATTTACAATTCTAATGTGTGCAGATTGAGCTTTCGTTTCCCTATTGAGTCTCCTGGTGACTCTTGAATGCCTGAACGAGACCTTTGGTAAACACTGCTAAGCTGAGACAGAAGAAGCAAACATGGTGGAGTCTTTCTCATCGTATCATCGTATGTCAGACTAGATTTAGAGACGAGCCAGAGAAGCGAATCAAAATTACATTGGACAGCGTTCATTCTGCTCTCAAAAGACGTCGCACATCACAGACCACATGTATCTTCTTATAATGTATCATAAACTGATATGTCACTATGCCTATATTGGTATTGGACTCAAAAAAGCAGTCTGATCAGAAAAATAGTTGGATCTTTTAGGATATTATGTGAGAATATTGCACCTAATAAAAGCTTATAGAAATAGTAATGTGTTCTGAGAAAACCCTCCGAAGCAATGCTTCAGTCAATATAGCATTCATCCAATGTCATTCAATGTCTTGCTGTACAATGGAAACCAAGAAAAAGAGGGAGCGAGTCAGTTCGGATGCAGTGTACCCTAATGATCCCTATGGAATTGCAAAATGTCCCTGCCCAGTGCTATTTTTTTATAACATCCATTTCATAGAATTTATACATCATATAAAGTTAAAAAAACATCAAATATGAGCAGCCATAATAACATTTATCATCACCTGTTTTTTATTTACACATGCAGCAGTTATGGAGCAACATTATCATTTATTTGATGTTGACTTTCTGGCATGTAAGTCAAATATTCACCCTCTTTTTTTATTTATTTTTTGGTCTCCACCAACTCCTGAGGGACATATCTGTCTCTTCAGCTGCTACGTGCTCCACTATGTCGCTAACTGTATCCATCTTCTGTTTAGTCCTGGGTACATGCAGCCCAGTCTCCTAAAAATGATGTTACAGTAAAACTGTTCCATGGTGAATTACGTTTTGAGGGAAACGTTTGCTTTTGGCGTAACACAAATGAGTTTCAAATTAGTCTGCGAAAGTCCGCGTATGAAAGAGTTTGGGCTTTCACCAAGGAGACTGTTAGTGTCCCATGTGAACAAAGTATAGTGTTGTTGCCTAAAACTAAGAAGTTTTGTTCATCAACCACGTGTTAGAAACTGTTTTAAACTGCGACCGTTCGGTCATAAAGAAAATGAAACGTAATTGAGAATGCAGTTTGGTTGTATGGGAACGTCACTTTGTAGGAGACGGGGTTGGTACATGACAGATTTTCTCTTCTTCTGTTGTTCCGCTGTCGCTTACAGAGGGCTTTCCCAGTGGAAATTACACCTCAGGCTTTATTTATTAAGTTTTCATCAATTATTTAAACCGCTTCGATACACTAAACATGTAAATCACTACAGCTGCAGTCTGCTCAATATATTCATCTCAAATGGCTTTATAACTGCCTCTTTTTTTTTTTTTGTATAAAAACTAAGATTTTTTTTTATTGCTGCCATATTCTACCTCTAAACGTGGACTGACAGATCACTCATTCATTGAGCTGTTCTGCCAACCCGTCTGTCGTCCTGCATAGTCAGGCAAGTACGCAGCCGCAGGAGAAAATCAAAAGCAAATATATTCTGCTGGCTGACAGCTGGGTCACGCAGCACTCTGAAGTTTTATTTATTTTTTGAGGTGGTTATAAAGAGTTGACGAAGCTTGCAGAGAAATATTTCGATGTGGCTGCGACTTTCAGTGGAGAAAATGAGGCACCTTGTAGCACAACATGAAGCCACTGATGGAGAAATAAGTGTCATCAGCAGCAGCTGCAGATGAGTCACGTTTGATTGGCAGCAGACAAACCCAACATGAGGTTAGCTGTAAACACAACATCAATCTGCACGACAAATGGCTTTTAATAGGATTCTCCTGTAAAATGATTTACCACAAGGATTTTAACATCGTTTGACTTGAAAGTGGAGAAACAAGATGAATCCAGCATTTTTTGTTTTGTTTTCCTTTGAATAAAATGACTATTAGTGGACTGATTACACGTAAGGGGATCTCACAGGAGTGGGTAATTACAAGTTATTATGTAATCGCAGCAAATTTGTTGAGAAAGAAATGAAGTCCTATCCCCAAATTGGCAGAATATATGTGTATAATATGGGTGTCCTTGAGCAAGGCTCTTAATCTCTGGCTGCTCCAGTGGGGATTTAGTGACCAGCGGATCAGACCGTGGTTGCACTGTGCATGTCTGGATTTTATGGAATGGACACGTTAGCTGATGGTACAGTGTGTGTGATGGAGTAGCACCCTCCAGTGGACAATGTGGCTGTGCTTTCCTCAGCTGCTCTGTGTAAAGAGGACAAATGCCTCAAGCAGTAGTTTGATTCTTTTATTTCCTGCAAGAAATATGCATAATATGTGTATGCAAAATGTATCCCATCCATGTCGCATTAACGGGGTTGAACCCATTATACACAACATTTTATCTGTGCAGATTACAGTTGTATTACAGTTTTTCCAGCGTGGCAGTTCCAATGTGCTCTGTAGGAACTTCAGAAGAAAAAAAAGGAAAGAAAGCCAACATGGGGAGTGTCTTGTTTATTGAGCATTTTAACCAGAAGAGGATGCTGCTCTCTCACTCATGAAGGGACAGAAAGAAACTGTATGTGCTGCCAGAAAGTCTTTGTCTGACGGCAACAAAAACAAGAAGCAAAAGAGAAAATTACAGTTTGAACAGTTAGTATCGTAACCCGGTTTGACACAATGCTTTTTTTTAATAAAGTACCACATAACTATTGGATGGCACTTTAAAAGAAAAGAGTATGTAAACAATCTGGTTGCCTCTTGTTTTTTAATCTTTCTTGTTTTCTTTTGGCCATTTATTTTGAAAGCAGTTAATTTTTCCTCTTCTGTCGTTTTTTTTTTTTTAGTCTGCAGATGGTCGGGGCGGTGCCTAGAAAGGATTGTGGGAGGCGTTTAGATGCTTCACGTCTGTTGCAAGTGGCGAGTGAGGTGAAGTGCTAGTGTGGTTCTGTGAAAATTTTTTAAATGTAATGAGCAGGTAGAGAGGACTAGAGTTTAGATCACTATAGCTGTCTGGAGCTTCAGTGTCTGCAGTCTAGACACTCAACACAGGGATGAACTGGTTGATTAACATTGTGTACGTGAAGTACATGCATTTACTTATTAAGTTGGAACTACCACATCTTTTTTTTTTTACCTTTTTTTGCCTTCGGGTGCATATTGATCACAGGTTAATACCCATTAATCTAAACAAATGAAAAAGATGTTGCAGCATGTAACTAATGGAAGTCAGACACACATATATCTTACATTATGTAACTTACAGATGTAAGTTTTTTTATATATATATATATATATATATATATATATATATAGTTAACACAGTGCACCAGTTGTCCAACATATGTTTAAGCTAATCAAACCTCATTCTCTACTTTTTTTTAACTGATCATCTGACATTCTAGGTGATAAATCTGGAAATTGTTTGACTTTATGAGTAAAAGTGGAATGCCCAGATTAACCAGGAGTTTAGCCGTTTCATCTGTGGAGGAGGAGCAGGCACAGTCTGGCCTTCAGGTCCTCTGATGGAGCCCCTTGTGGACCCAGCCCTTGTAGAACATTACTGACACATACTGTATAACTGACCTATCAATTTAGTTGAGACTAATTTGCAAATTGGCATCAAGTAAGATGGTCATTTGGTGATTTAGCTTTGAAAAACTCACGTTCATGTGGGAGATTTACAGCTGAATATGAGGGGATATAGGAAAAACAGAAAAACGAGGATGGAATAGTGTAGTCGACTTTACAGACTTTTATCACAATAAAGTGTGTAATTTTCTGGACAGATATGTTATTTTGTTTCCTGCCCAGGGACTACAGATGTAAATTAGTTTATAGCTAACTGCACTGTCCCTGTCATATAAAATAAATAAATCCAAAATAAAATACACTTCCCAGACTGTGCATAGATTCAAGAAATGCCAGTTCTATGAAGAAAAAAAATCTTTATCGATTTGAACCAGCGGGAAAAGTGACTGAGCACAGTTTTTTTTCAAGCCAACTGCAATTTGATAAAATATGCCGCGTGCATTTTAGTGTGTATGGAGGCTCATGTGACAAAACGGTGTGTCTGTCTGAGAGGATTGATAAAATGAGAGAGTGCAGCTTGGTGAATATGGCTTGTGACCGGGGTGCAGCAGCTGAACCATCACTGCGCCCATCATGCAATGCTGTGTGGTCACCAAGCTGGCGTTTAGACTGCAAAGAGCACAGGAAGCAAGTCGACTGGACTGACCCTCCCTTCATCCCTGCAAGAACCACATCATATGAAAGAAAAGAGAGAAAGATCTCACCAGAGAGAGAGAGAGAGAGAGAGAGAGAGAGAGAGAGAGAGAGAGAGAGAGAGAGGCGCTACAGAAAGCAGCCTATACTCAAAGAAATCAAAAAATCCCAGTGAGAAATGTAGAGCGAGGGAATGAGGAAGAGACAGACAGAGGGAGAGAGACGGGGAGGGGAGAGAGAGAGAGAACAGGAGAGACAACGTGGCAGGAGGTTTCGTCCGATTTAGACCTTGGATGGGATGATAGGACTCTGGGTTCATCTGAGGATGTGTGCTGGAAGAAAGCTCTGCATAACCGTTCATAAGTCTGCTGAAACTAAACAGTCATTAAAATTCAAACTCTTAACTGCTGTTTGCACTTTAGCTGATGGGACTTTTTGCATCATGCAATTTAGTTTTCACTATCTATTTGATGCCACACACCACAGCATTAAATATAGTTTAATATTGGGCAAAATTAACATAGTCTTCATGTAATAGCAGCATTACAAAGTAATGCATAAGTATTATAGAGGAGGATCGGTTGGTTTGACAAGTTATTGTCCGAGGCACAATCTTCTCCTCTCTTTGTGTTTTCTCTTTGCAGACAGACTTTATCACAATGATCAGGCTGCCCCATTAAAATGGAACTTCCTGTTTACACCCAAGAAAGGACAATTTAGCTGTTGAATAAATCAGGAGCCTCTCAAAGGTCACTGCATACTGAAGGAGATTGTTGACTATATCGAATCCTTACCAAACAGTGAAAAAACAGCGTGATTTAGGCAGTGTGACCTTTCTTGTTATCCTTGTTGCCTTTAACACTTAGAGGATACCTGCTTATGCCAAGAAGAGAAATCCCAATAACTTAATCTTTGAAGGGAAGAAAGTCTAAGACCGTTTTGCTCCTGGGTATAATGCAGGGAAGACTCGATAGATAAAATGTCTGAAAACTTGCAATTCGACGCATTTTAAAGAAAAGGGGCTTTAGGATGTGTTCATGTGAAGGTTTGTGACACTGAAGGAATATAGATGCTCTGCAGAGCAGACGGCAGGTAATTGAAGGTTTCACTTCATGGTCCACCTTCCAATTTACGCTTTATTGCTCTTGAAATGGGGGGATTCTCTTAACATGCAATCACAGGCCACGTGCCTGTAACGACAAGGTACTGTAGACACACACACACACACACACACACACTTTGCACACGTCAACTCACAGAAACAGACCTGGGATTTACAGGTGTGTGTACAACTGCTGTCTTCTGTGCCACATTGGAAAAACCATTTAAGAGTGAGCTAGATCTTGATATTATCCAACCGAAAAACCCAACCCATTGTTGCCAACTTTTTTTTCAATAAAAGTAGCTAGCAGCCCTAGCTACAAATGGCGCTAAAGCTAGCAAGAAAGGTGACAACACTGACAGCCCGTCCCTTCATTTCTCCCTCCAAAGTCACTCCCCCCAAATTATCATTATGAACGTAAACAAAAAACATGGAAGACTTTTTTCTCGTTTGTGTTGGAGCTGGAGTGGGCGGTTTTATTTACATGGAGATTTAGCTTGTTAGGAAGGCATCTTCCTTACTAACCAACACAATGTCGTCGCCCCCGGTTACACATATGCTTAGAATTGATATTGTTTATGACGTGTTCTGCAAGATACTTTGATCCTATCATTGAGCAAATTTCATAAACAGTTAGACATTTTGGGAAATATGCCTATTAGCTTTTTCGCAGAAAGTTAGATGAGAAGATTGATACCACTTTACAGCTAGTTAGCTTATCTTAGATTAGCAAAAAGACTAACCAACACCTTTTTATCTAATTATATATAATTTGTGTGTCTTCACGTCAAGGCAGCCACCATAGAAACCAGGAAGTCGGTATAAATAGTTTGTCAAAACTTTCGCAGTAAAACTACAACTATTTTTCATCTTTGAACAGAGCAAGGATAGCTGTTAACCCCTGATTCCAGTCTTTATGCTAAGCTAGGCTAACTGTCTCCGGGTTGCTTCATATTTAACAGACAATTTTGAGAGTCCTATCAATCTTCTCCTCTAACTCTCAGCAAGAAAGCAAGGTGTATTTCCAAACGTGTCACTATAAGTGCATTATCATTATCAATTATCAGGCCATGATATAAACTGATCCCAGCCAGGAAATCCTCCTTGGAATAACATAGAAAAGAGGGAGTGGGTGAGGAGCTAGGAAGCAATGTGAGGAGTGGGAAAGGGTGGGAATATGGCTTGTAGCAAAGGGAACGAGGGAGGAGGACAAGGAGTGGCTGCAAGCGTAGGTTTCTCCCTCTCCACTTTTCTTCCTTCCATCAGTGAAAGTAGGCTAATGCAGCCCCTTAAGAAAAGCGGTCCGCCTACTTTATCACATCCCCTCACACTGGAGGTGTGTTTACCTCCTGAAGGGTGTCATCCAGTGGATCCACCCACCAACACCCACAACAGCACCTGGGCAGGCTCGTCACAACTCCCCCTCTGACCACCAGGGCAGGGGGAGAAAGAGGATTGCTCGCAAACACCAAACCTTCGGCTATTGAGATTCCACATAAGCATCATTCTTTCCCTGTTTGAATTGTGGTTCCACTGTTACTGACGAGCACTGCAGGCTGAGACAATCCAGCAGTGGGAGTCTGAACTCAGGGAAAGAGAGAAAGGAAAGTGGGGAGAAAAAAAAGGCATGGGGGAGGGGAGAGTTTTGGACCGTTTTAAGATGTCTGTGGAAAACGAATCATGGGGGCCTGTACAGGGGGAGATCCAGAGGAGAAACGCATCTGGTTAGGAAGAAAAAAGAAAAGAATAGGATTGAGAAAAGAGCAGAAAACGCATTTCTTTTAGGGCAGTTAAAAGGTGTGGAGGGTTTTGTTTAAAAAGTATGTTAGACGTCATGTGCCTTTATCAGAATACAGTAGTAATGAAGAAGAATCTGAGAGATAAACGAAAAAGGAGACAAATACTGTATATACGCTAGCAGAAAGTTTACACAGTGACAGATGAGGAGAGAATGGGGGGGGGGGGGGGGGGGGGAAGGAGACTGAATTGTCATCTGTGAGTTTAATGCCATGTTATTCTAAGCTGGAGACGTGCCTCCCTAAACACTGACTGTTCTCCACAATAGGCGGGCAGACGTAGGGAAATGCAATCTAACGCTGCCAGCTCTCGATTCCCTTTGGTCGCCAGGGCTTGTCATTAAGATTTCTTTTTCCCTGTTCTCTTTTAGAAATTGGTTTGAGCCACGAGAGGCAGACACCGTCTCAGGAGCCTGACCCAGCCACGTCACCTCCAGGTCTGTGTGGAGGGAAATGATCACTGTGCACCACATCATTATAAAAAAAAGTTGTTTTATCAAGAGAGGAAAGAATTTACATTCCATGGCTCTGCGAGACTGTTTAAACCTGCTACCGTACAGTTTTCTCTTTTAGTTTCTGTGTAAGGTTGTTAAAAAACCTCTTAGTCCAATAATGTAATAACATTCAAACCAAAGAATGGATGCACACGTCCATCAGAAGGAAATATTTTGAAAGGCTGTGTGTATCTTTTGTACACAGTTCCCCAAAATTCAGCAGGCAGATTTGGGATCTTTAGGATTTGTGCTTGAAATATGAAATAAAGCTCTATGGGTTTATAATGACTGGTTTACCTGTGGGCTGGTAGGTTGCAATGAGCAAGTTTTACTTGAGAAATGTAAGGTAAAAATCCAACACATTGCACAGAAAACACTTTGGATCATAATGTGAAATACTAATGCTTAGTGTTTAAAATGTAGTATTGCCTCAGAGGGAGTGCAGGCTAGAGAGGAAAGGCAGAAGGAATAGAATAAAAAGACAAAGAAGAAAGGGAGGAGAATTCCTGCCATGTTGGAAGAAGACCAGATCTGTGAGGCTGGAGGCTGCAGAATTAGAGCTCAGACTACATGAAAACTCTCTTCTTGTTTCATTCTCAGCAATTTCACTAAAAGTAAAATCTTGCAGTACTCTAAAACAGTTCTGTAAAATTGGACACTACCAGAAACACTCCCGATCGGAATAACTACTGAACTTTTGAGAGAAAAAAGGGAAAAGTTAAATGTCTAAGAAAGAGAGATTTCTCTGATGGCATGAATAAATATTCAATCTCTCAAGCACACTAATAAAGAAACAGACAAACTTGTAACAAATTGTGTGTGTGTGTGTGTGTGTGTGTGTGTGTGTGTGTGTGTGTGTGTGTGTGTGTGTGTGTGTGTGTGTGTGTGTGTGTGTGAGAGTGAGTGAGTGAGTGAGTGAGTGAGTGAGTGAGTGTGGGAGAAGGAGTGTGATGTGTGAGTTGACACTGGAGACCCCAGGGAGCAGTTCCAGGAAACACCCCTGATTCCTGCTCCGTGTGTTCATCCTGTCTGACACCGGCTAAGAAAATACAGCAACATGTGCGCCTCACCACCAGACATGCTCACCTGAGTGTGTGTGTGTGTGTGTGTGTGTGTGTGTGTGTGTGTGTGTGTGTGTGTGTGTGTGTGTGTGTGTGTGTGTGTGTGTGTGTGTGTGTGTGTGTGTGTGTGTGTGTGTGTTTTCATACATTAATGTGTGAAACCCGAAGTGGACGATGTTCATCACTTGAACGTGTAGAATCCCATTTTCTGTGTTTAATGTGTTAAAGGAGGACTTGGTTCTTGGCCTTGTTGATCAAGGCAACATTAAATCTATGCTGAATACTTTCCTGTCATTTCAGACGAATACACGCGTCACTGCTGTGATGAGTCGGCCTTTTCTACACTATGACTACATCCTATGAGGTAGAAAACAAATTACTGTAGAAATATATTAAATGTGTATTACTTTCATAGAACTTCATCTCGCATATCTTCACACACACATTTCAGCTCAAATGATAGAGCAGGAAAATAAATATTCAATATATCTTTGAAACATTGGTGTAACGAAAAAGCTTGAATCAGTTTTGAAGTGCGATAGTCCGACTGCCTACCCGTACTCATCACCTCAATGTGATTGGTTAACCTGGCTATTTGTTAAAAAGAAAGGTTGTATAGAATAACGATGGCAATATGGTGGGATACTTCAGTCACATGTTTATGTTTTGGAAGGGAAAACATGGTTGGGCTTTTTTTGTGGTTTTGTGCCTGAGGGAGAGAAAGGTGTCACGTTTCCAATAGCAAGTCTCAACACATCTGTAATCCCAGCCTGGTCAGTCTCAAACATCCATGATGTCGACCATCATGGTCACAGAAGAATAAACGATTGCTGGACAGATGATGGTCAGCATTAATGGGGAATAGGGAGGATTTACCAAAGAGAAAAGTCTGTCTAAAAGTTGCAAATCCCTTTATTTATATCCATATATAAAGGGATACCTACTGAGCATCTTTAATAATATCTCTTCTGTTTGGAGAGGAAACAGACATGTATTTAGGATGAAAGCTCACCAGCAGGTACAGTGTTATTATTTCCTTATTTAGATCATAACAGGATGCCATCCTTTTTTAGATGCAATTTTAAAACTACAGCAGCTTCAAAGTCCTGTCTTCTGCTTTTTAATCCAATCGGAAGATGAGATGAAGATAGATCCCGGGGCTCTTTCCGATTACAGTCAGGTGAGAACCCTTTGATAAATAACAGAAGTTTATTTTCAAAGGCCCAAATATCTCCTCCAGTCTTTATTCCTTAAGAGTTTCTTGCTCAAACTTCCCATGCTGACATATTTTCATAGATATGATGAAGAGCACTTGTACCTCTCTGTAGTGGCAGGAAACTGATCTGTGAGTGCCAAAATAAAGGTGCAGAAATTACATGAACTCATTACACAACCCACGGTTTAGCATTAATGTTTTTTGTTGTTTTTTTAACTTCAGAAATCTACTTGCCTGAAGTACATTTTTACTTGCCCCTTTACAAATTGTTTTATTTATTATTATTAAGTGTTCGGTCGGTACTGCGCATGTGCAACACTCAACGGTGTGAGAAGGAATCCTTAATACTTCCATCATCAGCTCTGGAAGAAAGGGATGCATTTAATTCTTTTCATACCACATGCCCGATTTGGGCAAATGAGTTGTTAGATTTACAGACTTCACTCTTCTCCTCTCAGCGACCGGGTAGCTCAGGTCACAACAGCACAGCAGTGTTGAAACTAGCAGCTAGCAACTTTGTCATATTAATCAACAATGTTTGCTTGCGAAATTTTTTTTGCAAAAACAATACGTGTTTGTATGTTCCTTTCACAACCTTTCTTGGTTTTCCATGTTGCGTATGTTATTATGTATACTGCACATTGTGCACATTTTCTACCATCATCATCAGTTATTATATCAGTTATTCTTTTTAGCCATCCAGCTGTGTTTTTTAATATGCCCTCCTCCTGCTGCAGTATGAGTGTGTGTATTTGCATCCCATCTAAATTAATATTTAGCACTGAGCACCCAAAACAACTGTTAATATTTCAGAAATTAAGAAAATAAATGCAGGAAAGCCAGACATGTTCTCTTCCTCCCCTCCTCCATCCAAATCTAGCTGTGGACACGTGGAAGAATATTCTGGTCATCATGAAGTTTTGGGCTCAGCAGGGGAAAAAAAGAAAGGCAAAAAGCAGGACTGGAGAGGAGGAACAGAAAAGATTTTTTTTTTGTAAAATCTGACTCCGCCCCTGTATTACGACTGGCTGCAGTAGATCATCTGGTCAACAAACTGAACTGGGGGAAGAGGGGAAGTGTGGACACGCCTTGAAGCTATGAAGTGTGTGTGTGGCATGTGTGTGTTTATGTTACTGACAAAAAGAAAAGACAGAGGAAGAGTAAAGTAAAAGAGAGATGGCGTAGAGGGAATAAGAAATAGAAAGAGAAACTTGCTTTTTTCCATACATAATTATTTCAATCAATCGGCATCAAATATATATATCAGAAAACAATCATAAGAAGAATGGAAATATTTCACTGCTTTTCTCATTATCAGTATTGGGGGCTTATTGTCTGCAGATAGCTGTAGAGAAGAAAAGGTGTGTGTGAGAAGGAGAGAATGAGTGAGACGAGCCCATACCTGTCCCACTGCCCCACGTAAACCCTGGAATGACTGGGAGTCACGACGAAAGCCGGGACCACCTCATCGTTTTAACAAGTGGTCTCATCCATTAGTTTTTACTGTCGTTATAAAACCAGTGCTCAGCTGGCTCAACAAACACCTTGCTCTTTTGCTATTTGCTTGTGCAGAACATACTTATTGTGAATCATGGCCAATTTAAGGCTTTATAGTAGATCTGAGTATCACTGATTCATTTAAAAAATGCATTTTTAGGGCAAATTCACAATATCTTGGTCAGCTATGGTGAACATTGCGTTTCCTGTGCTAACTTGCAATCTTCAAAGCAGAATTCATGTTATTTTCCTTTTCTTGGTAAATTATCTCTTGAGGGCGAAACAGTACTTTCCTGCATAACAAGGCAAACTCTGGAGTTAGTCAGCTGATAGTGAAAGGGACACTTCCTTTCTCAAAATAATGATATGAACCAGTTGGGTTTAAAAAAGTGCAGGTCTATCTGCACATTATCTGGGTTACAACAACAAATTAAGCTAATTGTATTATTCTTTCTCTAAACATGTATTATTTATATATCCATTTCCATGTTAAAGAAAAAGTTCAACATTTTAGGAAATACTCCTATTTGCTTTGTTGCCGAGAGTGATGTTTGCTAAATATGACGCTACCGCAATAGCCAGTTCACTTAGCTTAGCATAAAGACTGGAAACGGGGGGAAAACAGCTAGCCTGGCTCTGTCCAAAGGTAACAAACAAGTGAACATGTTGTATCATGTTTCTTAGTTCTGTTTACTCTTAACCCAAACCCACTGTATTGTTTTTACACTTCAGATTTTCTACAGATTTAATAAGAAAGATACATTGTGTTAATTTGTGAGCTTTTATCATAGAGCTAGGCTAGCTGGTTCCCCCTGTTTCAAGTCTTTGTGCTATGCTAACCTAAGCTAACTGGCTACTGGCGTTAGATTCATATTTAGCATAAAAACCTGAGTGTTATCAGTCGAGCTCTCTGCAAGAAAGCAAAAATGGCCAAAATGTCAAACTATTCCAGCTTTACTTTGAATCTGCAAGACTAGATATACCAACCTGATACTGTATGTTTGTTCTTCAAGTCGAACCCTCTGTCACTCTTTATCTGAACATTTTAGTTACAAAAAGGTTTAAAAGGGAGAGATAGATAAAACACAACTACAGACTAAGAGCAAAAAGACAAAACACTTTGGCAAAATGGCAAAGATCTTTCCTCCAAACAACACTGAAACATCGAGGTTCAGATTGCCTTCATTCTGTTTCTCTCGCCATCTGTCTGTGTCCTTCCTCTTTGTGTCTCTGTCCACAAAGAGGAAGAGGAAAAAAGAGACAAAGAACAGTCAGGCAACAGAGAGGGATGGGTCACGGAATGAAATAAGAAAAGATATGAGATCAAAATGAAAAGTGAAGATGAAGAAGAAGCAGCAGCATCAGCAGGGAAGTAGAGGGAAGAAAGCAGCAGAGGCAGTAGATTTTATCCAGATGCAGAACTTTCACAGTGGACGTCAGCCAACAGGCATGTACTCATGCTTTAGCTATGTCATGGGCTGCCTGCTCTACCCTAAAACCTCCCCCTTCCTTTAAACTCTCCCTCACTCTACTTCTTTTAACCTCTCTCTCTCTCTCTCTCTCTCTCACCTACCCCTCGTCTCCACCTCTCTAAACCCAGTTATCCCCCTCTCTTTTTTATCTCCCTTCCTGTCGTTCTTGCTCTGACTCATCCACATGCTGCATAAATAAACGTCTGACAAAAGGGGGGACGTGGACTGTGTATTGTCAGGATAAATTCTGTTCATGAATTTTGTCTTGGTAATAACTAGGGTGGTAAATTTAAAGGACATGGCTTTGAAAAGCAACAACTGGTTCCATGAAAACCCAGATGTACAGTGTACCAGTTTTGCCTGACTAACTTTTTTTGTCTTGTCTGAGTTTGAGCAGACGGACAGGCTAGCATTTGCTGTGATGGTGATTTTCCATTGAGCACTCAAGAAAAGAGAGGGAGACAGACAGAGGGAGAGGGAGGGACTAGACAAAAGAAATTGAGAAAAAAAACATCTGTAATTCTCAAATGGAATTTCTTCCATCATGAGCCAAACCTCCAAATGTAACCAGCAGAGGAGGTCAACTCACACTAAGAGTCTGGTGGACCTGGTGGCCTACATACACTATAGATCAACACAAACCCCACCTACAGTTAAATTAGGAAGACTTCCCAAAACCAAAACTACATGAGCTAATTCTGGAGATTCTTGTAGGTTATTTGATGTGCACTGAGAGAAAATCATCACTCCTTCACGATTTATTCAGAAAGACTGAAATTTAAAGATCTGTTGGTTGACCAGTAGTAATAAGTATTTCATGATTCTGTTCTTCGCCTGAGATGACACCTTGACCCGTAATTGGGGACAGAAAGGTAATTAAAGATATTAAATCGCCCTAAAAACACAACAAGGGGTCTACCTCTGGGATGATGTCATCGGACCAGTCCAAACAGCCAGACTGGCGGGGGGTGAGGACTTTACTAATGACTATAATGTGGGAAAGACTACCCCTGCCACTTTAAGACTGTGCCCGCCACATGGCTCCATAAGGATGTAATGCATTCCAGGTGTGGCAGAGGCTTTTTGTTTTTGTATGTATTCACTCTCTCACACACATGCATGTGTACATAAACACAAACCAACAGAAGTCTGCATACGTGAACTGCACACATCAAAATTCTTTTGCATGAAGGAAATTTCGGCTTCACATGACATTAACACATTCAATGTTGCTCTCAGAGTAAACCACACAGCTACGCAAAGCAGCATATCCATGGGCTGTACAGGAAACATAAAGTATTTCAAGCCGAGCTACAAGCTCCTGTGGAGCAATCTGTAACTTGCATTAACTTTCAGCAATTTGCTAATTAGCAAGTTAAACATGATCCCTTTGGATATGGATGTCCTGCTGTTCCTGGTGCCTTCAATTCATAAAGGTATTTTATTTACGAACAGGGAAATTATAAATGTATCTAATTATCTTCAGTGTTTTATACAGTGTGTATGAGCCTACACATAAAGAAAGATGAATACTGTACTGTGATGTTTGTAGTTTTCTCATGTTTACATTATCAATACAGTGGCCACTTCCTTTTCATGTAAATCTTAGTTTTAAAGGTGGTGCTGTGATGTGTAACCGTTCTCACCTGCACAAACCACAAAGCCACCATGAGGCCAGGCTGTCTGAGGACTGTAATAAACATATTTGGTCAGCCACTAACTTCAAAACTCACCTGGAGATTTCCTGAAGCAAGCCGCATTTTCACCAATTAGTGTACTCCACTTTCCTTAATTAAGTCTCCTTAATGCTCCAAATCCATTGTGCATTGGCATTTGAAGATGCATTGTGTAAAAGCTAACTAACAGCAGGATATACGCAAAATTCGTCCAAACTGCTGAAACTCTTGAGAGCCGGTCAAAATAATACCACTATTTTATAATCTTGACTTGTGGCGTCGGCCTATAGTTCACCTTAGTCCTCTTTGTGTCCGTGCCACTAACAAGGGACTGTATGGACCGTGTACATTTTGATACTTTGTGTATGGTAGAAACAAGAAAATTTGTCTTTTGTTTTTGAGTGAATTTTTGTTTTGTTTCTAAACTCACTTCTACTCTTCGGAGACAGACAGTCAGTTAGCAGTTGTAGCAACTTGCTGGGATTTGCATAGACTGAATTCAAGCTAACTGAAATCCGTCTCTCAGAGCTGTCGCCCATTCTTCTCTCGGCAAAGTAGTTTCCTGGCAGCCGAGAGGACAAAACTAAAATACGGATGCCTTCGTTGTTTCTGACACTTTGTATTTAATACCAAACTATTAAAACGCACACGGACAGGATGGGTCGGGGCTAGCTGTTTAGCTTGCCCTTTTCAGTACATATCTCTGTAACACAATGAAAAGATGTCTTTTCACCAACATCAGCACTGTAACCTCTTTACATTTCGTTGATCATCATTAATTCATCTGGCCAGATCTTACACATTGCACCTTTACAGCAAAAGTATGGAAATAAATACATATATATCACGGATAATTTGAGTATTTGATTTGTATGTGTTTGTATTTTATTATGCACTTAATTGTTTAGTTGTTATGTCATTAAATGCCACTGCTGCCCAAGGACTCCAGATGCAAATCAGCCGGTGCAATCAGCAATATTAAGTGCACTGATCTCAGATTTAGTGGCCTCACTGAGTATTTGCATAAACTTACCTTTGTCAGTAAAACAACTGGGGCTCTTTAACACACAATGCTTGTGATGGTGTTTAGTGTGACATTTGTTTTCAGTCAAAGACTTATTACGTACTATTTCCCCCAAATACATTTGGATTTTGGTGTACAAATTAGGCTTTTTCAGAGCTTTGAAACAAAGCAGTGTGAATCCATATCAAATACAAACAGCAGCGCCTGAAATCTGTATCTCTGACCAGCATCACAGGACAAAGAAAACCGCTCCCTGCAGTAATTTGAATTGGTAAATGGTAAACTTGTGTTGTGTTTTCTCTGGACAGCAAACCCTAACATTTGGACTGCGATCCAAAACCATGGATCGAGACAAGCTGTGCTGCAGGCAGAGAAGAAAAGAGAAAGTGTGGAGCGATGGGGGAGAGAGATAGACAGGAGGAGGAGGAGGAGAAGTGATGATGTGGAACTTGTGAAACTAGAAGTCAGACTGAGAATGAGGATTTTTAGAAAAAGGCAGAAAAGGGAAAATGGGGTGTGTTTGTGTGCGTGTGTGCATGCACATGTTTGTGAGTAATAGACACATACTTTAATTATTTTTTTAATTTAAAAAAGTATACTTTTTTGGATACCAGAAGATTTTTAATATTAGTTAGTGAATTAGTGAATTAGTTTTGTCAACAAACACATTTAATATAAACTGAAAAGCAGAAGCTATTTGCCTAATTTCAGTTTATTAGAGACGGTTCACATTCATCACAGGTTTCATCATTAAATCATGAACTATATTGCTCGGCTAACACAGTTAAATTAAATCAATGTGATTAAGAGGCCGTTAATTAAATTAAACATAAATTAAGCTAACTTCTGTTTGATATCAAAGGTGTCTTTCATTTAGCTTTTTTTCCCGTTCATTATTTCCCTGTTGGCTTCTCTTTTAAAATACTTTATATGTTTTGCTTTGGAATATATTTTCTCATCATCAGCATCCTCTCCATCCCAGCTTCTTCTTGCAAGACAGCATCGGGGTCTTGTAGATGTAGAGGCTGCTCCTGCTGTTACGGTGTGTAGGTCTCATTGAAGGTCCAATTTCCTGTGACCCTTAAAAACTGCACTTCTGCCCTTAACTTAGCGCATGTTCTTTCTGCAACAGAGCTGTGTAAGATGTGTCATATGTGAATTAACTGGTATTACAAACCAAGAATAAGTCAACACTATAATGCTTAAAGATTCCCATCTTCATTGATCCATGTCCCTTATTGTCCAAATGTGGAAAATGTCAAAGAAAGTTAACGTTATTATTACATACAGCATGTGATGTGATGGTTAACACTATGCTATGGCAGTCCACTACGTTTATTTCTTGTATTAGTGTTTCTAGTCTGACGTGTCTTAGTGGAAAGCTAAAAAAGCAGGAGTGCTATTGATGTTCTTTCTGTTGTCCAGACTAAATATACTACTCTGCTGCAGGAGTGACATTTTGTATTTGTTTTTTGTGAACAACTCAACTTGCATTAACTAGGAAGTATTGCTTTCTCCCAGGCAAATTCTTAAGGCGGCCTGGTTTTCCTGCTGCCGATAGAAGATGTCTTCCACCCATAGCTTTAGCTTTCTACTGCTGCGGCCCTCCTCCCTCTGGCTTAGCGGGTGGAAAAAGTGACACAGCAGCTGAGCAAAATGCAGGAGGTAACGCTGCTCCCAGACAGAGTGATCAAATGGAGACGAAAAAGATCTCAGAGCTTCATTTAGTTTTGAAGGATTTATTCAGAATAATGAAACGCAGACAACTGTTCATTTGAAAAACTTTGTTCACTGTGTAACACAAACGTTTAACTAAATAGTGTGCGGTTACAAACAACAACATATGGGACATGTTCAACTGTGCAGACGAATGTGGATGGTAATCCCAACCCCCAACACACACACACACACACTCACACAGTCTTTGCTATGATCCAAGCAATCAATTTGCTGAAGTTGCTAAATAACTAACTTTTCGAGTCCACTAACATCTTTTAGAAAATTGGGAATTTTAACAAAGAATTAGGATGTACTTGAAACTACTGACAAATCTTTTACACATCAGTCAAAGACATGAGTTTAAAAGAAATGACAAAGCATGTGGTAAAAGAAACATACAAATCTCCACCATGTACCAAATTGACAAGTTCAACAAGTACAATCAGACAACAGACTCTCAGCTGTAACGGCAGTCCTCTCTCTGTCCTCAGGCTGCATCATTTTAACCACAAGCTCAGGTAAGTTTAAAAGGCTGATTGTCCTCAGCAAGCATCCACCAGGTGTTTTATGTGGCAGGTGGAGGTTTGATTAGTAGCAGGTGGCAGACAGTTCAAGTGCTCAGGTGAGCCTATAACCCAGAAAAGGCAAGGCGCAATCCATTTTAGTGGTTGAGTACACTTACAAATCCCTGCAGAGAGGAGCAAGTCATTGAGGGACATTACAGTGCATTGAGCTGGTCTGAGTCCAGATACATTGATCTAAACATTGAGTTTAGATTTATGATATAAATGGAAAATATAAAGAGAAGGTGCACTTTGTTTTAAATTCAGTAATATATACAAGCCCCCAGGAAAGGCTTTGATGCAAATTTTACAAAGTGGCCAATGATGAAATTACATTTTCTGGGTCCGTTGCATGATGCCCCTAAAAATACTTCTCCCGTAAACTTGCAGCCGAATACAGAGCTATTTTCCTTCCTCTGTTCTTGTGAATGAGCCAGAGTTTGAGGCTCTATGGGCCCCGAAATGTGATAGATCCGAGTATTTTCATCTGAATTTTATTCTTGAAAGTCAAACATTTTGAGCATAATGCGCCACTGAGCAGCTTTCATTGGAATGAATGGGGAGCCGCCTCCAATGCTGTATCCTGTTCTCTTTATGCATCCATGGTTTAAGTCAGCATTTCCTCTGTAAACTGTTGGTGTCCAATGGTGCCATGCCAATAAGCATGTTTTCATTACAACCAAAACCTTTACTATAGGCTGATTCTTGAATCATTACACTTTCAGTAGAGAAAGAAGACCCCTTGGTAAAGTCTGTGTGTGTGGTTTAGTTTGTGACTACTTTCTTAGAGGGAAACTGCTTTACGCTCTTCTGCACTCTAACCCGACCCTGAAGCCCCGGTCTACGTGTTGTACTAGAGCTGGTGTTACTGTTTGGGATCGTCTGTGCCTCGTCAAATCCTTCAGTCGATCATTCTTGTACGAAACCAAGAAATTGTCAAAGCTGAGAGCCGCCATGTTTGCAATTTCCTTTAAAATCTGTTATCTCAAGATCACAAGTTAGTTATGTTACATTTTGTTGTCTCCAGACAACGAGCTTTGTTACATCGAGATAAAAAAAAGAATTGACTTGTGATCTTAAGATAATGGCATTAAAAAAACAATTACAAGCACAGCTGTCCTTGGCTTTCATAGAAACTAATTAAGTTGAAATTATTAGAGGCATTGTCAAGATAAAATATCCCACCAGAGCTTTGAACAGCAATGCAAATGTAAGAGAAGTAAAGTAAAAGCTTTTTTTTCCAGCATCCAACTGTTTTGTAGACCGTTCTCCTCCTTCCCATCTGTGAAATCATTCAAGTGCGGAGGAGGTCTGGAGGAGTCATTTTACTTCCTTGTTGTCAAACCGACTGCAGCCGTAAAGCCAGAGAGGCCAGGCGCTGGAGGTTTTCCTGACAAAAGTCTGTGTGAGCAAAGCTGATTTCAAAGGAATTATTTTCAACTTACACCACTACCAACACTACAATAAAAAGACAGAAGATGATGGAGGTCTCCAGTTTAAGTTCCCTAAAATGTGTCCTGTTCCTTTACAGGACATGGAAGGGTTGAGGTCAGTCATGAAGGGGGTGGCATATGTGGGCCTATAAGTGATGCGTGGAGGGGTTTTTTCCCCTCAACTTTGACCTCACCTCTATAACTCTTGTTTCCCACCCATCATTGTCACTGCGGGGACCCCACCATCTTTGTGTGTTAGTGTCTTGAGGAAGAAACAGGATGGAAAGAACAAGAAAGAAGGAGGAAAATACATGTTATCCATTTATTCTACCAAATAGCATCTGCAGAGAGAAACACTCAGAGGCAGCTGAAGTCATGGAAGCAATATTATTGTGGTATGTGGACGTGGGACTGAACAGTTTCCATACAGGAAAAAAAAAGACTGTAAGGTTCCTCCCTCCCGAAAGTTCGGCCAGTCTGTCTCCATCATACCAAAATAAAACTGCAGGAACCAGAGCAATTTGAAAGGTGGAGTTACTGAGGGGAAGTGACGGCAGGAGAGAAAGAAGTCGATGTATCAGATTTCCATTAGTGTTAATATCGATGCCACGGTTTGTCGTGTTCACAATCTTTTGCAGGGCTTTGTTTTTTCTTTAGGGGTGTAAGGATGTCATTGGCTTCATAACAACCCTGACGCTCTCTGTCCTGGCTCTTGTGGAAACAAAGTGGTAGTTTTGTGATGCATGCTGTTGTATTAGAAACCTTTTGTTCAAACACTTTGTTTCCTTTTAAAACTCTCCTTCGTCGTTTACCACAGAGGTTAGTTACGGATGGAGCGCAGTGTCTCTCTTTTCTCTGGTGTGTCATCCGGGGCTCTGAGTGCATTTCCCCAGATGTGTAATGATATACTGCTGTGTTGAACTCGCCCCTAACCAGCCAGGGAGAGGGAGAGAGAGAGAGAGAGAGAGAGAGAGAGAGAGAGAGAGAGAGAGAGAGAGAGAGAGAGACTCCAGACAGCTGAACTCACTTAAATGTGTTCCTCATGTGTGCCGTAATATGGAAAAGATTTCAGCGCTCTCCCCTCCGCTCACCATAACTGAGCTCAGCTTAACCCTTCAACAGCCAAAACGCTCCTGTTTAATGCAGTCTGCAGGTCCTGTATCTTTTATCCTAGTTGTGAAAACTGTCCCTCAAACATTTGCACATTACACACAGCTGTACAGTCAGATTGTAAACTTGAATTCAACCATTAAAAAAGTATGTCACTGTAACTGTAAATAGGTGAATTTATATTTTTTTAAAGGGTTGAGCAATACGGTATAGGTCTGCTGTGCCTCCTGTAACTCATAGGAAGAGTCTGATGGAGTGAAAGAAATTGAGTAATTTCCGTCTTGGGTTTGTGAGTTTACTGAAAATGTTCATTGTTGACCATTAAAACTACAATGCTATGCCAAATACATCCGGCATACCTCAACACGACTAAATTATGTGACTGGCACAGCAGTGCTAGAGCTACATGCTAATATCAGCATGCTAACCTTCTCACAGTGACAAAAGAGTGCTGCAGTGCTTGACAAGAAGCCAATGGGATTTTTCCTTTGGATTTTGGATTAGTGCAGAAAATGAACAACACAAGTTTATGATACGTACTTGTTTTGTTCAGAAAAATTATCTTATATGATTTTTGAAGCGTAAATGCAATCAGCAGAAGTAAAATGCGTGATAGGCTGTAAACAAACTGCACCACTGTCACATGACGTCAGCAACACTAAGTTAAAGGAAGACTAGTTTTCGATGTGAACACGTTTGTAGTCTCATTCAGTCACTCGTTATAAACCACCTTTTATATAACATATACCAGTGGAATACTGACATATTTTGTATCATAGAAAAACAATTAAAATATCTCCTTAGGTTGTGTAAACCAAAGAACCATTGACTTCAAGACAAGGGGAGTGCAAAAATACGAACTCATTTCTGGGTTAAGACTCATTCCTGCAGCACTCTATGCTAACTTCAGCAGGTATTGTGTTTACCATCTTAGTTTAGTGTGTTAGCGTGCTAACATTTGCACTAAAAACAATTACAGTGCAATTGAGGCTGATGGGAATGTCGTTAGTTTTGGAGGTAGCCTATTTGGTCATAAAACAATTGGACAAATTGAACTTTTGACCGGATGATGGAGCTAGATTAAAAGATAAAGATTGTGTTGGTTGGTAAGGATAGTAGTTTGTAGAAAGGACAAATATGTCAGCTGGTAACGCTTATGGGATCGATAGGATTTATCTTCTGGGTACCATGAATTCTGTACAAAGCTTGAATCCAGCCAATAAGTGTTGAGATATTTCAGTCTGGACCAAAGTGGTGGACCGAACAACCGACTAACATGGCCCTCCCTTGAGTCATGCGTGGCAAGTGTAGCTAACAACTGCCTCTCAGTGTTACAACATGTATCTTTGACTGCTGGCACCTGATGAAGTAGAATCATTGTGCTTAATTGGGGATCGACACACTGATATATGGATGTGAATACTAATGTAATTGTGCTGTGAATGTGATGCACTCCTTTTAACAAAGTAGAACTATTCTCTGCTTTGCTTTCAATTAGAAAGTGATGATTCATTATTTGTTTAGTGCCGTTTAGTTACTTAACTTACAACATTTTGTGAGTAACTGAAAACACAGCCGTATTCCTCAGATTGAGTTCATCATTTTGTAAAATTTTCCTCATCGTGAGAACAACCCCTCTGACTTTTATCTCTGCTCCACCAAAACCTTGACTGAACTCTGTCAAAAGATCAACTCGACTCTTTTGCATATTTATGCAGCCTTTCAAAAGAAATTAAAAAAAATACATATAAAGACATTCTCTTGCTTTACACTTATATGAGTTGGACTTTTTTTCCTCTCTCAAACCACGGCTCAGCTCTATCTAGCAATTAAGTGCCTGCCGTGGACTCTGGTGACATTGTGCGGGGATATTTCTGTCACGTTTATTATGCGTTTGCTGACCAGACTGTGAGTCATATGGACACACAGGCATATCTAACCATGTGTTAGTCCCAGCCAAGGGAGGTTCCCTACTTGGATTTTTTTTTCTCTTTTGCCTTCTACTTTGTTGCAATTCTCACGTTCTTTCTCATCACATGAGCTTTTTCATTGACAGAAAAGCTTTTTGGGGGAATTGTAATTGCTTGAATTTTGATATATCCTCTGAAGTATGCAAGAAATATGCAAGAAGCCCTTTTCACGAGACAAAAAGCTGTATTTTCTTTGACGTGATTAAGTGTATCTCCAGTGGAAGAGCTATTCGCTGTGACTCAACTTCTCCACCATGCTCGCTTGGGTTTCCTGACACATATTTATACTCTCCCTTACCCGTACCCCTCACTCCCACCCATCCCCAAACTGACATTAGAGCAGCTCTTCAATAACCCCGCCTCCCCTCAGCTTACGTTCAAGAAATATATTCCACTGGAAAGAGCCTGCAGATGTGGTAAAATAAGGGAGTGAAGGTAGACAGGGAGAAAGAGAGGCAAAGATGAAGAGATGGTGGGGATACACTGAAATGATACGAGAAACAACGGAAAAACTGGAAAAGCAAGAGAAGGAAGGGAATGAGCGAGAAAATTTGTTACATACACATATACACGTCACAAACTTGGCTGAGGCTGTAATATAATTTGAAGCACTTAAAGCAAATGAGAGCTCCTTAAAAAGCCCTGGCCTGTCTTTTACTAGTCCTCCCCCAGTTCCTTCCTTCCTGGGTGCTACAGAGTCAGTCAGCAGGGTGAATAATGCCGGTGGCCTCAGCATGCTGATATGCGCTCAGGCCTGTCGAGCCAACAAGAGAGCGGAATTCTTTGACTCGTCTTTTTGATCGTTATGCTTAAAGACTCGTGCAAGTGCCAGCAGCTTCCAGGTTCTCCTCTCAATCTAAATGGCGCTAAATCTACATGCCTGACTATTTCTGTTGCCTGTTGCTGCTTTCTTTAACTGACTAAAGGAGCAGCGATTCACTGCTTATCGCCTCGACTAAATAAAGAAGTATTGATGTTGCTGCCTGATTTGTTTAACCCCTCTGACCTTCTGGTGGACGAGTCATTACAAACTCATGATGTTCATCCAGACCTTGTTCAAACCCAGATAACTTTATCATAAATTCTAGTTGAATTCCTGAAGTTTTAAAGGATACCCAATATGTTGAGCTGAATTTAGGGGACACGTATAAAATGATGCACTCTGCATCTGGAATATTTCTCTTCGATGGGATGGTTCGGCCAATTATAACAATTAATCAAGCTTAAAGTGAGATTATGTAAAATTGTGTAAAAAGAATTTACACAATTTTTCTCTTCCAAATGTTAAGCTAAATTCATAAGCAATATAAAACATCAGTGTTCAGTACAACACATTCAGCAAATTAGTTGCTGAAACATAACATGGTCTGGTATGACCAGTAGCTAGATATTGGCTAGTGGCGAATGTTAGCAAACTTTAGATAGATGTTGCTGTGTGTCACAGTGTTGCTTTCAGTTTGTTTCACTTAACAAATAAACATTAAATTAACTCTCAACTTTGAAGTATTTTGGTTATCATTCTTTGTCTGTCAACGGTCTCAACTAAAGAGTTCCTCGCTAACTGCAGCAAGATAACTTTCTTGTGTTTCCTTTGTCCTCTTTTTCTTTTTCTCTCCTCCCTTAAAAATGTAGGATACTTACACTTTTTATTTAGCAAGGTTTACACATTAACGCTACTTTTAATAGTTTTTGAAGTGTAATTAGAATTGGCAGAAGTAAAATGCTAACGCTAGGCTATATATAAACAAACTACACCACGATCGCATGAGTGCTATTATACATAACTAGGCTGTGAAGGTGAACTAGATGGTGTGAATTCATTTTGTTGTCTCATTTAGCCAGTTGTTATCAACTTTCTTTTTTAAGACCTGTGAAAGCTTCCTCAATTTACAAGAGGGGTATTTACTGACGTACTCTATACCGTAGAGCAAAACGTTCGAACATCTTAAGCTTGTGTAAACCACAGACCTGATTTCAGGCATCTAACCAAAAACACATTAAAGAACCCATTGACTTCAAGATAGGACTTTATTAATTCTGAAAGAAATTCAATGCATTTGGAGTGTGAAATTGAATTATTTAAAAAACCTTAAAGGAATTGTTCGACATGTTGGGGAGTATGCTAATTTGCTTTCTTGCTGAGAGTTGGATGAGAAGATGGATACCTCTCTCATGTCTGTGTGGTAAATGTTAAGCTACCACCCGAAGCTGGATAGCTTAGCTTAGCCTTAAGACTGGAAACAGGGGGGCACACTCCACAGTTTAGAAATGCTAATTCGTTATTTAACTTTTGTCTTTCATAGACGGGCAGAGTTTCATAGATTCTAGTTTTTACCGACAGTATTACTGTGTGGAAAATCCGTTGCAAGTTTTCAGAAGAGAAAGACAAAAACCGACTGGAATATAGGCTGTAATTTGGAAACCTCAACCGCCCCTGCATGTCTGCTGTGTGTACGTGTGTGTATGTATGTGTGTGTGTGTGTGTGTGTGTGTGTGTGTGTTTGTGTGTGTGTGTGTGTGTGTGTGTGTGTGTGTGTGAGTGTGTATGTGTGTGTGGAGTGCTCTGTTTAATTAGTGCCTCTATCTGTGTGTGTCACAGAGGGCAGTGTGTCTGAACCTTTTTATCCATCACTCTCTGCTTCCTTCAACCCTTTTCTTGATCTTTTCTCATCTCTGTCGTCTCTCTCTTTGCTTCAGTCTGTGAAAGGATTATAGGTGTGTGTGTGCGCCCCTCCTCTTTAATCACTAACTCTCTCTTTTCCTCTGCTCTATCTCTAAACTTCCTCTACAGACAGCTGCCGGTGTCTGAGTGTGTGGGCCACATATGCTTTGTTTACTTTATTTTACAGTAGAAAAATGTGGACGGGCATCCTTGTTCAGAATCACATTGTCCCCTTTTAAAATGCTTTGAGACACCCCGCAAATTTATACTAAATAGAAAAAAGTAAAAGGAAATCTCACTGAGATAGCTCTTAGTACTCAAAGTTGTGGTACAGTATGGACTAACAAGTGACAAAATAAAGAGGAAGCCACAATAAACGATTGAATAAATATAACGAATGATTCCATGCAGGTGAGGGGCAACAAATAACTAATATATATCACCATGAAACTTCTCTATAATGATGTTTAAATATGCAAATGAGGCATTATCTAATACTAACTTTTGGTAAATTTAGGAGAAATCTACAGATGCTGATAGACAGGGTGTATTAAAATAAACACCTATCAGTAGATGTTCTTCATGCTTCAAACCATCTGATCTTTTCTGTAATTCCTCGCCACGATCTGACACGATAACATCAGATATACTCTGGTATTTCACTATCAAGGATGCAATGGTTCTACATTTCCATCCGAGCATACAGCAGCTGATCAAAATCTAAACTCAGCTGTGTGCTCTTTTCCTCACCAGCTGGCTGACAGGTGGGCAGTCACCCCCGACATGAGAGGATCCACTGCACCCATAATCCTTAGCGCTTTCTTCCGCATCAGAATGGAAATATGAGACGCAGTGAGACGAGGCCAGTGAGAAAACAACGTCGACGAGCCAATCAGAGCGTAGCACATCTGGAGGAATCTGTCTGCAGGCCCAGCTGGCAGCACTATGGGAGACAGCAGAGGAGAGGAGCAAAATGTGAGATTCAAAATGGCTGAGGGATTAAAAGAAATCTCCAGGAGAGGAAAGGAAAAAATCTTGTTGGATTTTAATTTAGCTGACTTTACTTTACTCTTTTCCATTGCAGCATTCTTATTTCCTTAATAAAAGCATGGTTAAAGGAGCAATACACTTTGAAGGCACTACATTTAACTGTCACCAAAGCTGAACTGGGAGACTACAGAAGTGAGACTGGGTGACCAGTTTTTCTGCCTGTACCATTTTCAGATGTTCCCCAGGAGGACACTGACATGTGTTTGAATGAAGACATGAATAAATCAACAGTTTGCAGATGCATTCGGTAACATAAACTAGCTGTCTACCCCCAGTGATAAATCGACCCACGGGACACCCTCACAATCTTGAGGAAAGGTGACTTTGTCTCCTGAAAATGCCAATGAAAACATCTTCAGTATAGTGACTGGAAAATGAATTATCAAGTAAATAACAGTGAGTGCTTAAGGGTTGAATTGTGTTTTAATTGATTTGCATCTGCTGCCATGTTTGTGACCTTTTGGTTTTACAGTTAAATAGATTTTTTTATTTTTTCAGTTAGCTTTCAAAAAGTGTTTTTTGAAAGCTAATCATGTTTTTGAATGTCCGCAAAGAGCAAATACTCGCTGGGATGAAAGGATAAAACACAACTGACTGTTTCATGTGAAACGTGGTTGAATCAAGACGGGGAAAAAAAAAGTCTGATGATGTGGAGCTTTGCAGCCATCTTTGATTTCCTACGCCGCCTGTCTGGTCTCTCCGGCTACTTCAAGGCTTTAGCTCCTCAGCAAACATGAGAATGTAACTCTGCAGTGAGTGGGAGCTCTGCCATCTTTAAAACACATTTCATCTCGCTCGCCCCTCCTCTTCTTCTTTTCTCTGTCTTTCTATCTTTCTGGTTCGACTCAGGGAGGAGTTGAGGTGAAGTTGTCGGGAGTGTCCAACAATTACTTATTTTTTTTGGTACAGAGGGGGGAGGAAAGAGAACGGGCCTTTCTGTGAGCAGGAGGCAAAGAAGAGCTTATTTGGAATAGTTCAGTAAACTGTAATATAACAGAACCAAGATGTAACCTCCTATATTGTTTCTATATTCTTTTAGCGTGGCTTAAATAGTTAGTGCTAGTACATACCATGTTGCAAAACACAACTTTATAATACATAATGGATGATAAAGTCATTCAGAAACAACAAGCTTTTTATCATTATGATCTGCATTAAAACCCCAAAAAGTGTTTGTCCAGGCTCACAGAGGAGTTTCAAAGTGGAGATCCTTTTCCTATCCTCCTGTAACATTTTGCGGCACACTAGTTTACATATTTAGTGTTTATTGAGGCAAATCCAGCTTCATAAAATAAACATAGAAAAGATGTAAGTATGTCTTGGTGATTGAAGAAAGACAACTTTTCTCCTGAATTTATGGTGCAGCAAATATCCCTTATGAGATGCAGAATAAGATAAGACGGAATAGGGAGGTAATTCTTTACATCACTGGTTGAAATCATTAACTAATTGTACTGGTTTATTCCTTCATAACCAGCAAACTCCTCCTTTAAGCGAGGACACAGGACTGCTGCACTGAGCTATACATTTGTTTTAGTCATGAATATTGATTCCGGTTAATAATGTAAATGTGAGAGTTTAAACACTGAGTGCAGCACTGCATTAATTCAGAACTATGTTTATGCTGTGTGCTTTACTCACTGGAAAGGACAGTGGATGTGTAATATAAGGCAGCATGAGGGCCACGCTGAGTGTTGTTGGAGTGGAAGGAGAAAAGATGACATGTCTGGTCATGTGGGCAGGTAAGAGCTGCTCAGAGAGAGAGAGAGAGAGAGAGAGAGAGAGAGAGAGAGAGAGAGAGGTTGAAACTAGATCTCTCCTTCACACCTGTCTTTTGTCAGTGTAAAGCTCCAGCAGACTATGTTGAATGTGAATCCCTGCATTCCACTAATACGCTTTTGCAGAGTAAATATTTATTACAATTGTAAACTGATCTAAAGAGTTTAGAAACTTTACGGAAATATCCAGATGTAGAAACATTATTTTATTTTAACACACAAGTCAATTGTTTGGGAGATTATTCATGCATGTGGTTTGCACTTGAGTGGAACAAAAAATGTGAAAAATGACACAAATCTGCTTGACTGCATAATGGACATTGTTGGTAGCCTCATAATACACAAAATAGCAAGGTTGCCACGAGAATGCCATCAACAATAGAAGAATAAGGCTGAGATGTGAGACGTTTTTCAAAGAAATCCGTGCATCGAAATGGCAAACAGTCTATCCCAATTAAATTATAATAGAGCAACAATAGTTCAATAGATATTGCTACACTCCGTCTAAAAGTTATTTTCTTCATTAAATCCAAAATGGAGAAGAATCGGGCCCTCTCGGTACCAACTAAAGCCCACCGATGTGCACCAAAACGGGCACATTTTACGCGCAAACCTAAACTGCGCGTAAGGTTGGATACCAGCCGCCCGTATCTCAGTACTGACACTCCGGATTCCCTGCAACCCGTAAAAGAGGGAAAAAACGTAGGCCTTCTTCTCCCTTTTAAACCTCGACGCTGTCCACGTCCTCAAAAAGAATGGATCTAATTAAAACGTTGCACTCGTCATCATCGCCAACGCTTTGCCAAGCGGGTTCTGGTGGAGAGGAGGCTGGGAGATGCAGCACCACATGACTGAGTGTGAGCTGGAGAGGGATGGGAGTCAGATTGGGTTTCTCTTCTCTCATTGGCCGGTGGGCTGACTTTTGACACGCAGACCAGGGACCCTCCTGCCGTATAAATAGGCCTGATAGAACATTATTATTCTAGCATCACGGCAGCAGGTTTCCGCTCAGTTTGGAGTTACTCGTGTCATCACAACTGTATGCCTGCTTGAAGGTGGTTTAAAAACAGGGGTTTAGCAGCACAAGGAGTCTGCATGTCTGCGTAGACATGCTCAGCTTTGTGGATACTCGGATTCTGTTGCTGCTTGCAGTAACTTCATACCTAGCATCATGTCAATGTAAGTTTGAATATCTGCTCTTTTTCTGTGATGGATATCTTTTTTCTCGGGTCCCACTGCTTGAGGATCTTGCGCTTTGACTTTTATTTGGGACTTACATGAAGGTCAACTTGAAGACAGCTCAAAGCACTGCAGACTAAAGCTCAACGGATTTAGCTCATGCAGAGGATTCTTCACCTTTTTTTTTACCCAAGGATACAATTATTTTATATTTCATTAGTTTCCGAGAGGGAGAAGTTGCACTCCTGAAAAAAAAGTTTTCTCGCTTTGAAAGAGACCTCTAAAGTAATCGACCTAGTGACTTTTTAAAACCTTTAATGCATGTGGAGTCATCAAAATAGGCTAAATGTGATTTTTTCTTTTAGACGTTAGATGAAAAACTTCGTGGGGCGTTGTACATATTGTTCCATCCAGACGTCCAGTTAATGAAGCTTTATTATAGGAAACAGCGGTGTCTCCCCCTGGTGGCCATGAGTGCAAACTTCTACTTGGCACCAATTAGATTTTTTCCTCTTTAAAGAGAAGCACATCTGTTTTTTTTTTTTTAAAAAAAAGTAGAAATTAGACTAAATGCTTACATATTATAGTATTTCTGAATTTGCATCAGACCTGGTCTATGACTGTCTTTATAGTTACACTTTACTGCGAAATGTATCATTATTTAGGACACAAAACGATTTAAAGAATATACCACAAAATATGCATTTAAGTTAAAGCTTCTTGGTAACTTTTTTACTATTACAGTAAAAATCGGGAGATAAATTGTCTCCCATCACCTTGAATGCTCAAGTGCGCCGCCTTGTGGTGTAGATTGGACATGAAGCGTTAGAGTTCATTGGGAGGTCCCAGCTGGGCCAAACCCAGCCATGACCAGCTGATGTCCACCTGCGACACATTTTGGATGAGAGATATACACGTCAGCCATGAACATCGGCCATAATGCAGTCATCAGATAATCAAAACTGCTTTACAATTTTGGATTTTAGTAGGATTCAATCTAATTGGGCTAAAAGTCTCTTTTTAACACAAAATCAGAAAATGCACCTTTCAACAATATAGCAGCAGAAATCTGAACAGCATAAATAACTGATGCCAAACATCCCCCAATACAAGTGATGTAGCTCTTATCTTGTTTGTAGTAGCAGCCCAACTAGTCCTGTCCCAAGGGCACAAACTACCAGTCCGGGCCTGTTAGAAGCCGGATCCTTCTGGAATGCTATTAAACACTGAGATTCACATTCAATACAGAGTTAGACAGTTGGAAGACATTTAGCATGCAGAGATGGCCCTCAGCTACACTTTCACACATCAAGCAGATTGATAGCAAAGAGTCAATGCGGGAGAGCCAGATGTTTTAGGCCTGACAGAAGGTTTTGTTATACATATTTAGATTATGGTTTTACGGGTCATTTTGTTTTTAAACTTGTCTTGAACTCTGATACATTATTTAAGCCCTAGATGACTTTTAAGGCCATCAAAACACACAAGCAGTGCAGCTTTCTGTTGCTTTCTGTTGCTATCTTTGAAAGGAAAAAAATACTTTATCTTTGAATATGGGATTACTAGATTTTAACATGGCTACTGTGCATTTTAACGTTTCTGCTTAGTGTAGTTGCAGTCTAGTGTGTACATTTTAGTAGACTTTGTTCTCATTCAAAGGCAAACAGAACTCTTTTCATTGACCCAAAGAAAGAGGTTAATGCAATCAAAAAGAATAGAGATGGATTGAAATGACATTGTTTCTGACTGTTTTGCTCTCAGAATGATTATCATGTTCTAACAGAGTATTCCCTCTTCTCTCCCCACCCTCATTTTTTCTCCCTCTTCCTCCTCCTCATCTCTCCAACGCCACAGACTCGGTTAGTACGCATGCATGAAATCATGAAAGCAACAATTCTTAATGGTAGCTTTACCTTGTCTCTTTGCTGTTTTAATCTTCCAAATGCTGAGAAATATTCCATGAAAGCAAGACATCTCGTTTGGTCTTGACCATGTGAGCAATGTCAACGATGGCGGAGAATTTAATTTAGGCATTCCTGCCCCTGAACCAAGTTATTTCTTGCAGTTTTCTCCCTTCCTGTCCATGAATAGGTGAGGGTCCTATTGGCTAAAGTTTGTGTCAATGAAAGCTAAAACCACAGCTCTGAGGCACCCATGGGGCCTGGTACAAAGGATCCTTTCTAAGGGGCAGAGGGAGGTTTGCCCCTAACAGCTGGCTTTGGGTCAGTTTGGAGTCATCCCCTGCTCCTTGATTAGGATTTGATTTTGATTTACGAAAGCTGATCTCAGACCAGTTAGGAAAGGTTGAGATCTTCAGCTCAGATAAGCTAAAAATAGTATTTCATTGTTAGAAATCAGACTGAGGCCTCTCTAATGTAAGACAAACAGAACCCAATGAGTGTTTGTTTGAATGACTCTGCTCATAATTGAGATTGCCCAAATCAGCATGGTGTTTGCAGCATTTTAAAGTTTTAAAGGTGCAGTATGCACTGTGTGGTTCTGGTAACAACTCAGAACTTTATTTGTTCCATGGACTAACATATGCTCTGTTAAGAGGTTGTTGAGTTGTTTGGGACACTCCTTTTAGCATCTCTGTGCACATGTTGATTATTTATACCACATGCACATTGCTCTGCTGCGTTTTCATTGTAACTCCTGTATCTGCATGAGCATGTTTAATTTATCCTCATTATAGTATCACGTCTTAATTAGCATGCTTAGCTGTTTCTTACGATGGTCACTCATCATCATGCTTATGCAAAAGTTAAGAGAGCTGAATGTTCTCAATGACAAGACTAAATAAATCTCACATTTATTTGTCTTCTTTTTTTATTTAGGGAAAAGTCAAGGTGAGCACATAATGTTGTTCTTATGTGTCATTTAGCACCTGCAGTGTGGTATATCAGACACACAAAGTGTAGTTTAGATTGGAAAAGGTCAGAGGGCATCTTTATGATGTCTGTTTTAATCACTGAAATGTGTTTTAACTTGTTTATCCTCTCACTGGAAGATCAAGTTTGTTTTCATACACATTTTTTTGATTTATCATATACCAGATTGTTTGAATATAATTCATATCTGGTTTTGATTTGCTTTTCGTTACATTAACATAGTTCAGATTAGACGCCTGCTTTGCTAGAGGAATGTTTAGGAACTGACATGTTGCTAAAGCGGCAAGCCGAGTCCTCCGCTCTGTGTTCTGGTCTGACTGAGTGAATTTCTTCTGCAGGGTCCCCGAGGAGACAAAGGACCTCGAGGTGACAGGGTAAGCTGAAGCGAAACTCTGCTTCCTTCGATCAAACAACTGTTACCAAATATGTAATTTATGCAATTAATGTGGTGCATTTTTTATGCATTTTTGGCGCTGTGTTTGTTGACATCATTTGACCCTCTAACCTTATTAGGCCACACCCCTTTGTTTACATCACCCATAGGCCCTAGTGTTTAGGGACAATAATAGTGATGTGCATAGATATGATGGGTACTATTTCAAATATTTACCTCATTTATTGTATTAGCAAATACATTTTTCAAAGTAAAATTTTTCTCTCTCATTGTTACTGAAATAATGTCTGCTCATCATATCTTATAATAACACAATTAGCTAAAACAGTGATCAAGCTTTATCTATTTATCTCTTGATTCTGTTCATTCATGAAATACAATAATCAAACAATCACAACAAACCATCCTATCAGCAGCTGTTCATCCAGTAACAGTGTTTACTCACTATGTCATCTGTGTTTTACAGGGTCCTCAGGGCCCAAATGGAAGAGATGGCAAACCCGGACTCCCTGGCGCCGCTGGCCCCCCTGGTCCCCCTGGGCTCGGAGGAGTAAGTCTCTTTATACTCGCTAAATGAGCCGCTTAGCTTAACAGTGTATATATCTCAAAAGTGGTCCAAAAACTATAATGATAATGCAGTTTTAGCAGTGGTTTGACTTCCAATGATTCTCATGATGCAAACTGCAGACAAAGCATTGAAATATGTCTGTGTGATGTGTGTGTCTGAGCCAAATTCGGCTCATTCGGGGCTCCGGGCAACGTTTCTGTGCAGCGCTGGCTGGCAGTGTTTATAATCCCTCCTGCTGCTTTGCTTTTTTTTTAATGCTGTCATACCCCGTGACCTTTGACCCTTTGTCCTTTACCTATTTGTCACTTTGGCCCAACAGAGCAACACAACAGGATTTCTGTTAGTGCTATTAGTTAAATCTCTTTTAAGATTTCAAGCCCATAGCTATATACTGTAGGATGCTCACTTCCATGTTATGGTAAATCAGTTTACAGGTGCAAAAAGGACCAATTTATAGTAGCACATGCAGCTGTTGTATGTTCCTACAGTATTTTTTCATGGCTGATTGTTGTGTCATGCCAATAACATAGACTTGGACTACTGGAAACAGTGACCACTGCTATTCCTTGGAACTGGATCAATGCTCTGCTTGTCCGATAGTGACAATATGACTGATTAATCTGTGGTGGGTTTTTTTCTTCTTTTTATCAGAACTTTGCTGCTCAGTATGATGGTGTAAAAGCTCCCGATGCCGGCCCTGGACCCATGGTGAGGGACCCTCTCTTTCTACCACATACACACACAAATAAACACACACCTTTATCTACCTACCAACCAACCTTTATTTCAATAGATACAGACTTCACTGAACCTGAGCTGTCTGTCTGTTACTTATATGTGTGTCTTTACATTCTTGCCTTCACATAAATACTTATTTTATTGTTGATGAATGATGTGTATAATTAATTTATTTCTCTTTTTCAGGGTATAATGGGCGCTAGAGGCCCTCCTGGACCTCCTGGACCCCCTGTAAGTTCACACACCCCCTGCTAATTTAAAATCTGCTGTTACTATCATGTATATGACTCTATGTTATCTATAACTGCCTCTTGTCATTCAACAGGGAGCTCAGGGACACACTGGACACCCTGGTGAGCCCGGAGAGCCTGGACAGACTGTAAGATTATCTTCCAAAATACTCACCATTTTTCAAATTATCATGTGTTTAGAATTGCTTTGTGCTAATTTTTTTGTCAGACTCATCCATGTGATGCCACAATCCTAAAAGTATTTGTTGTCTTTGCGATCTTAAATGTTCTGGTTTTCCTTCCCAAGGGTCATGTTGGTCCCACTGGCCCCTCTGGACCCCCTGGCAAATCTGGAGAGGATGTACGTATACATTTGTGTTTCTACAGGCACTACTTTGTAATCTTGTAATGGTTCTGAGTTGATGCTGTTGAGTTTCTTAGCAGTTTCAATGTGAAATGAAAATGCCTGTTTTGCTGACTCACAGGGTAACAACGGCAGACCTGGCAAGCCCGGAGACAGAGGTACCCCCGGCCCACAGGTAAGAGATGTTCTTCGAAAAAACAAGGAGAATAAAAACAAACAGATACAAAACAGACATCTGAACGATAAATATGAGGCATGTCTCGGTAATACTTTCTCTATTTTGAATGACAGGGCGCTCGTGGATTCCCTGGAACACCTGGACTTCCAGGAATGAAGGGACACAGAGTGAGTGTTGATCTTTTCTTCTACTTGACTGCGTGGTTTACCTAATCACCTGAAGCCCACTGGCTTGAAGGCAAGCAGCCAAAACTGTGATTATGGAATTAACTTCCTTTTTCCTGCCTCGTGAGGAGCAATCTAGATTTAATACAGAGCTTAATGGCTGCCATTTAAGATGTTTAGTCCCTGTTTTGCATGAGAAATTCTACAGCCAGATAGTAAAACTTCCTGGCAAACCACCTTTGCAAACAGACAAGCTTCCTGAATGTCTTACGTGATACTTTGGATGTCTTGTTGTCGAACAAGCATCACAAATACTGATTCCTCTGATAATCTGATTGATCTAATGAGGATTCCCGTCTCATCACTTTGTCCCTTATCTCTTCTTTATTGTTTCTTGAGTAGCACAGTATATTTCCAATTAATAGGAGTGATAATAATAGCACTCTCTATCCCTTTATATAGCCCACCGGCTGTCATGTGATGTCTGTTTGCCCTTATAAACATCTTCCATCATCACTCTCTTTCTGTGTTACAGGGCTACACTGGTTTGGATGGACGCAAGGGAGAGAACGGTGGTGCCGGTGCCAAGGTAAGGAGGGCACCCAATGAGTACTTCATTTCATGTAGGATCCCAGTTTTTGCAAGGATGCATTTACATAACATAGTTTCTCTAGTGTAAGTAGAAATATAACTCGCACACACAAACCTAAATTCAGTTTAGTGTTACCAATACTTGAGGGTTTTCACCTCTGACCTAGTCTCTTCACTCCAGATGCCTAATCTCCTCTCCTGTCTCTACTATAGGGTGAGAATGGTGCCCACGGAGCTTCTGGAAGTCCTGGACTGGCTGTAAGTTTTTGATCGAGTTTACCATTTATGCACAACACCTTTGTTACCTTAGTAAACGCTGCCATAATAATAACTTAGCCATCATTCACCATTTGCCATTACACGACTGCAGTAATGACACATTTCTCATGACTTCTATTTTTTGTGTATTCTCTCTTTAGGGAGCTCGTGGTATGAGTGGTGAGAGAGGCCGACCCGGCCCTGCTGGCCCTGCTGGTTCTCGTGGTGCTGATGGCAATGTTGGACCCTCTGGCCCTGCTGTGAGTATTGGCCTTTCAAACCCTTGTAATATTAATGCATTTTGTGAATATTGAACTCAAGATACCAATCCAGATTGTATTTGGTGATTGATATTTTAAAGTATAAATGATAATGTGTAATATAATGTCAGAGGAAGGATAAATATGCTACTAAATATTGATTATATGAATATTATTGCAATCATATTAGACTAACTTAATGTGAGCTTTTACCTATGTTACATATATCTGGATGTCATATCGGCTGTTCTTCTACCCAGGGTCCCCTCGGATCTGCTGGTCCCCCAGGTTTCCCCGGTGGCCCCGGACCCAAGGTAAGTGTGATGACACGTCCTGTAGCATTTACTGTCCTTTGGCAACACATCCTCCCAGAGATGTTCATGTGTAGGGCCACAAACAAAGAGAGTTCTCATTGGCATACATTATCAGCATCTCTCAGACAAATAAAATCCACGTGACCATCTGTCAATGTTCACCATTCCAATAGCTTCTTGTGTATTATCCCCATGGGAATAGTTCAGACATGCCTCAGTCACTCTGGACCATTTGTTTTCATAATTGCAACACATCCTTAAGAAACACCTTATTTTGATTTCATTGATTAATCATGGATGTATTTTTGTCTTTAACAGGGAGAGATTGGACCCGGTGGAGCTCCTGGCCCATCTGGAGCTCAGGGAGCTAGAGGAGAGCCCGGTGTCAATGGTGCTGTTGGCCCCGTTGGTCCCATTGTACGTATACAAAGCTGATACCGCTCTTCTTGGAAAAGTCATAAACAAAAACCCGTATTTTATTTAGTCCTTGATTTTATTTGGATTGTTGTGTTGCTACAGACTTCCTCAATTAATTCCTAAACTTCATTAAATATAAATTTTACATTTCCCCTAACATTATCCTTTACAGAGCAGTTTAATTGTCATTTACTTTAGTTACCTTGTGTGATATTATGACATATTGCATATTATTGTGTTTTGGAGTGCACTTGTTAAATCTTTGAAAAAGTTAAATGCACTAATTGATGGAGCAAGGTGTTTTTAATCAGATTGTTTTAGTGTTTTAATAACATTCCCTAATTTCTTGTTCTTTTCCTGCAGGGAAACCCTGGTGCTAATGGCCTGAATGGAGCCAAGGGACCTGCTGTAAGTACTGTACCGTTAGGGTCACACAGAGGTTACAACCATTAGTCCCTAATCCATGCTGCACAGATAACACATACATAATGTGGTTATTTTAATTGACATGATACTTTTGCTAATTGCAGGATGCAGTTTTTATTTGTTTTATTCCAACTTAACATAATATAGTCTCTATTTTATTAAAAAGTAGATAATTATCAAATACAGGTAATGTTTCAAGATGGGCTCTAGTGATGCTCACCTGTCCCTCATGGCTGTTATTTAGGGTACCCCTGGTGTTTCTGGAGCTCCTGGCTTCCCCGGACCAAGAGGAGGACCTGGACCCCAGGGCCCTCAGGGTGCTGCTGGACAGAGAGGCCTTTCTGTGAGTACACAACCGACACTTTAAAAACGCCAAAAAAACATACATATTCCTTTTGAAAGTATGCAGTTGTACACACAATACATACAGGCACACTGAAACACAGATAATTGTGAAAATAATAAAATAGTGTCTGTTTATCTGTTTTAGGGAGATCCTGGTGTTCAGGGTATCAAGGGAGATGGCGGACCCAAAGGAGAGCCTGTAAGTTCACGTACTAATCTCTTAGTTTAAAATTTCACCAAATGTGAAGACCTCTGAATACTTCATGACTGTTGTCCTTCAACTTCTCTGTTGCCTTCCTCAGGGTAACTCTGGACCTCAGGGACCCCCCGGATCTCAGGGTGAGGAAGGCAAGAGAGGACCCAATGGTGAGCTCGGTGCCAATGGACCTGCTGGAAACCGTGGAGCTAGAGTGAGTACCAGACCACCGTCTCTGATGGGACCCATATGATTCCATATCAAGAGCCACGTTTTTTGGGTCACCTGCTGATGCTTGTGTGTCTCTTACAGGGCGCCTCTGGCAGCCGTGGTATGCCTGGTAGTGAGGGAAGAACTGGCCCAATTGTAAGTGTGCAATGAACAAATCTCCTTCCAGCAACATGCAATTTTGATAATGCAAATCTATATTTAATTACACTGATGAAAAACCAAAAATAAAGTTCTGTTTTGCTTCCAATATTATATAGTATATAATATTGTCTCCTTCTCATAGGGCATGCCTGGTGCCCGTGGTTCCACTGGTAATTCTGGACCTCGTGGACCCCCTGGAGATGCTGGCCGCGCCGGTGAGTCTGGCCCAGCTGGTCTCAGGGTGAGTCTTTTGCTAATTTCGTTTTTGATCTGGTGTCCATGTTAGTTCTCAGAGTCTAGGTTAAAGAGAGAAAAGGCCTCTAGCTTGGCGCAGCAGTGAAAGGCTCTTTTGTGAAATGAATTTGCCTTGTGTGCATGATTAAACCCAAGATTTTGATGAAAGGTAGTTGGCTCAAGTTGGCTCAAAGAATGAAGTTTGATTAATTGATTGATTGATTGATTGATTGATTGATTGATTGATTGATTGATTGATTGATCATGTACAGGGTCTCCCAGGAAGCCCTGGAAGCTCCGGACCCCCAGGAAAGGAGGGACCTGCTGTGAGTAAATCAGAATTTTACACTGAAACTTGTGAATCTATTATTAATAATATCCCCAAATTTTACTTCCGGACACAATCTCATTCTGTACTGTTCATGATATTCCTTATTAACATCCTGCTGTACTTTTTGTTTCCTCCTCCAGGGACCCGCTGGACAAGATGGCCGCTCTGGACCTCCCGGCCCAACTGGGCCTAGAGGCCAGCCCGGAAACATTGGTTTCCCCGGACCCAAGGGACCTTCTGTAAGTGAAAACAAAGCCAAGACTGAACAATGAGCATTTGGATCTACATCTTTTTTTTGGTTTTGGTTTTAAAGTTTATCGTAACTTGTGCTTAACCTACCTCTTACCTCCGTCAGGGTGAGGCTGGCAAGCCTGGAGATAAGGGATCTGCAGGCCCCACTGGACTGAGAGTAAGTCAAAAAATACCCTGCAAATGTTTAATATAGTAACTGACTGATAAAACGTTTCATCATGGTGTGTCAGCTCCATTGTCAGTTGTTATAACATGTCATCATATTTCTATCTAGGGAACCCCTGGAGCTGATGGCAACAATGGAGCCACTGGTGCTACTGGACCTGCTGTAAGTATCCTTTTATATACAGTATATAAATATATAAATCGCATATACAAATACATATACCATTTATGTGTTGTTTTAACACTGGTCTTCTCTCTTTCTCTTTTGCTATAGGGCGGTCCTGGTGAGAAGGGAGAGCAGGGACCTTCTGGAGCTCCTGGCTTCCAGGTTTGCATTCTTCATCTGATTCTATTCCCTGCTCATTGTAAACAGAGCTAAGAAAATGCAAAACATAAAAGTGCATTTATCAGACCAATTTCAGTCTAATTGCAATATAATCTTAGTAGCTACACAACACACACACATTATCTGCATAAATGGCCCTGTTGAGTCCATTGGTCCTGATGTTACGGCTTGATGTTTTCAGGGTCTTCCCGGCCCCGCTGGAGGTGCTGGAGAGGCTGGCAAGGCCGGAGAAAGAGTAAGTAACACACTCTGACTTCCAACATGTTGCACAGTCAAACCATATAGTGTAGAATAAGCAGTACATCTCTAACCCACCGTTCTTGTCTCTATTTAGGGAATCCCAGGAGACCATGGAGTTGCTGGACCCGCTGGTGCCAAGGTGAGTTCACCTGTTCATGCCTTTGTTTTCCAGAGCACATGCAGTACAGGGACTCTTTTTCAGTTAATATTCAGGATGAGTTACCTTTCAAAATCTGAACCAAGACCCATTATTGTTTTAGTAATTTTTTTATTAGAGTATGATGCCAAAAGCATTAGTTAGAATACAAACAGAATGTCTCCGTCATTGTGGCAGATTACATTTGCATTCATATATTAAAAACAACCAGCTTCAAGTAGCCGAAGACAATACACTGACTCCCTCTGTGTGTTCCTGCAGGGAGAGCGTGGTAACCCTGGTGCTGCCGGAGCTACTGGACCTCAGGGACCAATTGGAGCCCGTGGACCCGCTGGAGCCCCTGGAACCGATGGTGGCAAGGTAAGATGTTTCCAAATAATGGTTGTTTATCTGCTCTTCTGAGTAAAATGATCCTGTAGAATCTGAATATGTTGGTGCCAAGGTCATATATGAGGTAATGTGTTTATAGAATCATGTGTGTTTTATGCAAAAAGGAACCATAGTTTGCCATGTCTGTTTCCAGGGAGAGCCTGGTGCTATTGGAGCTGCTGGTGGACCTGGACACCAGGGACCTGGTGGCATGCCCGGAGAGCGTGGAGCTGCTGGTGGCCCTGGAACCAAGGGAGAGAAGGTAAACTCCAAAAATCTACCACCTTCAAATAAAGCGGGATGTCAGCCCTCAAAATAACTCAAATGTGTTAATGAGATTTGTTAATAATCAGAAAGCCACAACAGTTCTGTAAATACCATAGGCATCCTGTGACTATGCATATAGTGACCAGTATTTATTTTATAATGCTTGTTGTATGTAATGTATATGCTGTTTGGATTATTGATCACCAAATTAGCTTTTACGTAATTCTCCGTATAACGCATCAGATTTCAAGTATTAAAGTTTGTGTTTGTTATACATACTCCCTGTTAAATAAACTTGTAAAAATAATAAATGTTAATTTCCTCTCTATTCTTCCCTCCTCCTCTCTCTCCTCTAGGGAGAGGGTGGACACAGAGGACCCGACGGCAATGCTGGCAGAGATGGTAGCCGTGTAAGTTCAACTCTAATTCTTCTTGAAGCACTTGATATAAAAGTGTTTGAGTGAAGCAACCAGAGCACCAGAGCCTTGGTCTTAGTGTCCTCTCATCTCTCATTCTAGGGTATGGCTGGACCCGCTGGACCTCCAGGACCCACTGGAGCCAATGGTGATAAGGTAAGTTGGTGATGTGTGGATGTTACTTACCACAAAACAAATAATGAGATAAACCATTAGAATGTGGCCGTTGAGGATGAAAACTATAACACAGATTAATTAATGTTATGGAGGTTTGTAACGAGCTAAAAAAATGTCTGCCGCCAACATCATTCAAGATGGCTGGCAGACTCTCGTACCAGTGACCAACAGAAGTAAACCACCAAGACGTGTTTTTAAGATCAAGTCACAGTCAGATATTATCTCTTGGCTGACCAACTCGAATCCATATCCTTGAACATCGCACTTCTCTTTAGGAGAACCCCAACTTTAGCATTGTATCTGATGTTAGAACCTCAACATTGCCACCTGATGGCTGATTTATAATATTACAGCAATGGCTCAACCACAGCCTAATCTAGGATGGCATAGGTGATAACATAATAAATGCAGCAGGCGGATGCACAACTTTGCAGCAGCCTTTTTCCTAACGGTTTACAGCACGTTGGCCTATTGTTTTTGGACAAAAAAAAACAATGATGCCACATTTGCATTATGTCGTAAAAGAAGAAAAAACAAAGAATTATATTTTATTTCATTCATATCAGGTTTTGAGATTCATCTACAGTACAAAAGTCTGTTCAAAACAATGCTGCTGACAAAAGATTTCTCATGTGTGTATGGATTTATAGACGGATAATAATGGATGAATGGATGGATAGATTGCCGGAGCTATGCTAAGCTAATGAAACTCTCGCTGTTCTCTCCTCTAGGGTGAGAGCGGTGGCTTCGGACCTTCCGGCCCCGCTGGACCTCGTGGAGGCTCTGTAAGTAGCTGTGGCTGACTTCCTTCATTATAACCCGTTTCACCATATTCACCTTAAATTACCTGTTGACATGATATCACCAGCACTTGATGATATTATAACAGACAAAGACCTAAAGACAACTTACAGCTTTTATGTACAGCTTAAATTGTCTTTCTGACCCCCTGCTTGTTCTCCACAGGGAGAGCGCGGAGAGGTTGGATCTGCTGGATCTCCCGGATTCGCTGGACCCCCTGTAAGCCAGCAGCCGATCACCTTGCAATACAAAATACTATACACGGTGATACAAATACATACACGCACACTATTGCCCAGATATTGACCCGGCCCCATTACTCTTCCTGTTTGCAGGGTTCTGACGGTCAGACCGGAGCAAGAGGAGAGCGTGGACCTGCTGGAGTAAAGGGAGAAGTTGGCCCATCTGGTCCTTCTGGACCCGCTGGACAGTCTGGACCTGCTGTTAGTACCATTTACAGTTGACATACAACCACTTACATTGATTGAATTTAAAAACTCAGATGAGATATGAGTAATGTGAATGGTGTCGGATTTCTGTTTTTCTAGGGTGCTTCTGGCCCTGCTGGACCTACTGGTGGTCGTGGAGACAACGGACCTCCTGTGAGTACTGAAACATTTAAAAGAATTCCTCCTGAATACATTTATTGCATCCGTAAGCATTTAATTAAGATCCTTAAAAACATGACAGTATACATAAACACATATATAAACTTTTTACCTCAGAGTCAAACAGCTCTATCGCCCCTTCAGCTCAAGTGAAGTCTACTAGACTAGAGCATTTAGTGACTGGAAATTAACATCATCAGTCTAAGTGGCCAATTTAATCTGAAAAGTTATATTTGTAAATGTAAATGTCAGAGGACGACCTCTGTCCACTGACCACTGAGTTTTAAGTAACTCTCAGTTTTCCACAATAAACACAATGAAAATGTTTTTTCCTGCAGCACTTGAGCCACAAACTCACATTTTCTATTTTTTATTAACTTTAATATTGATAATAAGTTTTAGGAAAGTGTATCATATAGCTGCAGCAGTACTGAAGGACTCAAAAATGTCAAGTAAGCCAAATTGAACATTTTGTATTCTTTGTGGTTTTTATTTAATTTATTCATCTGTTCTCCATGGCCAGAAAATATATTTATCATACCTCTCTGATGTCCACTCTCACACACACACACACACACACACACACACACACCACACACACACACACACACACACACACACACATACATAGACACACACAAACAGACACACCACACATTCTTGATGACCGCTGTGTAACCTTTGATGATGTGTGTTTCCGATGTCAGGGTCTGACTGGTTTCCCTGGTGCTGCTGGCAGAGTTGGTGGTTCTGGTCCCGCTGTGAGTATTGCTCTTATATTGCATAATATTAGTTAACACATGCATGCAAGCCCATGTTGAATGCATTGGATTACGTAACATTTTCAAATCATTTTCTCATCTTGCTGCTGCTCATATCAGTGAAATAGAGCGCTTGATATTAACACATTCTGCTCCTCTTCTCCTCACAGGGTATTGTTGGACCCCCTGGCCCCGCTGGTTCAGCTGGTAAGGATGGTCCTCGTGGTCTCCGTGGAGATTCTGGTCCCAGTGGTCCTTCTGGAGAGCAGGGTATGGTTGGACCACCTGGTCTTTCCGGAGAGAAAGGACCCTCTGGAGAGTCTGGTCCCCCTGTAAGTTAGATCAAAATTATGAGACCATGGAACACTGAAATGTTGAAAACAACAACAACTGTTGGATAAATGAATATTACTGAGTTTACATCTGTATTATGGGCATATAGATCCATAGACATTCATCGCCAATACATTAATATGTGGCTTGTGTGTTGTTTAGGGTTCTCCTGGTGCTCCTGGAACCAGTGGTCCTCTTGGACTTCAGGGATTCGTTGGTCTGCCTGGTGCTAGAGGAGATCGTGGTACACCCGGTGGTGCTGGTGGATTGGTAAATTTGTGGATAGTTTTCAGTCACCATGCCCATTTTGCAGGACGGTTTGAATGAACAACTGCACCTTTGCTAAAGAAAAGATCTACCAGAGGGTCAAACATGCATTCCATACATACTGTATCACATACAGTATGAAGCCTGGGACTGTAGTTGACCCAGTGGTTTTCTTTGCATCCCATCACAGGGAGAGCCTGGTAGAGTTGGACCTGCTGGTCCCTCTGGAGCTCGTGGTCCCCCTGGCAACATTGGCCTGCCTGGTATGACCGGACCCCAGGGAGAGGCTGGACGTGAGGTAAGGCTTGATCTGGATTTACCTGGTAGTGGTAAACCAAAGTGGAGTATCAGAGTAGAAGTACTCTTATTTGATCAAAATATGACTTGTTGCAAATGTAACTCTGATTTCTTGGTTGAAATTTGCTTTAATAGATTAGACAAAAACATGGACTCACAAGAACCTGATACGATAGCCTGATAACAAGATAGAAATTTTTATGTAAACTATAATATTCTTTGCCATCTACAGGGTAACTCTGGTAACGATGGACCCCCTGGCCGTCCTGGTTCTCCTGGATTCAAGGTAATGCCTGTTCATACACATTGAAGCATGTTTGAACACACATATGCTCTGTGCTCTGACCCACATCTACACCTTTCCACCATGTTTAGGGAGACCGTGGTGAGCCCGGACCTGCTGGTTCCATGGGAGTTTCTGGTTCCCCCGGACCTGCTGGACCCTCTGGAGCAGCTGGCAGACCTGGAAACCGTGGAGAGTCTGTACGTATAAACAGCAACCCTTTTAAGATGAATTCACTGCTAGACCATTTCCAAACAGCAAAATATACAGGTTACACAACATCTACATTAATCTGCTTTCTCATCCTTTCATTCCTGTCTCTTCTTGTCTCTAGGGCCCAGGAGGTCCCTCTGGACCTGTTGGAGCAGCTGGAGCTAGAGGTGCCGCTGTAAGTACAATGAACCAGTATACTCATAGAAATAGTACATATAATAATTAATTGACTAAAAGCACACAGATGTAACACGTGTGTGTGTGTGTGTGTGTGTGTGTGTGTGTGTGTGTGTGTGTGTGTGTGTGTGTGTGTGTGTGTGTATTATAGGGATCTGCTGGAACCCGTGGTGAGAAGGGAGTTGCTGGAGAGAAGGGAGAGAGAGGCATGAAGGGTCTGCGTGGACATGCTGGTCTCCAGGGAATGCCTGGACCTTCTGTGAGTGACCCATACCATCATAATGCACACAAAATATGTGCTGATATTTACCTAATCTACAACGCCTACTATGATGTCACTCAGTGATGCACTTTGTCTCTCCTCAGGGACCCTCCGGTGACACTGGAGCTGCCGGAGCAAATGGACCTTCTGGACCCAGAGTGAGTGGAATCCTGATAACCCACAATACACCAGTGGTTTTCTTGTTCCACCTGTATCCATAGAGGCACCATGTTCTCAAATCAAAGGCTTGTAGTATGTGAGCTAGTAATTAGCAGAGCTAGTTAAGGTCAGTGTGGCAGATACCATGGCAGAGAGAGTATCAAGGAGTGTTCATTGTAATGTGATGAACAACATTCAGAGCTAGTAACATTTCTAAAGGTGACATGACATTAATAACTGTCACTATTCTCTGTTGCCTTGTGTTATTTTCGTGATCACTAAAACAACAAATATAGGAGATATAGTAATGTACAGTCATATGTTCCAAAAAAGACGAATGTTTGACTGTGTCATGAAATGACCTCCTCTTCAGGGACCTGCTGGACCCCACGGACCCCCTGGTAAGGATGGCAGAGCTGGCGGCCATGGAACCCTTGGCTCTCCTGGTGCTCGTGGACCCCCTGGATACGTTGGACCTGCTGTAAGCACATCTAGAGTCTTGTAAACCTGACAGTTGACAACTGCTACTGTGATACACGTATCAATCCTCTCTTTTATACATATCAGGGTCCTCCTGGATCTCCCGGTCTGGCCGGACCTCCCGGCCCCGCTGGTGGTGGATATGATGTCTCTGGATACGATGAGTACAGAGCCGATCAGCCCTCTCTGAGAGCCAAGGACTATGAGGTCGATGCCACCATCAAGTCCCTCAACAGTCAGATCGAGAACATGCTCACCCCTGAGGGATCCAGGAAGAACCCTGCCCGCACCTGCCGTGACATCAAGCTCAGCCACCCCGAATGGAGCAACGGTAAGCTCAACTTAATCCGACAGCACAGTGGGGCAGATACCACTTACATTTAGTACTGTTAAGATGTCTTTTGGAGCCCATATGTAGTAGAGTAAAACACTATTGTTCCTGCCCTGTAGGATTCTACTGGATTGACCCCAACCAGGGATGCATCAATGACGCCATCAAGGTCTTCTGCGACTTCACCACCCGTGAGACCTGCATCCACGCCCACCCCGAGAGCATCGCCCGCAAGAACTGGTACAGAAGCACAGAGGGCAAGAAGCACGTCTGGTTCGGAGAGACCATCAACGGTGGTACTGAGGTGAGCGTCTACAGAGAGGAAACATGTTTTACTTTATTTGAAACAAAAGGGGTTTAAACACCACACAAGCACACAAGACCCAGAAATAACGGCAACAACAGATGTAATATTTCTTATTCTTTCCTTTGCAGTTTACCTACAACGATGCGACCCTTAGCCCCCAGAGCATGGCCACCCAGCTTGCCTTCATGCGCCTGCTGTCCAACCAGGCTAGCCAGAACATCACCTACCACTGCAAGAACAGCAACGCCTACATGAGTGATGAGACCGGTAACCTGAAGAAGGCTGTGGTGATCCAGGGCTCCAACGATGTTGAGCTGAGAGCCGAGGGCAACAGCCGCTTCACCTTCTCCGTGCTGGAGGATGGCTGCACTGTGAGTTGCTCTTTGGTCTTTACTGTTACCATCACCGCTTCAGGTTCATTCTTCCTCATGAGGAAGAAATTATTCTGTTTACAAACTGCTACATTAATGCAGTTTTTGGTGTCACGAGACAGAGCTAATTTGTTTCACAGCTGTGTGATTTGTATTATTTTGCCACTATTCTAACATTTGGTCCCTCTTTTTCTTCTTTTGCCCCTGCAGAGACACACTGGTGAGTGGAGCAAGACAGTGATTGAGTACAGAACAAATAAACCATCTCGCCTGCCCATCCTCGACATTGCACCTTTGGACATTGGTGGAGCTGATCAGGAGTTTGGTTTGGACATTGGCCCAGTCTGTTTCAAATAAATAGACTCATGATAAATTAAACACCAAAAAGAGAGAAAGAACGAAAAAACAAAATCTCTGCCCTTCTTTCTGTGTTGTTTTTTTATACTGAATGCTGATTTCTCTCTGCGAATCCACTTGCTTAAGATGGGCAACTATCTGAGAGGACTGAATGGACTGAACGGAGCGTTTGTGCAATGCAAATTAATACAGCAACCCAAAGGGACGCGGGAAAACAGCTTGTTGTGGGACATCATGTCATCCTTTTGTAAAAAATAAAAGAAGTGTAATAAAAACGCTGAAAGTATGCATCACTTTGTGGTCTTTGTATATCTTCCAAAGAGGAGGTTTAAAACCACAATTTCCATGAAAAAAAGGTTTAAGCTACCTCATGCCTGTACCGAAAGAAAATACTTTTGACAAAACCTGGGTCCACAACCGAGATGTTAAGACTTCTAATGCTTCAAGCTGTATCGGAAGGTGCTCAGTTACTTGAAGCAGAGATCTATGGTGCTAATATGCAGCTGTGGAGCTAACCACTTTTACTGTATTACTTTGTATTGACATTTGAGGAGTCTTGCATTCGTCCCCTGATGCCCCCCCACTTTAAGCAGGTGGAATGTTTCTAAATCTGATGTCTGGTTTTTGTTTTGTTTCATTTTGTTTTGCTCTTTTTTTGTTTTGTCTAGAAGGTTGTTTTTTTTTGTTTTGGTTTTTTGTTCAGGCTTTTTTTACTCAAAACCCCACACCGAGTGTTCATACTGACAGCACATATTTCATCCAATTCTGAATGGTTTTTAGGCGGCCTCTTTCTCTCTCAAAAAATGAAACCACAAAGTCTATTGTACCTATTTTGTATATGTGAGATGTTTAAATAAATTGTGAAAAGTTCTGAAATAAAGCATGTCCAATGTTCCAAAACACACAACTCAGTGACTTAAGTGCTTTCGTGTTTTAATGACACCATTGAAGGTTTGTCACTGTATTTTGGTTCTAGTTTGGCTGATGGTAGCAAATCATCAATAACTTAAACATCTTCCCATCTGTGGAAGCACAGCCATATCTTATTTACTTTCCCCCTCTTTCATGCTTTTCAACGGTACATCCGATTTTAATGTACAGTAAATTTCTGTTGACACTGTCCATGCCAATGTGTGATTACTAACGTGCATTGTGTCTTGTAAATATGCATCCTCTGATGTTGCTTTTCCTTGCATAATACAGCTTTTGCATCCAAATAAATTTCTGTGGTTTGGATCAAGGCATGAATTGCAGTGATAAATGCACACCAATGTGGGGACATGGCATTCCTGCAGAAATTACTTGTTTTGTCACTTTTGTCAGAGGCTGAGTTCAGTGTGTTAAAGGAACTGGGATATGCAAGCTTTCTGAAAATATGGATATAATTATACCTCCTCATGAAGCAGTTGTATTCAGCTGAAGATGAAGGCATCAATACATAAAAAGTCGCATGCATCACTTCATATAACCACTAGAGGGCAGTATGGGATATTTTTATTAGCATCCCTGCTAGAAGTGCAACGTATTCTATCTAATAGATATACAGTATGACCACAGAGCAGCAAAGACTAGGATGCATGTTGCAACTACGGGTCTACAGAATCTGATATGCATAACCCTTATGATAATAAACCACAGATAGAACCTGTAATAGCACACAGACAACAGGCTACAAACATACTATGTATTTCTTTTTATATTACATTAATTAAGATTACTTGGCTAAAGTGACAATTTTGTTAATTTCCAACTCAAATACTTTGCTGAGATTTTGAGATACCTTTACACCACATTTCATTCTAACAATTACTACTATTACTACATTTCATAATCAGAATCAGAAACATTTTATTGTCAAGTACATTTGCACATACAAGGAATGTGGCTCGGCGATTGGTTTGTGACAATAAACAGTGCAACAGTAGAGGACAGAATTTAAAATTTTTAAATATGAGGGCCGTATTCCACTTTTTTACTTTTGTTTCTTCTTCACTACATTTTTCTTTTGACATAAGATTGCCAAAGCTACCAGAGCAACTGGTTGGAGGTTTTCTAAACCGTAATAAGTACATCTTTATTTAGAATAGACTGAAATGATTTTTAATAAAAAATGTACTTTAACACAGGTGACCTCCTCAAGACAGGGTCACTATTATTAGGTAATAATGCATTACTCCCCTGGGTTGATATTGTACTTTAGTGGTGCAAATTCCTCATCAAAATTTGAAGTTAATCAAATTATATACAACCCATTGGCACACAGTGAACCTGGGTCTGCAGGGGGTCTAGGGTAGATGTCCTCTTTGCCCAGTTAGTAATCCAGCCTTGCTCAACAGTATGATTGTAGTCACTATTGACTCTTTCTTGACCAAATACAACATTCAAGTCCCGCTTACATGAAAATTAATCAGTAATCATAATTAAATAACATCATGCAGAATACTATAAGTGCTTTCACTTTTGATACTTTAAGTACATTTTGCTTTCTTAAGTAACATTTTGAATGCAGTTTTTTACACTGCAGTATGACTATACCTTTATTTAAATAAAGGATCTGAGTACTTCTTTAATTCCACCGCTGACTCAGTCCAGACCTGCTGATTTACAGTATTACTGAGCAGGTGCCCTACAGACTTGCTTGGACGTCCCCAGTCTTTTACAGATGCTTACTATATGTATGCACCAGGTTTGCACAGTAGAGTGGTAATTATATATTTATTATCTTATGTACACATAAATGTGGCCTTTGTCTGATGAAGAAATACAAGTCAAGCAGGTGCGAGTGCAAGTAACAAAAATGTAAGCACATTATTCAGCACGTCATTCAAACACAATAACCAGAGTATTTCATATGAACTTTATCGGTGGACAGCAGGAGCTGATCTACAATATCAATACTTGGCACAGCTCCCCCTCCACACCAACATGGGCCTGACGTTAATCATTTTCCATAAATAGTCAGAAAAAAACTGCAATTTTAAACTCGAGCCATCAGATTTTTGTCCTTATTCAGGGGAGTTAAATTAAATCACTGTCCTGGAAGTCAGTGCATGATACAGTAAATCCTGAGCTACAGTGCCACAATCAGAAACAGCTAAATATTCTGCTCCACAAGATTTAGCTACACTTTGATCGGGGGGTAAACACAGCTGATGTATGCTTTTTCAGCTCCAAACAGGTTCAGCAAGTCACCTGATGCTTTCATTAGTAAATACAAAGACTCGTAAAATTCCATTCCATTTGTGTTTTCCTAACCTGCCGGAGGTTATGCATCAGCTCTCTACAGACTGACATGTCTTAATACTTTTTTGCGCTCGTACTGAACATTCACACAACTCCCGGTGCGTAATTACGCATATGCAAATCTTCAAGTTTCGTTTTCAAACTCTTGCTTTGAAGGTACTTTAACGTACACCGATACGTTATCCTAAAGTGTCTGTGAACTGGGACACTATATTGTATGTATGTCTACTTATTTTTGATCTGCACCTGCTTCGACCAGCGGTGATGGAGAAGCAGGAGGTGGTGTCGCATGAGGCAGGCCAGGCGGATGGCGCACGGGGAGGAGCGCCGCTGTTAGACCGCACAGGTGCTTGTTGTCATGGAGGAGCAAAGATGGCGGTCCTGGCCTATAGCCTGGGCAAACGAGAAATAAACCATCATTTCACCATCAAAAACGCCAAACTGATATCGCTGGTAGTCGTCATTTTACTCCTGGTGCTTCACACAGCTTCGCGGTACTATGGCGGTAAGTGGTCTCCCTTTTTATTGAAGTTTGCTGTTGGTGCAGCTAACGCCAGAGCCACCAGCTACTAGCTAATGTTAGCTAGCTTGTTTGTGTCTGCGAGCGCTTCACTTTGCGGGTCGGTACAGTGCCGTTATCCGGTGTTTACTATTAAAAAATGTGAGACATAACGTCACAGGTTGCACGGTTTAGCCATTGTAAATAGATGGTTGCATATATTGACACAATTCCCCCGACGGTTGCCCTAACTGCACGAACTTAAATCGACTTTGTCTGGCTAGCTTAGTTGAGCAAAGCTAACACTGCATGTAGCTGTGTTTATATGTTCCTGTCAGGACACGCTTGGTTATGTACGGTGTAGGTTGATGCAGCTAGCAGCTCACATAAAGACGTTTTTAAGTAGTCTATAATGAGTTCAGTGCTATTTAAATCGCAAGTAAGTTGCATGCTAGTTTATCAATACAGCTTGGCAGTAATTTTGGTGTTGTAACACTAACAAACTTTAGTAGTTTTGAACAGCATCGTAGCAGCCTGCTTCCTGTCTCGGGTCTTTGATAAGTTTGCTTTGGCTCGTCGATCAAAGATGCACATTGTCAACACGCTGGATCTCATGTATATTGTCCCACACCCTTACATATTGACAATGACAGTGATTGCACAAATCCCAGAGTTTAATTATTATCAAATATTGGAATGTTATATACAACGCCCATCTAGAGTAGACTTTGTTCATGAAAAGGATTCACAGACGTGTGTGTGTGTGTGTGTGTGTGTGTGCGCGCGCGCGTGTGCGCACATAGCAGCTGATTTGTCCACGTATCTCGTCAGCCCGCAGACCCATAATGTTTCTATGGATTGACTCAGTTGCTGATGGCTCCATTCATTTTGCACACAAATGAATAGCTGGAGAGATTCAAGGTTGAGCCTGACTTGCTGATGGCTTTATATTGTACTATGGCCCCTAGCAGAGCCCTGTATTGTATACTAGTCTTTTGACAGCACTGAATGAAAAGCAAGGGTGCCATTGAGACGGCAGGTTCCAGTCACAGAGAAGCTATGTGTGAAAGCAAGAGTGGTGTCCTTTCTTGTTTGGTCTTACTGGGGGGGTGTTTCTGTGTCTTGCCTCCAGGCGGAGACTCATGTGAACGACTGCTGTCCAGAGGACGTTACTTGGGGGAGAACGTATGGCAGCCTTACGGCTGCATGATGCACAAATACAAAAGCATGTGAGTTACAGTAACTGTGCACAGTCACGATATGTACAGTATGTTTGAGACAAACATGAATAAGGGTGTAGCGGTGATATATTGGGTGTATCTGTCTATAAGTGTCTGTAAGGGTGCAGTGGTGATAAATCCTGCTTTTAATGAGGTTAGAAAATGCAGTGGTACCACCCAACACATGATTGGTTGTTGGGATTTACAGTTTGCAGATTCCTCACCATCATTTTTGTCCTACAGCGAAGCCAAAACCTGCCTTGCTGAAAAGCGAGTGGCCTTTGTCGGTGATTCGCGAATCAGGCAGCTCTTTTACTCCTTCGTCAAAATTCTTGACCCTGAGCGAAGAGAAGATGGAAACAAGGTAATGATGAGAAGAAGCACCGGGTAATCCCAGGGTTTAACTTGTTAAACTGTTATAAATTGTTCAGCAGAGGTGGCAAGAGTTGATTTACTTTACCCTAAACAGTCTTTTCTTCATACTACACATCTATGTGATTTCAGTGAATATCTGCACCTACAGGACACCCTGAAATATGTAGCAGTGAGAAAATCTACTGTAACCAAAAATACAACATAATATCAAAAAATGCTGCACTGGAATGCGCTGCAATCATTCAGCCGCTGTAACTATTTTTGGTCTGATCTCAAGCAGGAAAAAAAGAGGAACGCTATATGCCTAACAGACTTTCTCTCTGTCCGTTCACATGTAATGTCTGAAGCACGAGGACATTTCCTTTGAAGTTGAGAGTGCTTCTGTCAATGTGGTGAGCTATTTATGGATGTGTTTTTATCTCCTTTTCTCAGTCTGTAAAAGCATACCCTGATAAAACATCTACGTACTCTTTGTGTGTAGGACTTTCTGTGGTATCCAGAGGCAAATAATTCAATGAAGGAGCGCTTAATATCATGGACAAACGTGAGTATAAACGTTAAGTTCAAGTCAGGACCATTAGTAATAGAGGAAGTTTCATAAACCTGACATTGTCTCGTGGTTAAGACATTTATTTTTCTGATTGTAACTTCTCTCGTATGTTGCAGGAAGGTTCAGCAAAGCCAGATGTTGTCATCCTTGGTGCTGCAACAGTAAGCTGTACAAATTAGTGTTTAGCAATGCTTGCCCATTTCACGACAAGGTGGTGGCTGAGTCCTGTCAACCTTAATCTCATCCGTGAATCCATTTTCCACAGTGGTCCATCAAGTTGCGCAGTGGCAGCAGCGAGACGCTGCAGCAGTACAAAGTCAACCTGACAGCCATTGCTGCTCACCTGGAGAAGCTGGCTGACCATGCAGAGGTCTATTGGGTCCTGCAAGGTAAACTCAAGCTTCAAGCTGCCTAGCCCCTCCACCGCAGTGACAAGTCTCTGATATGATCACTGCATTCATGTCAGTTAAAATGACTTGATGGTTCAAAGCATTGTTTACGCAGATATAATGGTTGGGTGCTTCAGGGTATTTCAGGTGCTGCAGTGTCATCACTAAATCCTCATTTCCCAAAGTAGTATTTTTGAGGATTTTGTGAATCTCAACGTCTCATACATGCACCCTCTAAACCAAATCTCTCTTCGTCTTCGCGCTGCACAAATCGCCATCACACCTCCCCCTGTCTAGACCCAGTTAACGAGGCGGCGTTGAGTGAGAACAGGAAGATGATCACCAATCAACAGCTGGAGCTGTACAACGAAGCAGCGGTGGACGTGCTCAACGCCAGCAAGCGCAACGGCAGGTCCCGGGTCAAGCTGTTGGCCGCGTCCCGCCAGGCTGCACTGGAAACGATCGCTCAGTCGGACGACGGCTTGCACCTGCCTGAGAGCACCAGGAACGTGGTAGGCAGGATTTCTAATAATTTAAGGTTATTTGGTGGCTTTTAGATTGTTCTGTTCAATGATTTAGTTTCAGCTCTTGTGGCAGTGCAGTCCTTGCATTATTACTCAAATCTGTTCATCTAGACTAGAGGTAGTGTTGTTGTACTCAGATTTTATTTCAAGACTGGTCGAGACCACAACTGCAAGGATATCACAAAATTGCCTGTACATTGTCTGATTTATATGTTAACATCATTATGTTGATTGGTTATAAATTGGTTACAAATGAATATTCCCACACATAAAATTCACCTATGCGATGCCTTTTGAATATTTTATCAAGACATTTCTTGTGGTACACTTATACGTACACACATAGTATACAGTATATGGCAATTAAATATGTGAATTTTCATTTCTTTTCTGTCTGTGATTTTATTAGAATGTGGATCTTTTAGATCAATTTGAGGAGTGCCTCAGTATGTGTGTCAAACAGCGTGGGACTTGCACTGGTCTGGTCTTGGTATTGACTTGGTCTCAACCCCTTAAGGTCTTGGTCTTGTCTTGGTCTTGATACACTCGTGGTCATGACTTGGTCTCGGTTTAGTTGGTCTTGACTACAGCACTGGCTAGAGGGAAGAATGCAGGATTTTTAATTAGAGTATAGCATGTTTTCTGGTTGTTCATTAAATGTAGTAGTCGTGTCTTTGTGAAATAACCACCTGGTAAAACTTAAATCATCATATTGAAGTATTGCTCAACCCTGCTTTTACTTGTGACACAGTATTTCCACACTGTGGTATTGCTTCTTTAAATGAGCTGAGTAGCTTCTACCTGTTCAGCTCTTTCTAAAGTGTACAGTATGTCATCTCAGGAGAGGCATTTTCTATACTGTGAATTCTTTTTAGGTATCCTGGAGTTCATGTTGAGCCTAATTACTTTGAAAAAATGGCATCAGCTTCTGCTTGCTGATTTGATCACCTTATATTTTGAGAGATTAAGATACTATGCAGTTTAACGTCAGCTTAATAATGAAATGTGATGCATGTCGTTCGTACATGCTTTGCAGTACAAATCCCCCTCCAGCTCAAAGATGGCGTGATACTTTGCCTCCTAGGACTTCACAAATGTCCTGTTCAGCTTCATCTGGTTCTTTGTCCGTCGAATGCATTTTCAAATTTAACTGTCGTGTTTAGTGGATTTAGTCGAAACTTTTCAGTCCGCAGTCAAACAACTTCATTTGCCTTGCCATTGTCTCTAGAGCGGATGCCTTTGGGCTTGCCAGTAAATACACCAATTCATGCGCAACATGTTCTGGTTCTGACTGTAACAGCAATATTTAAATAACACCAATGCAACAAATATTTTAAAATATATTATTTTGGGGTGCACGTTTTGCTGTTTGTAGTCCCTACTTTTTATATGTTAAAAGGTTGTTGCAAATGATGGCAACCAAACCACCAAGCAATATATAAAGCAATTAAATTAGCTTCACGTTGACAACTAACTACAACAATAAAATGCTTCTTACACATGAATGTATCTAATACCGATCTACTAATATAAAACAGGGACAGGGGCCATTCTGCTGCCTATTATTTACTCAAGTTACTGTAAGTTCATTTTGTTGATACACTTTTTAGTTTTACTCATTTCAAGCATTTTGACTTGTAGTAGAATATATTATTTACAGTGTGTTGTTGGTAGTAAGGATAACTTTACCTCACTCACCACTACCCCCCTGTGTGATTCTCCTGTTAGGGAGCCATGGTCCTCATGAACTCTCTGTGCAACAAGCTAATGAGGCCCATCGACGGCTCCTGCTGCCAGACGTTGCCGCCCCCGAACCTCCTGCAGAAGCTGTCGTTGTGTTTCTTCCTGGGCTCGGGCGTGGTCTTCCTGGTCTTCCACGTCCTTGGCAAAAACCGCCACCGCCGACCTGTGCCTCCAGACGTCGAGAGCCTTGAGGAGAAGAAGCCGGCGACCGCCGCTGCCCCTCTAGGTCCAAAGGCGCCGTTCCAGGCCCTATGCAGGATGGGCATCATCATGAGCTATTTCTACCTTTGTGACAGAGCGGACGTGTTCATGAAAGAGCAGAAGTTCTACACTCACTCCACGTTCTTCATCCCTCTTATCTATATATTTGTCCTGGGAGTGTTCTACAATGAGAACACCAAGGAGGTGAGATGGCACTGTTGAACACAGTAATTTTTTTATTATTAATTATTATTCTAATTGTACATACAATAGTAATGTTCCCCAAAAATTAGATTGCCTTTGCTGTTGGTAAAGATGCAACAAGTTTAAACGATTAATATCTGGTTTATTAAAAAAAAGACAATAACGTATTGTCTCTTTTTCTCAAACAGACCAAATTACTCAATCGTGAGCAAACAGACGAGTGGAAAGGCTGGATGCAGTTGGTCATCCTCATCTATCACATATCTGGTGCCAGCGCTGTGAGTGCCACAGTAGTTATGTCATCACACATACATTTGAGAGTAAGCTGCTTTGAAGCACTGCACATTTATATATGATGTAGAGGCATAGAACTTTTTTTTTTTTTCTGTCTTTCAGTTCATTCCAGTGTACATGCATGTGCGGGTGCTGGTGGCAGCGTACCTCTTTCAGACCGGCTATGGACACTTTTCCTTTTTCTGGCTTAAAGGAGACTTTGGACTGTATAGAGTGTGCCAGGTGAGGGTACAGTTGGTTATACTTTAACCAGGATATGCAATCACTCTTTATCTTAGTAAACTTATTTTATATAAGAGACCTATAGGCGTAGTTATCCATAGTGCGGTGCTGTGGACGGGGGCAGCAGCAAAACTTATTTTAGCTACTTTAAAATAATCATTATCAGTTTAAGTATGCGCTATATTTACACTGTTTTCACTGCTGAAGCTGCCATATATGCTCTGTTCAAAGCCACCAGACTCCCTTTGATAAAAACAGTCAGTATACCCTGCAGAACACAGGAGTTGCTTGTTAGTTTGACCGTGTTGTTTAAAGGGTTGGTTCAGATACACCAAAGTCAAACGATAACACAAACAAACTAACCGATTGAGTCAGCAGTAAACAAGCAACTCCTGTGTTCTGAGAGGTAAAATCGCTGTTTTTGTCCGAGGAGTCCTGTGATTTTGAAGAGAGCACAGATAGATATAAACACCGTAAATTCCCAGTTGAAAAAGTCTGCGGACAGCAAAGTAATGTGAAAATATTGTAAATATAGTGTACACTTGAACTGATATTATTTTTAAGTGGGCTAAAATAAGTTCTGCTGCTGTCCCTGTCCTCAGCAGTACATTGCTTAACTTAAGAGCCGGTACTCTATCTACTCTAAGTAATACGCTGACAATGCAAAGTATCTCATACAACCTCACTTGAAAAAATGTGAGCGACCCCTTTTAAGGGTGAAAAAGTACTTTAGAATGAAATACTATCATATTATTAATACAAATTCATGTATTTAGTTTGGACTATTATCAATTTGATGCTGTTATTGATTGATCATGTCTATGTTTCTGTTTTCATGTTCGTTTCACTCCAGGTACTTTTCCGTCTAAACTTCCTGGTGTTGGTGCTGTGTGTAGTAATGGACAGACCCTACCAGTTCTATTACTTTGTGCCGTTGGTCACCTTCTGGTTTGTTGTCATCTACGCCACGCTGGCCATGTGGCCTCAGATCCTTCAGAAGAAGGCTAACGGTAGGTGTCAGATTTAATTTAATTTGTTTCCCTCACATGCGCCATACCCTTGGAAATATGATACCTGTCATGCAGCAGTGTTGCATTTAGAACAACCACTTCACCAATGGCGGTCTTGTTTTCTGTACAGGTAGTGGCTTGTGGCACATTGGGGTCCTGGCGAAGTTACTGGGCCTCCTGCTGTTCATCTGCATCTTTGCCTTTTCACAAGTGGGTGAATTGACAATATTTTAATCCCACCAGTCAGAATTGCAACCTCACTTTAATTTTGAGTTTGTGAAACTTTAAATTCTAAATTGAATTAGATTTTATATTGATTTCATCTGAACTTTTTCAATAGTTATGTCTTTGCACAGCACAATACAAAAAAAAATGTTAGATACTTTTAAATACAAGATTGTTTTCAATGACATTTATGATTTTTAGCCGGAATGAAGCAAAATGGCCAAATATCCATGTGCATTTTCTGTCATAGTTTTTACTCAAATGCATAGTTTGCTCCCTAGCTATGCTTAATATTTAGTATTCATGTTTTTGTGTTTTTACTTCAGGGTTTCTTTGAGCGGATCTTCTCTGTTTGGCCCATCTCTGCTCTCTTTGAGCTGAACGGAAGCATCCACGAGTGGTGGTTCAGATGGAAGCTGGACCGATTTGTAAGTCAAATATGTTTCACTCCAACTCTTTCCCATCTCAGTTCTCAGTCTTAGCGACATATCACATTTCGAATAATGTGTGAATGCAGATTACATCAGAAGCTTTTTAAGTGGGACCACAGTTTTCACACTGTGTAACAATTGTTTTAATGTGTCAATGGCTCTTTGGCAGGCGGTGATACACGGCATGTTATTTGCCTTCCTCTATCTGGTGCTTCAGAAGCGCCAGGTGCTGTCGGAGGGCAAAGGAGAGGCGCTCTTCTCTGCCAAGATTTCCAACCTGCTCCTCTTCCTCTCTGTCGTCTCCTTCATAGTAAGACTCTTCACACTTGGGTTTCTGCCAGCACTGGGCTTTAGACTTATTATTTTAGATTGCTGTCATCTTTTAGGTCCTTTCTCCAAATCTTATTTTACTAAATGAACAAAATGCATACTGACAAAAGCAGCTACTTACTGTACATGCATGTCACACCTGGCCTTGACAAACACAATCGTCTGCTCTTAATGGTTTTAGGTATATCTTGAGAAAGTTCTTCAGAATGTAACACAAACTTAGTAAAGTTAATGATATACTGTGTAGCACTGGGGCAGCAGTTAAGGATTACATTAAAGGTGCTATATACAATATTGGGAGGATTTGTATTGCCTCTCAACATGGCAATGCTAACGGTGCTAAGTAGGGTAAAAGTGCTAACGGTGTTTACCTGAGGGGAAACCGGATGGTGGGTGCTACGATTCCGCAATGATGTTATCAGCTGTTACTGCCGTATGGGAGGAGTGCAGAGCGGCCGCGTTGAGCTAGCCAGTGAGGTACGCTGACATGCACGAACATTAACCAAAAACACGCGTGGCCATCCCAGCTAAGTCAACAAAACAAGGAGAAGCTCTGATAACGACACACACAGAGGGCAGAGGGAGAGCGACTTCATTCTCTGCTCAAGTAGACATTACTCCACTAATGTTTACATAGCAAATTGCTGTATTAATGATCTGAATCCCATAAATTGTACATCTGTTTTGGTCTAGGTCTAATCTAAATTATCCACCTTGTCTTTGTTGCAGCTCTTGATTAAAACATGCTAAATGATCCTTTTCCCTGTGTCTCCAGACCTACTCAATATGGGCCAGCAGCTGCAAAACCAAAACCGAGTGCAACGAGATGCATCCTTACATCTCTGTGGTCCAGGTATTATTTTTTTTATTTGTCCTTCTTTATTTTTCCTCCTCCTTTCTTTCTTTCGTTCTGGTCATCTGTTGTTTTGTAGTTGTTTTTTTTATTTGCCTTGAGATGTCATTATCTTAGTCACATGACAGGATATTATGAGTGTAACAACAAGGAAGTTGCCTTTCTTTGTTGCTAAAGATAGTACTGGTATTATAGAAAGCCAGTCCCCACCCGAAAACCCCTGTAAGTAGTGCAATAGATCATTAAAGAACAGCTTATTATACGATTGTCCATTTTACTATTACTTAATAGTAATAAACGTATTATTACTACAGTGACTGTCTCTCTAACTTGAGTGTTCATGACTCCTTGACTTCAACCCACTATTTCAAATGATAAGAATCTCAAGTCCTTACTCTCGCTTGTCTTCAGATCCTGGCCTTCATTCTCATCAGGAACATTCCTGGCTACGCCCGCTCTGTATATAGCTCATTCTTTGCATGGTTTGGAAAGATCTCCTTGGAGGTAAGACATGACCTGGCAGTAAAGTTGTGATCATATATTAAAAGCTTGTTTTTATGTAGTCTTACATAAATAATATGTTGCAAAGGGTACCTTAAAACAATAAGAGAAATGAGAAATTCAGCCAAGATGAGGTCACAGTAATAAAATGTGGATGGAAGCAACACTAATAAAAAAAAAAACGAGTCCTCCGCAGCTGTGTCTTATGTTCTGTAGCTCCCTGCAGGCGACCACATATTATATTCGCACTGTTGAATTATGCTTTGTCTCCCCCAGCTGTTCATATGCCAGTACCACATCTGGCTGGCAGCGGACACCAAGGGTATTTTGGTCCTGATCCCAGGAAACCCTTCACTCAACATCATGGTCAGCACCTTCATTTTTGTGTGCGTGGCTCATGAGATTTCCCTCATCACCAATGATCTGGCCCAGGTGGTCATCCCCAAAGACAGCGTGGCCCTGCTGAAAAGACTGGGGGCCGTTGGGCTCCTCAGTCTCGTTGTATTACTGCTGGCCAGGGGCAGCCAGCCCACACCCGGTGCCTGATGGACACCTCTCGATGGGGTTGGGGGGGGGGGCACAACAGACTCGCCAAGCCCCTGCTGAGGTTCGGTCCAGATCCAAGCCAGAAGCAGGCCCGGTGGTTTAGCCTACTGGTGGCCACAGGAGACGCCACTTCGACTGTGTTGAGTGACAACACGGGGACCTTAGGGAGGACAGTGTCTCTCTGCTGGCCCCACGTCAGAGCAGAGTCCGTACTATTTGACTGCTGTGAAAGTCGCACACTGAATAAAAGAAAAAATGCTCAAAAAAGCGGTTGCTCCTTTCAGGGCAAATTGCAAGAGAGAAAACAAAAACGCCGAAGACGTTTACATTATCTGGATTCAGTAGAAGAGCAGAGAATTTTCTGTAAAACAAAAAAAGAGGTTCTCATTTTAAGACCTCGTGCTTGCTGTGTGAATATTTGCAGCGTTGCTTCTATTTAGCCAAACAATAATGAGAAGTTTATTGTCACATACAGAACTTCCTGTCATAACCTCACTCTGGTAGGGATCAGCAGGCACACACTCCGTCCACATGGCAGTAGCAGTTGAAGGTGTTTTCACTCAGGATCCATAATCTACATATTCAGATATCTTAAAAAAAAAAAAAAAAAAAAAAAAAAATCAACTGTGCTGCATTTTACTATCAGAATTTCTTTTGTACAGTATTTCTGGTGACTTTAAAATAGTGTCGGTATCTAAATATGCAAAATATGGACCAACAACTGGCTTGGGTGATCTAAAATCTGTCGAGACTAAAGTGAATATTTGGAGTGCAATTGTTGAAAAGTTGGATTATCCTTCGACATATTTTTGCTAATGTTGTTGTGAGTGATTTTTAGAAATGTTTGCCTTGTGCTGAAAGGTATCGTGGTCACCTGCTGTAGCTCTGAAATTCTATGTGATATGTACAGTATTTAATGATTTAAATTAAGCTTATATTTTATACAAGTTTTTTGTTTTTTTGGCTTTGTTTGATTTTGTACTTTGCGCTCATGACTGCTGTTTGTGAAGGAAGTATTACATGGATCACTTTGTACCCATCCCAGCATCTCATAGATGATCACTTGCCTCAGAGACGATGAGCCTTTACAGCGTGACACTCGTCGGTCCTATTCGCTCACTTTGTAGTCCGTGTATATTTGTATGACCGAGTGAGAGACTTTATTTTATACAGCAATGCTTCAGCAGTGTTTTTAAGTCCTCCATTCATGGTCATTTTAAAACCACGCCTCACTAGCTCTGGTGGAGCTTGCACATATTATTGTACAATAGGAATAACTGCTAAATGTACCCCCCCCCGCTGTCATACATTTCTGGTCGGTGAATGGAAAAAGTGATTTCTTAGACTGAATGCCTTTTGAACGTGCGGCTGCTCTCTCTGGCTTCCACACACAGAACATCTGTGATGTAGCCTGTTGGCACTTTGCATCAGGGCTACATCCACTTTTAAAACAACTACTATGACTGACGTATAAGTGTCACTTAAAGGAACATATTTAATATTTTGTCAGCTGACAAATAGGGGATGTCTCTTTGCATATATGTATGTATATATATATATATATATATATATATATGTGTATATGTATATATATCCTCACAGACATTTAAGAGATATTAGCACTTTCATTTTAAGACCTGCATTTTGTTTTCATGTTTGCAGTAAAATAAGATGTTTAACAAGATACCACCAGTGCAGATACTTTCTGCACTTTAGCACATTTTTATTAGGTAAAAGTTTTGTCAGGATTGCTTGGCAAATGTATATTATACAATTCAAGCTAAATCGTTTATGAATTAACTTTTATTTAATTTACCATTTCATTTATGTTTCTTTTTTTCTTCTTTTTTACACATTTATGTAGCTTTTGCTTAAAAGAAATACACAAAGAATTAATTTCTTCTTTACAGTGGAACAATTTGTCTACAGCTTTTCGCATCTTTCTCGTTGTTTATCTGATGATGTGCAGCCTCTGTTGCGTTCTCTGAATAAGAGCGAAGTAAATTTGTAATTTCTATAACCAGTCATCACCTCATTGTATTGATGAAAATGTCATTTCCATGTTGCAGTTTCCATTGATATGTGAAGTTTACTGCTCCGTTTTCTCGTCTATTACTGATCAACAGCTATAAATTTGGTAATTGTTTCAGGCCTTAATAGATCTTTGTGGTCGTGTAAAAGCAACAACTATTTATACCCCTGTGGAGGGCCTCTTTGAAATATGTTACATGTACATTTTTTTGTGGTGTCTTAAAAATGTGAAATGTATCCATATTATTTATAAATGCCTTTAGTCTGTTGTACATTGTTAATAATACCTTCATAAAATGTGCTTTTATGGACTTTTTTGGACAAAAAATATACTTTTCATGTCATTCAGACATTACAAGTGTCTTGTTTATTTTTGAAACAAAAATACTTAGAGTGAAAATAATTTATTTTGAAAGTATTTATTGTTATCATGTGACACATTACATATTAATGACATGACAACTAAAGCACTTTAATGTAAAACTCCCTTTTTCCTCTAAGAGGTTCATTGTGCAAAGCAAGTAGAAATCCAAACAGTTTCAACATTTACAAATATTTCAAAATATTCTGATGTTTTTATAATCAGCTATGCTCTGATTATCTCACACTCACTCTTCAAGGTGTAAATGCATATGAACTATAAATCTTTGTAAAGACACGTCTGAGGCATGCAGATTGGCACAAGTGTTAGAAAAAACAAATATAGATATGGAATCAAAGTCAGGTCCGACACCCGTCTTCTCCGGTCACAAATCCAATGCTTCGGCCACCTTTCTCTCCTCAGGAATACCATTTACCTACAATGAATATGAAAAGAATATTAGATCTTATTGACGAGTACTCTCATTGAAGAATTGATAAGCTGTCAGTCCTTTTTAGCAGAAGCGATGAGCAGAAATAACTTGATAAAAAACAAAAACCTCATGAATCAGCATGAGTTATCTGCAGCACCTACCTCCAGCCTTCGAAATGTTGACATGACATAATTATCTCCTTTGTTAGCAGTGAACAGAGAGAGCAGCAGGTTAGTGCTTGAACAGTCATGCAGCTGAACACCATGTACGCAGGAGGGCGATCACACGCCAACTCCTGAATTGAATGCGTTGAGGCGCCGCTAGACGAGAAGTAAAGCTCTCATGCCTGACTTGTCGTGGAGCCGTGCCAAAATGATTTGCTCCCAATAATCTGTGTCCAATTGAATGAGGTCTGCAAGCTTGTGTTTGTACAGTGATGTAGATCAGGTCAGAGGTTGTGAGCAACACAGCAAAAATAACTATGACTCCAAAATGTATTATTGTCTGTATAGAGTCATCTTATGTATGTCAGAACACCCCCATCATATCTACTCATAGCTTAAACATTGAGCATCTATATTTATATATCTATATTTATTCATTAAACACATCGTTACACATTCGGGCTGCTCGACTACTATAGAAATGTTGACGGGAGTACCAACCTGATGGCCGCTGCTGTGGTATCGTAATCTGGTTTTGCAGATTCCTGAAATTAACAACAATGATATTATGGTAAACAGACATTCACATACATTACAAGAGCCTTTAGTATCATGTGTTGTACTTATATTAGCACAAGTTTCAAGCCCATTAGGAAAAATCATGGGACAGCTTGAACCTCTTAAGCTGTCACCGTATTTATTTTCTGGCTGGCTTGCTGCAGCTTTAGCTGTAAACATGGTGCTGTTAGAAGCACTGGAAACAAGCTTAGACAATAATGGTATTGTTTTTACTTAACATTTCCCCTATATAATGACGCCTATAAGCCATACATCTGCGTGACTGCTAATGAGCATGTGTGCATTTCATGTGCACACGAATGTCTTGTCTCACGTGCTTTTCCCTCCACTTAAACCAAATAATCTCTGAACTCACGTCTGCGTCTGCATGAGGGGCATGCTGGTGGTCTCATAGTTGTCTGGGTGGATGGGCGGCACCACTTCGCCGCTCACTGGGTTGAAGACGGGCAGGGTGGAGAGGGGCCAGGAGATCTCCCGGTTCTTAGACATGCTCCGCAGCTCCTTGGTGGACTTCTGGATGGAGCCGTGGTGAACCAGCTGGATGCTGGAGAGGGCAGAGGCAGTGAAGACAACACGTATTGTAGCCTGTGTTGCCATGGTTTGTGGCGTTACTTTGTCTCACCTGTAACACACTTACAAATATTTGAGTATGCAATCAACTTGTATCAGCTATGGTGAGCTCTGCACTCAATTCATGCATGCACAACAGCATTGTAACCTCCACCCTTACCTATCGCTTTGACTTCCTTACTTCGTCTGACTTAGAGTGTGACATAACTTCTTAGTCTTCAAGATGTATGTGTTTTTAAACAATTTGTTACTGCTACAGCATTATTAACCTACATCTGGCCATTGAGTTTTGGAGCAGCCCATTGGATGAACGGATGTCAACACACAGATGAGCACATGAATGGTTATGAAAAAGCCGTCAATGACAACATAGAAGACAAAACTGCAAACCAAAGAGAGAGGGGGGGGGGACAGAAACAGACCCAAAATAAAGAAAAACACAGGAGAGGTAAAACACTTACTCTGGTGTTTGCATGTTTCTTTTTTCCCTAGAAACAAAACAAAATGGATGAATTAAATACTAATATTAATAGTTAAAGAGACATCTACACACAAGTGAATGGATTGTTGGGTAAAGACAAGCGTGGAAATGGTGATGGGGGGGTGGAACATTGAGCGAACGAGGGGGCACGTCTCTCCCAGCCTGTAAATGATGGAGAATGATGAAAGGATTTATCGTGGATGAATGGCAATCGATACCATGGCTATGCTTCAAAACATCAAGATGTACGTGACGGAATTAACAAAAAGCTGTGACAGATATTCATGAGGAACTTAACAGAAATGGACCATACAACTAGATGGTAATGACAAGCTGCAATTCCAGTCCAGATTATTATCTAAATATCCTGCACTATCCATCCTGTCTCCCATTCGGTTCTCATATACTTAAGTAACAGTTTCTGTACTTTCCTCAAATGTTTGTTTTTTGGGGGGTGTCTGGTGCAATATTTCTATAAAAAGTACAAGACCAAGCACACTTACACCCCTTCCCGTCGGCAGCACATAGTGTAGCCGAGGATGAAGAAGAGGACTAGTGCCACGGCGGAGGGAACAGCCAGTGTGATTAGGAAATCTGAAAAGTAGTTCCGGCCCATCAGAGTCTCAGAGGGGGGGTTGTATTCCCCAAATTCAGGCAGGATCCCGGTTCCCGGGTCGGGGCGGGTAATGTACACCGGGAACACTTTGTTGATGTCAACCTGAAGAAATAGGTCGTAGTTAATTCAGCATTCGTGAAAAATATGTTTATTCATTGACGGTGTTAAGTGACAAACACTGCTGAAGAGCGGTGTGCGTGTTCAACCTGTTGCCTACAACAATGTCTCAATAAGTCTGTACAAGACAACCCTCACCAGAGAGATCTTGCACCAATCGATGTCAAACTGAGCTCTGAACTTCTTGTCACAGCTGATGGCGGGCTCCATTTCCTGACTGCAGCGCAGCTGGTTATGTGGGCTCTCCACCTCCCGCAGGCACGACGAGAAGGGAACATCAGCGCCAACCATCACGTACACTCTGGGGAGAGGAGGAGGCAGTGGAACACAAGGCACCAGAGAGGAGAGGAGAAGATGGAGCCTCATTTTACATGTTTATGCTGTTATAGCCACAGCGTTTTCTCCTCCACTGACTGTTCTGCATTGCTTTCATCTTCCAGAACGTCAGCATGAATCTTTGACACACAACTTATGGCCGTTCACGTGGGCTATTCCCCTCTGAACTAGACCAACTGACAGTAACTGTCAGTGCTGACGGCCAAGTGAACTCATCTAATTCACAGCGAACTGTGGATCCCCAGGGCCCCAATTAAACTAAATGTCAGCATGATGTGAGTGGGCTGAAAATATAAGCAATTTGTTTGATTGAGAGAGAGAGGCGAAGGAGGAGAGAATCTTTCAGGCTGTTAAACCTTATTGTGTGTGAGTTATGAAGAGGAATTATATCTAAATCATAAAAAAAAAAAAAGTCTGATTTAGCTGTAACTGGATCATCTTTCACTCAATATGAAAAGCACCCTGTGTATTTACAACCGTTGTAATACAGGTCCAGTCAAACCTTCCTCACCCTTCCTTGAGGTTGTTGATGGGCAGCGGCACACGGCCGCCACGGTCCAGCGCAGAGGTGATGTTTATTGCGTTGAGGCGCTCAGGCTGCCATATGTTCTTCACCGCTCCCAGGAAGTCACCCAGCACCTCGCTGGCCAGCATCTCCTCCACGTTCATGTTCTTGATGTAGAACTCCGCCTGGTAGGGCAGAGGGAACTCTGTGCAGAGGGATGAAGAAGAGAGAAAAGGTGAATGAGGGGAAGAAGAAGACGTGAGGGGCAGCTACAGTGGCGTTCTGCTGACAAAGACATCATTGATACTTTACTACTGCTGCATGGTTGCTGTTCGCTGCGCTCTGTTATGACTTGGTTTCCCTTTTTGAGGCACAGATGGCAGATGACATCGTGCGAAAGGTAGAGTGATGTCACGTTAGTGCAGCGAACATCTGCCGAGCGCACCGCCAATTCAGTTCACATTGAACTGCGTGGACCGTGACTCGTCAACAAGCCTTGTTATGCAAACATACAAGATGCACAGATGTGAGGTCACTCAGATGCAAAGGAACGGCTGCTTCCTGCAAAATAATTGATAACCCTAACTTACTGTACTAACACAGGACTGTGTGTTTACACAGCCACAACATATCATACTGATTTATGCTGGCCAACCTGTGACACATCGTTCAGTCCATCTAAGGTATTTATAGTATATATATATATATACATATCTATAGACAATATTTTCTTGTCTATAGACAAGAAAATATTGTTTTCTTGTTGTGAAAAGTAATCAAAGGCAGCGTTTTCTCCCTCGGGATTTAATCAGGGAAGTTGCACATTCTGATGTCTGTTTGCTCTAAGCTCCTCCGCTGGCACTTCTTACCTTCTGTGGCCATGATGTTAATGACCAAGTTGTGCCGTGCCGTCTCGAAAGTGCGTCTGTTATAGGCAGTAATCTGCAACACACAGTGGTGAAAGTTTAAGCCCAGATCAGTGCGGCTTATATGGCAGCAGCCCTTTGGACAAGGCTGAGCTAGATACACTACGCGGGCTGTGTGCCCAACTGAGACACCGTAAAGAGGGTGCGTCGCTGCGAACGCTAAGCCTTCTGGGAAAATAATTTCTACAGTAGCTTATGGGGGGGGGGGGGGGGGGGGGGCAAAGAAAGCATACAAAAAAAAAATAATGGAATTTAACTCTAAACTACTAAATGCATACAAGCTGTGTTAAGTAAAATAAATTGAAATGTGTTGCTGCTCCATTACCTTTATGTGGGCTACAAAGACTACAAATGCGTGATACTGTCTTACATTTAAATTCTTTTAGTTTAATGCTTTCATGTTCCTTCCTTGCCATATTAAACAGAAGCACGAACGCCTTCGTCTTCCTTCTCTTCACTTTGAAAGTGGTCCAGACCCCTACCTCTATGATGGAGGGCTTGCCAACATGCTGTGCGGTGGGGGAGCCGTAGAGCACTCCGTCGCTGTGCTGGGTCCTCTGGATATAGCGCAGCCAGCCTGGCCTGTCGGGGTAGCCCATCAGGTTGGTGTTGAAAGTGATCGGGTCACTGCTGGCATCACCTGTGGACAGAGCCGTTAAATGAGGGGTGACCCAATGATCTGCTATGGTCCAGAACCAATTCAGTAATATGCATTTAGAGCCATTAGCTGAATTGTGGATGTGATGCCAACAGCAGCTCAGCTTTTATTCCTGCTGGTGAAATATGATGAATGGACATTGCACTGCTGCATTTATACAACGACTGCGCCAACAACGTAACCGCACAAATCTTTGGGTCATCTTAGGTAATCAGAAATGCCAACACTTTTAATCAGTGCAGAATGTTTTAAATGTCACGGTGTTCTACCTGACTTGGGGTAGGGAGGAAACTCTCCTTTGAAGTGCTCTCTCTCCAGAACATGGACGAACAGCACTCCTGCAGACGGGTAGACGTTACGGTCCGCGTGGGATCGTGACAAGATGGTGACCACTGAAACACAGATTTTTAGAAATTAGCTCCTGAAAACAGAACGTTTTCAACGTTATTATTAACAACCTGCCAGCAGCACTAATTACAAAAGTAGAGAAGGCGTTAATAAAGCAAACATTTGTTACAAGCACCTGCTAACCTACTTCACGCTTTGCGAATCAATACCGCCCACAATAATAGATTTTTCTGCTTTGCTTTCGTTGCTTTTGCATCCTCTTGACATGAGGGTGCAGTGCACAAACAGCAGCCAAGCATGAAGGCGTAAACTCTAATTATTAAAAACCATGATTTTGTACATAATAAGAGCAAGCTGCTGAAGCAAAACAATGAATTTTAGGGCCAAGGAGCCGCGGTAAAATCAGCCATAATGAGACTGTACAGAGTTGTTTCCAGGCCCTCCTCTCTCTCGGTCTCCATTATGCTCTTTGTTTAGACCCACTCCATTTCAAACACAAACATTTAAGTCTATATTTGTGAAGGGCATCGCTGAGAAAATGGCAGCCCGTTAACACAAGTTTACACAATGTAAGGCTGGAGGTGATTAGCAAAGCCCTCTCCTTCTCTTTGCATCTTTTCCTTTCACTATTTCCTCTTCTCTTGCCCACTTGTCTTAATCCACCCTTTAAGTATTTTTGCGCAGCGTTTTTCTCTTCTCTCTCTCTCTCTCTCTCTCTCTCCCCCCTCAGTGGGTGGGCACTCAGTTTTTAATCACCATGAGAGTGAACAAGGAGGCAGAGAAGAAGGAGGGAGACGAGAAATAGCGAGAGTTTGAACTGCTTTCGCCTGCAGACTCATAACTCGAGACGCATTAAGCAGCTAGGCATGCGAAAGCTGTGTGCGTGTGTGTCTTCCCTCTAGCAAAATGTCGCAGATTTTCCCCATTGTTTATCTCCTGCCTTATCTATCCATTAGCATCCATCAAACCTATATAACTATCTTCAGTCTCATAACATACAGCGGGTCTGCTGTGATCCCTCTCTTTCAACAGAAGCTGATTTCCAAGGAGAGTCTCCGCTGAACAGAGTAATAAAGCAGGATTTACATTCTAATCCGTGTCCATGAAAGAGGAAGTCAGTATGTGATCTTTGGGTTGTTAAGCGTTATCTATTACTAGGGTGCACAAAGGGGTTACAGAAGATTAGGTGACACAGTAAGCCGCAGATTACTAAGGAAGCCCACATCTACGAGGCCAAATTGCCTAACTGCAATCTAAGCGTGCTGGTGAGCTGCAGGGAGTGTTATAAAACGGTCCCGTATGCATGTTGAACTGGGCTACATCTGTGGCCACAAATGCTGAACTGGCCATATGTCACATATCCCCACGGGCTCCGTCACGGCTAGATGCAATCAATAGCATTTAGCGGCCTCTGATTGTGGTGTTACTTAAACCTGAGGTTATTATATCCACCACATCTCCTTCCAAGAGCAGATTAAAGGAACTAATCCACGCCATATAGCTTCTCTCACCTTCTATACCGGCACCCACGACATGAGGACCTGGGTTATTCAGAGGCTGAGAATAAAAACTCATTCAGGTTCAGGACACCAGTGGCGCCCTCGGTGATGACTTGAGTCGATCTGCAAATCCCACTCTGAATGCGCTCGCTCGTTTTCTATTACCCGACCGCATTGGGCCTCATCAGTTCTTCACCGCACAAAGCACCACGGTCACACACTCCTGGTCCAGGTCAAGTACTGGCTATTCTGTTCTGCTCAGAGACCAAGTGGATGTGGTATAAACATTTGTGTGATGACAAACAAAGGAGTCCAGATGGTCTCACCTAATGGTCTGAGGAATAGGAAATGACCTATGGGATTTGAAATGTGTTTTGGCCTATCAATATAAAAGCTTTTGATTCAACAACGAGCGTTGAGGCCTAACGCACACTCCTGGCGGCCTTATGTGAGCCGGTCTCATCTGTGTTTCACTCTCACCTTTGAATGCAGTCACTTCCATTCAGACAGCAGCCGGTGTGAGTAAAGATCACTAACTAAGCTACGCTGAGGCTCTGCTAATAGCATCAGATCTGCTTATTTGCGGCTGGGCTGACTTTCTGCCAGAGCTTCTCGAGATGATGGACTGCAGCGCTCCTACAGTACATAATACATCACCCATTAAAGTTAATGCTAGACCGTCCGCTGAAGACTAACCTGTCGGCTCCCGCTGCAGGACAAAGACAGACAAGTGCACGCTGACACACACAATAAGCTACACATAATCATAAAAAAACTGACACACTTTTGCATTTGTTCGTGGATCACTTGCAGGTCGCAGAGGTGGAAATGCCTAACCAGATTTTATGCTTTTCTGGCTGAAGGAGCGATGCCTTAAAATGCCATTGGCAAAGGCAGAGAGAATAAACCACCCTTGTCCTAATGGCTCCAGCTAAAAGAGGCCTCTAGCTAGCCGAGGCAGAAGCAAGGGAGGGATCTCCTTTAGTTCTGTCGAATCAGCTTTGTATGTGCGTGTTGTCCGGGTCAGGAGGATGCATGTGCTTCTTTGGTGTTCAGCGGGGAAGCACCGGCTACAAGGATTGCTACTGTTTGGACAGCAGCTTTTGGTATTCCACCACGGATGAGTTTGAGCCTCGTTGTTCTAAACGCAGACATGGAAGTGAAAGTAGCCGGTGTCACAACAAGCAGAGGGCTGTAGTTAAGGACATGAAACAGCCAGCTCAGTCTTCTCGTGCTCTATTAAGGTAAGTAAATCACTCATTTGTCCACAGCCATTGTTGTGACATTCTGTCATCCACAGTGTTGACTCGATGCCATAAAGTACCAGCTTCATGTTAAACAGAAGATATAGACTTTTGTCTCACAGTTAATGATTTAGGATAACTTCTACTTCTAGCAAAGGACAAGGTTAAGGCACAATTTAAATTTGGGAAACTGCTGTTACGGCGAATGTAAGTGGGCCAAGTCTGTGGGACGGCAGACAAGTGAAAACAATAATGGCAGTATTAATGAGGAACCAGTTGAGCGTGTCACTGTGTTATGACGGGGGGAGGGGACAGCGGGTCAACACATGAAGTGCACCACCGCACACACACCCACTCACCATCTCTGTACTGGGCTGTTCTCTGCCTCGGGCCCATGGATCGCTCCATACGGGCATTTCTCTCATGAAAAGCGGTGTGTTTCACATCACAGGCATGCACAATGTAAACTAGTGGATCAATGAATAAAAGCATGAATGGAACAAGCGTGTTTTTAATGCAGTCTAGTACATCAGCTGTGCTACAAAGTCTTCTTTCATGAATGTTTTTATATTCAAGTTCATCCAAGCTCAGACATTTAAGTCTGAGTTAGTAACTTAGTAAAAGAGAAACTGAGAGTGTCTCAAATGTGAGGATTTGATGTCTTATAGGACAGTAAACTTAATATATTTTGGTTTTGGACTGTTGTTCAAATAAAACATGATATGGATAGCTGTAGGGAATTATAATACAATTCTGACATTTTATAGACCAAATAAATAATGAATTAATCATGAAAATAATAAATAGAATAACTGCTGATTAGAGTAATTGTTAGTTGTCACATCATGGACACATCATGTGACATCATTTAGATATGTGTCCATTTAGGCTAAAACGTGAGTCTTTATTTCTAAAGTGATAGTAGGCTGATTTTATTTATTTTTTTAAAATTTTGACTAACTTACATCACAACTCTAACATTACAACCTTTAAGAAGGTAGGAGTTAGTTGTATCTATGTGTACCTAATAAACGGGTAACTGAAGGTATACATATTGCCTACAGACAACGTTACCAGTGATAAACAGCAGTAACACATGGAGCACTGTAATATTATCATCTCATGTAATTAAGGGTAACCTGAGCTACTAAACTAGCATCAGCTACTTAATTAGGCATTCATAACACACCTGCAGGTCTGCATACAAACACAGGCCTGTACAAGAGGAGCTATGCTGTTTTCTCAAAAGTAACGTTACGTTAATTAAGACTGAATGAATGACTAAGAAACACAACGTATAACGGTATTATATGCATCGTTGTAGATGTAACAACGAGTACAAAACACGTTGAATGTGTCACGTTAGGAGCTCCACCCGTATAACGGTATAGATGACTATTGTTAGCCATTTTTCCAAGCCTCCTCCTCAGCCTCTTGGGGGAAAAAATGAGCACAGTAGCTACACAGCAGCATGCTAACTAGCTAGCTAACTAGCACGAATAACGTCAACCGCATCAAAGGCAACACTCCCGGATCTTTAACCCGTTTTAATCGATACGTACCCGTACCGAGCCACACCGAGAGAGCTGCAGCGGACATGGTGCACATCATCCTCGCAAATCTCGCATTAAAAAAAGGATGTTTTATTCTAATCGCCACTGGGTTTGACAGCCATAGTAATAAGCATCCTGCAGCATTCCTTCCTTCCTCCGCCTCCTTCCTTCACTGGGAACCCACACGACTTCTCATTGGCCGAACATCTGGATGGAAAAAGATGGTTGTCTCGTATAAAAAAAACAGGGCAAAAACACGGTGTGACTCAGAAGAGGAGCGTTACGCCTACAGAACATGTTTCTGTGGGATGGTTGTAGAGTCTGCCAGTATATCAAATACAACAAGTGACTGCTGCTTTCCTGATGGCCTCTCTATTTCTGATCTAGGATAACATGTCATTGTCACATTGTAATTCTCTGAAAGCATCTTTTGCTAAATTCATACATTTACCAGAGGCGTCTTTGAAAACCTCTCAGTCTGTCAGCTTGATGATTTGTAGCTATAATGCCTCCAAAATTTGGATCATGTGTAAAGTGAAGCCAGACTCAGCATCTTACTCACACGCACAAGGCCGACACAGACTGTCCCCTCACCAGATCATGACCTCCTAAGCCCAGCTGTTAGAGGACAGAGACATGTTTGAGAAGTCTACTCCAATCTGTCCGGACCCCCTGCAGAGACAGACAGATGGTCATGTTTATATTTTGGCCCCTTTGGCTCCAAGTCAGGCCGGCTAAAGGGCTGTGGGACCCTTAATTCACCCCGCATGCTCCCTTGATGTCGGCTACCACTAAGTGAGCACTTTGATCCTGCAGAAAAAGGATCCTAACGTGCTGACTGCAGTTCCTGCGTGGCTCTTGTTTGATGAAGGCGTATTTGAAACTGGATGCATGCTTCCTCATGTGGCGATAAGCACAATGCCATCCATCCTCTGAGCTCTGCAGTGCGAGGCTGTTCTGTTCTCTCACCCTCCCCTTTTTATCCCCTTAAGATTATTTTTAGGTTGCTTAGCAACATCTTCACATCGCCAATGATTGGATTGAGTGTGAGCGTATCACAACAATCACTATATCTCAATGCATTGCGCTGACATTCGTGGTAATGAAGACTTGGAAAACACAGCATTCCCTCTTGGAATAAGAGGGAAGATAGCGGCCAAATGTGTCTGATATCTGATGTGATAAATGTGTGCTGATATGGATTGATATCGGTCCAATTCTGTTTCAGTATAGTCTGCAGGAAGTTTCTAATTGCACTGTTATTGTCATGGATTTGAGCAGTGAGGCATAATGCAACATTTCCCACTCTCCTCAGAAGTGAGAGCTGTTGCTAAATGGGGACAAACTGTGGCTCATGGGGGTCTGTGTTTCTTGCAGTGCAGCAGAAACAACACACCTCATGGCAAACACACTCTTTCATATCTTTTTTTAATTCAAGATTCAAGATGCTGGTTCTGGTACAGTATACTGTATTAAAAAATAACAAATGTGCTGCTATGAGTGAGTTCAGTATGGACTAAAATGGTTACATAATAATGTAAATCACATATTTTGGCAGATTGTATGACTGCACAGATTTATAAATGAGATTTACTTCATGAGATTTGAGAAAGTGACAAATAAAGTCAGGAATAGGCATTTGTGCAGAATATGCATGTTTCAATCTGCTAAATTACATTTTAATTAATTATGATTATCCTTTAAATTAAAATGTAATTTATAAAATAAAGATTGTATTGTGTGCTGACAAAGTATGTATGCAAGCAACAATGCCATGTATTAGGCCTTATTGCCATTTGTTAAGATAATCACACATTCGTACGTTGACAAAGCTTCTATTCAAGTTATTTATCACATGAATTCAGTCCCATGCTTTAGGCCGTTTCTGTTGGCTCCCGTGTGACCCAGCCAGCTACAATTGTTACCCTCTTATCCTCTTTATTGTAAGACTGCTAAAATATTAATGCAAACAGAGTAATTGGGGAGAGAGACTGCAAACTATAGCATTTTTGAGATGCATTTAGTGGGGGTGTGTGTGTGAGATGGTCTTCAGTGGCCAATTTTGATATTTCAGGGTCTTTCTTTTCATTACATGAGGCTAAAATAAGTCTCCTTCAAACATGTTTCCCCCTCCAGACTGAATTAATGCTCAGTTCCATCTGTGCATAGATTGATGAGACAGAGCAAGGAGCACGTGTTGTAAATCAGTTATCCTTATTTCTCTCAGCAGACTGACCTCTAATGAGTAACTGAGCAGTGAAATCAAACTTTACCTAGTTTTTTCTGTCTGTACCTCCCCATCAACTCCTTTAGGCCCCCTGGTGGTCCTCACACCACACTTTGAGACACCTTCATTTGAACACCCACGGTGTGGTCCTTGACTCCATCATCCCCACCCAAACCCCATCGATGAACAATAAGCAACGAGAGAAGTTACAGTCCCTGTGTGCTGGTATTTATGCCAGACTGCAGCTCACCGAAACCCCCTCCGCGCAGCAGATTATCGGACCAAACCATTGCCGCAGTTCAAGGTTTCAGCACCTGTCACATGAGGCTTTACATTTGCAAATCACCGGCTACCATCACAGCTTAGCACGCTTACTCCTCTACACTGCGGATGTATATCGGACCTGCCCCTGCAAACGCGGCCACAGTGCAGCTCTCAGTGAGACGAGCTGCCAAATTGCACCGACACCCCTATAGCGCGACTGGCAGCATCGCCCACTGCCTGCAATGGCGTTGAAGCGGCTCTAGTGTGTCCAAACGCTTCTGTAGTGGCGATTCAGTCCCGGACAATTTACGAGCGTGTGTGTGGGGGGGGGGATAGAAATGTTTGTTTTACCAAAGATTTTGCAACGAGAGCGTCTGTATCTTCCTGCGAGTTGAGTCTTCTGGATTTCAGTTTATTGGCATCACGCGTCAAAACGAAGCCGGAGCCATGCATGTAAGTCTGACTCTTTTGTTTTTGTAACATTGAAGCAGCGTCGCTGTTGTTTGTGGTTAACAGTTAACTTAGTCTTATTTTTAGTGATCATAAAGGAAGGATCGTCATTTATATTATTTCCCAATGCATACACCTGCACAGGAGGAATACACATGTAGGTAAATACATGTTTTATCAGTGTCAGAAGGGGGAAACCTGAGCTGTCATGTTGTGTGCGGCGGTGTGGCTGATGTGCGGCTCTGGCTGTTTATCTAATCCCACTGACACAACGTTAAAGCCTCGTTTTCATCTTTCATCTTTAACCTCTAACTTTATGTGTCTCTGTGCGATATATCCTCCGAGGCAGCATCGGATGTTGGTCAAGTTCAAACGGATGTTTTCTTTGCTCAAGGATTTCACATAGGTGTTGTCGTGGACCAGCAAGAGTCCAGTATGGTGAATAATGAATATTGACCAGGGCATTTGGGTTTCAACCGCTACTGCTGCTGCTGCTGCATCCAATTCAGCACAATTGAGATTAATGGATTCTCTATGTCCCAGATGAATGTTTTTTTGTGTGTGTGTCATATTTCATCTTCCTCTGTGTGGAATGCATTTCCAAACAGGATTAAACATTAATGGCTGTGGGTATGGAATATTTAACTACCATACTAGCCTGCTCCTCTGCTTTAACGCAGTACTGTAGGTAAAATGCAAGTCTTTCAGTTCCTGAAATCTTTTGTATTTTTCTCCTTTGAATGATATCAACAAATTTTTTGGTGCATTCAACCGCATTTTTTCTGTGGAGTAAAGGTTGCAAATGTCATGCAATGCTTTGTTTAGGGCTGGCATTTAGTGAGAACCAGCATAATGTCAGTGATGGTTGAGAGAGCTGTAGGATGTGGCAGCATACAAGGGTCACAGCTGACTGTAGAAAACAGAAGGAGTGGGAGGGAGAAAAGAGAAGAAGAAAACATTAAAAATAATATTCCCTGCAGTACCAGTTTAAACATAAAGAGCTCAAACACCCATGTGTAAGTATTGATTTGAGAAGCGTAAACAGTGCAGCAGTGCTGAAAAAACAACATAATCAGAGTGCTTTTAGAGTCCAATAGGCTCTCATATCTAGTCCTCTTTTATGAAGAACTTTTATATCATAAATCAACATCTTTGGCTTCCATGCTTCTGAATAGTGTTAATGATGGAAGGTGGAAATGATCTCTTTTCAAGCTTTGTAATCATAATTTAGATTAGTAAGAGACACTTTCAGTCGATGTGATGTTATTGTGTGCATGTTTAAATAGTTATCTCTCTTGAGTTCACTAAATCATGCAGTGTCAGACAAAATGTTTCTGTCTTTATAACACCTCTTTTTGTCTCTGCAGGTATGAATGGGCCTAAAGGAACTATAACAACGGGTGGATCTGATAAGGCAGCGTTGCGGTAGGTCAAACTAGACTCCTCACTTCTACATTCTAATGAGGCCACGGCGATGCTGACATCCCCTCTGAATCTTAACAAATCATCATGCTGAAGACGGAGGCCTCAGGGGAGAGGACCGGCCTCCGGAGTGCCTCCCCCCACCGCAATGCCTACCGGGCTGAGTTTCAGGCACTCAAGAAGGCCTTTGACCAGCCTCGGATAGATGGGGACTCCAGGCCCAAGGACCTAGAACGTGTGAAACAGCCAAGGGGTCGCCAGTATGGTGGCCATGTCAGTCGCATTAAGGACATGTTCATGCAGATGGGCTCAGAAGGTGTGCCGGATAAGGCCAAGGTTTGTGAGGATTCCTCGCCACAAAAGCTGGTCAAGCCCACCAACTTCATCAACAAGGCCGACGGATCAGTGATAAAACTCCAGCATTCTTCATCAGCTGACAGGGTTGGAGGTGCTGGGCCAAAGTTCTCTGAAACCAGGAAGCTGTTTGAGCAGCAGTCACGTGACCAGTCCCAATCACCCGTCTTTCCATACGGACGTGATAAACGAGGTTCCCATGAGCACCTAGATGACTGGCGAGGTGCTAGGTCTAATCGAGGCAGCACAGACTCCTTGGACTCACTTTGCTCCAGAACAGAGGCGTCCTCGCCAACTGTCAGTCAACTGAGTGCTGTTTTTGAAAATGCCGACAACCACAATCATGGTGCGCACTACAAAGGAGTCAGCAGACGGGCCCTCTACTCACCAGACGTGTGCCACCGCCCTGGAGGTGACGTCAGCGAAGATGATTCAAGACAGTCTCCAGTTCGTGGGAGCTACCAGAGCAGGACAGGTGGGAAGTGTCCCACATCCTCGTCTTCTGAGGACCTTCTGAGCGCCAGTCCCGGAACAGAGACTGGGACGGCGCTGAAACCAGTACCACAAGAGGAAGAAGCCCAAGACAAAGCAGACAAGGTTGAGCCCACGGGCAGAGATAGGCGGCGTCTTTCTGGGGTCACCACCAACGGAGGCCAAGTGAATGGTTCATGTGAAGAAGAGGAGAAATCTTCAGAAACAAGAAAACATATTGAGGATCTAGGGGTGTCCAAAGCTTCAAAACCTACAGATGATGCTGTGATTACCGACAAAGCTTTTGAAGATGCAACAACCCCTGAGCCATTGCCAACCCCAACTATACCAGCTGGGGAAGGCCAGGAGGATGGGGATGGTTCAAGAGAAGACAAGTCCTCTGAGCCTCCCAAGGACCAGGCGGAAGAACCTGATGAGGAATACATTGGGAATGAGCGGGTGATTTTTAACGCAGACGGGGACGCCTGTTACCAGGGTTGGGGGGAGAGCTGCACAGACCCTGAGGATGACCTCTACGGAGACGATGAGGATATTGTCTACGACCCAGGCTCTGATCTCACAGAGATCCCTGGTCTGCCACAGGAAAACAAAGAGGATGTCCCGCCAAAGAGGAAGATACGTTTCAGTACTGCTGTCATCACAGTAAGTTGGGTACTGAACAAAACTGTTGTGGAAGCCTTAATTGTGTAAACAATCCAACATGAAAGGCTTTGTGCAGCTCTTATCAAAAGTAGGTTAAAACAACAGAAAGCTAATCTGGTATTCAGAGCTGCCTTTATATAGGCTCATATCCATAGTTACTTTTGAACCACTCATTGCAGTTAGCTTTTATCCTTTCACACACATTTTATGATGTTGTATGATCATGATAAAATTATCTGACATCAGGAGTCTTTATCCTCATAAGACCTTCATAGTCATTTCACATTGTCGGTTTGTGATACGATAGATAAAATCTATTTAAAAAAGCTATTTAAAAGCTATTTTGTGATGCAGAGCGTGAGGGTCAAAGCATTGCCCTCTGGGAAATTGACGTGTTCATAAGCAGAACATCTGTGCATGTGTTAGTCATGCTGGTTCTGCACCCACACAGTTTTCACACATGATGCTGTGTTTGTTTTTCTCAAACAGTCCCATCTCTGTCTTTTAAACGAGGGAGCCATAATTGAACTTTTTAAATGAGGATATTTTGTACATTTCAGTGGCAGAGTCTTAAAATAATCTGTCAAATTCTGTATATACAGAATATAGCCGACATAGTGTTTATGTGTGTTACGAGTAGTTAACTTTGTTTTGTCCGTTATGCTCAGTGATATCATCTGATTTATGGCAAGAGATTACATGTGTTTTTATCATCCATACCACAGAGATTTCCCACAGTAATTACACCACAATAAGGTTTCACTTCTCAAAAAAGGTCTTTGTTTCTGATGAAAATACATCCATAACGCCCAGTTCCCACAGAGATTAATTTTCCTGGTAACTTCTTGTTTTCATTAATAGAAATAGAAGTACCTTAGTATTTGTTGCATCATCTGCCATAACATATTTTGATACTATTTTCTGTGCTAAATTGGATACAATGCAGCCAGTGTTTGTGGATTGGGAAAATAGATTTGGGATTATGGGAAATATTTTTCAGTCTTATCCTTAAGCATTAGCATCAATAAGCTTAATGTTTGCAATAGTAAACAACATGCTTTAGGTTGTCTTTTAACTTTATTTATCCCATGTCTTAAATTTGTCAGTGAAATTCATTTTTATTTATGAGATTTTCAGGCTTTTGACATGCAGAGCAGTGTGTGTGTGTGTGTGTGTGTGTGTGTGTGTGTGTGTGTGTGTGTGTGTGTGTGTGTGTGTGGACATGTGAAATTGTGATTGAGAGAGTAAGATTTATGTATGAGAGATTTGGAGCGAACACAAACGTTCCACAAGTTGGAGATCAATCCTATTAACATGCTGTAATGAACCAGAACAATTAGCCCAGTTATTCTGAGGAGAATACGTGATGTTGCCTCACTAATTACCCTGCTCTGTCTCTGCAGTATGTCCTTTTGCGTCTTTCTCTTTTCCTCCTCCTCAGGACTCAACACACACATGTGCATGAACACACACACAATCGAAAGCACATATTTTAACTAAGGATATTAGTTGTTACATTATATAAAACAGCATCATATGTAAAAATGTCGTAATATATTTAACAAAAATCAAAAATACAAAATCTGCTTTTGATCATTTGAAAAATGTTCTATTCATCATACAGCGAAACAGTGAAAGTGAGCACAACAAAGCTTGTTGTCCCATTTAGGTCGAACAGGCGGGGAATATGCTCCTCTGTTGTTGTCTGTCGTTTCAAGCCTTCGCTTTTCTATGAAAAGGACAGACGCTCGTTCATCATATGGAATATTCAAGAGAGGCACTGCCCCCCCCCCTTACGCACATGATGCACAATTAGACATGCACCCCTCCCACTTCTTCATCACACGCCCCCCTTCTCTCAGCACATGAGGGACAAACAGGGTTCTGTCTTTTGTTCGTCTATATAGTGAAAGAGACAAAGCTATTTTCTCAGCCCTCTGCCCTGCACGAGTCCAGCTTGACCTCAGTGGGAGGAGACGGCAGAGAAGACCTAGAAAAAAAACCTGGCGTGTTATAATCTAATGCTTAACGCTCTCTCCCCTTTATGTAATATTCCTTTGGTCCTGCCCCTTAAAGCGGATAAATAATTTCAACATTCCAGCTTTGAAAGCTTAATTAATTTTAGAAATCATCATGGCAGCCACAGGGAGAAGATAACACACAACTAGCTTTGGCATCCTTTTTGTTAACATGCACACTGACTTCTGTTTGAGAAGACGATTCCCAGATCCAGATAGTCAAAGAAGCCTGTTGTTGTGTTGACTTCACTAGTGTTAAATTTATATATATATTTTTTTTAGCCATGTTAGCAGCTTGGGTCTGTGGATGGGGTGGTATGGTTGTCGACCACTTTGGTCCAGCATGAAATATCTCAAAAAACACTGGATGGATTGTACAATCGTGGTCCTCAGAGGATGAATCCTACTGACTGGTAAGCCTCTGACTTTCCATCTAGCGCAACCATGGGTTGACATTTTTTGGCTTTCAAGACGGTGTCTTTACAACTATTGGATGGATTCCCATGAAATTTTGTTCAGACAGTTATTGTGCCCCTGGGATGAATCTTAATCACTTAGGGGATCCTCTGACTTTTCCTCTAGCGCCACCAGCAGGTCAGAGTTTTTACTTACACTGTGAAATATTGCTACATACTACGTAACAAAATGGCCCTACTTCTCATGTGATTTATTACCTCAGTAAACATTGTAAACATGAGGTTATGGTTTCAATTGCTAGTTTCAAGTCTTTTTCAATACAGCATGATGGTCTTTTAGTAAATTCTGGTCACATTTAGAGTAAAGACCATAAAGCAGGTTATGTTTTAGGGCGCGGCTACTTTATGATTGACAGGTCGCTACTACAGAGTTGTCCGGTCTGGGTGTTGTCTGTATATTTGTCTTAGGATATTAAGCCTTGCATAGTGTGTTCTCTGTTCATGAAAGTTAATAGTAACTTTTTGTATGCCTTAAAATATCTTATTCAGCGTTCACCAAGAATGTGACAGCCAAAAACCAGTCAAATTGGGAACAACCTGCAAAACTAAAGACAGATCCCATCAACATCAGCTGTACTTTGCGTTTGTGCTAATTAGCAAGTGTTAGCATGCTAACACGCTAAACTAAGATGGTGAATATGCTTAACATTATGCTTTACAATAATGTCACTGTGAGCATGTGCTATTGCTTTGCCTATAGTACTTGTACACCCTCACAGAGGCTGTAAACTCTTGTTAATACAAGTTTTTCTTTTTTAACTAATAATTACTTCCACATCCTTTCACTCAGCTGTAACATCCTGACTGACCCAGTGGGAAGTGACTGCTTTGAGCTGCCCGAGGCAAAGGCAGCCAGCTCTCCCGAAGGCACTGACCTACAGAGGAGAATCAGATCTCCTGTTCATTCAAGCAACCGGTTTTATCGTTGACATTAGAACCTCTAGTTTGGTTGTTCAGTCTGAAGCATATAGACTCATGTATTGAGGTAGATTCAGTCTTCTATCGCACCTTTGATGTCCTGTTCTCAAAGTATGTTCGGTGTAGCTGATATGACATTGAGAATACATTGTTTGATCTGAAGGTATGGCACACATCTCAGCCAGCGTTCACTTCCCCTGTGTGGTTCTCTCACAGTTTTAAAAAATCCGGCCTTGATCACAAACAAATCCCAAAAGCTTTTAACCATCTCTCACTTGTTGCAGATTTCTTTGCAAGTAGTGTGTTGTCTTCCTCTCTTTGTTGAACCGCACCCTGGGAGTTTGACAGAAGACATCTTCTCCCTCTGCACGCAGTCTGCTGTGTCAGTCTCCTCTTGTTTTCCTCTCTCACTCTCTACGTGAACGGCATTTAGATCATATTTTTAATGATACTTTTTGTGCCTGTAGAGCAGCTGGGTTTTCATCACTCGAGACGCCGTGATTTCTTAATGGAATTAAGCAGATGTGACGAGCGGAGCACCAGCTCACAGGCCACTGCAATCAGCCCCTTCACTCATCATGCCGTATCAACGAGACTGACGTTTTGTCCATCAGATTCTGCTGCTGCACCGCTGTGGAATGCTGAGTACCATGGATCTGAGCTCAGAGCCATAATCGATATGATAGATCTGTGTCGCTCCTCTTCTCTATGGCAGTGGTTTTGGAGCCGCAAGACATCATTTTGCATGTCTTTTACTCAATGTTTTGACGGGTGTGTTGTTCTGTGACAGGGATGGTGTTCCTCCTCTTTCTAAGATGTATAAACATCTATGTCTCGTAAATACTGCTGTTGTTGGAGATTTAGTTCTGGTATTTAAAGGGATGTGAGGTCAACACAGCGGAATATGAGGTCACTTAGATGACTCATTTGCCTCGGACAAGGGGCGGGAACCAAAGCAGCCCCCCCCTCCCCCCCAGGAGTCTGATTGGCCGCCCCTACCAGAGTCAGAAGTTGAGAGGCTTGTTCGTATCATGGATATCTTACTGCACAGGCCTGCTGGATACAGGACCGGAGCCTCTGTATGAAGTGATTAACATTTATTGTTGGAAAGTCAATCAAATGACGACAAATACATAAAAAAAAAACTACACAGAGATACAAAATTACAACAAAGTCTGTCAGTCTGGGTGTCTTTTACATGTCTGCGTCCACGGGCCCATTGTCTCATAGTCAGCTATTTATTGATCTTATTTCATATTAGAATATATGAAGTTGTTTACTTGGTATTCATTACTGTACTGAATAAACAATGTAACTATTAATAATGTACAGTGAATTATAGCTATAGTTGCTTTACTGTGCCCTCAGTCTGGCTAAACTTTCTAAACCCACTACTGCCTCAGACTGATATTCGTTTGCTGTATGCAGGTTTGCAACTCAGGCTGAAATACATCAAAGCAATTCAGAGACTCATCTTGTACTTGTACTGGAGCATGAAAGAACATGAAGACAAAGTCGCTGATGCTAAAAAACAGAGAAAATGCCAACCGGCATCCCCCTTGCCAGACGGTTTTGGACATTTGGGAGCTCATTTGACTGCCCTTAATACAGTACATGGCAGAGCCTCCCCACTGTACATGGCTGTTTAAATCCAACGTACATGCATCAACAGAAAACATATGTGATTCTAACATCATCCTTCTCTGGAGCATTAACTGGTCTTATGCTTCACAAGCTCAGATGAGATGGCTTCTAGCCAGGGACATTCTGACCGTGTTTTTGATGGAAAGATTACTCTACTTAAGGGCAGTCTGTCTTTCTGGATGATCGTATGTATGTGAAACAGCATTGACATGGATGTTGGCAATGTCATTTGTAAATAGTATTTAAGGCCTGCAGCAGCATTGCTACAGCTTAGCCACCTTCAATATAGTCTAGTGTTGCAGTGGATGCCTTTTGAGCTAAAAATCCATTATGCAGACATATGAGACTGTTCCAGTCATTCTCAATACAGAACAACTCATAATGCTGATTGACTACACCTAAGAGGTATTGATATATTATTTTATGATATTTTATGATATGTTATTTGCTACATTCTTTAACATCGTCTCCCTTCTGCCCTGAATTCTGGTGTTTTCCCTCTGCTGGATGAGTGAAGCTGGCTGTCAGCACTACTAATTATGCAATCTGTGGCTGGGTTTAATGGGAGAGAGCAGGGTATTTTTGGGAGAGAGTTCCAACACTGGTACAGCAGCGATATAACAGCTGACATTTTGATAAGAAAAGCAAAAACAGCAGCTGAGCTCAGTCAGGTATTTTGGTGGAGGCTAAATTAATCATCTTGACTAACAACTTCTTACAGATCGTGTAGTAGTGGAAAAACGTGTGTGGTGACTCTATATGTCATGAGCTAAAAGGCAGCTTAAACAATCCAGCACTATTAGTCGGTATCATAGATTAAAATTCAGCCCCAAAATGTTGTGTTTTTGCTTTGTAGTGCAGCTATATATGGAAAAGCCCATCTTTGTGACGCCAAGGATTTTTTTTCTTCCTCTCTTATCTCTGACAGGTACATCTACTCCAAACTCGGGTGTTGGATATGTGCGTATTTGTGCGGGCATGTAGCTTAGTCACTCCATTATTAATGCAGTGGTTTTTTTGTTTGCTTGTTTTCGGTGCCACCCAATCCTCCCTTAGGGATGCATTTTTAACGATCCAGGAAAGGCGAGACGGGCCTTGCGGTTTTTAAGGCTGGTCAGTTGCCTTACAGTGGACTGTGTCATGGACCGCCATCCAACCCAATTCAATCTGGTCCCCTCCTAATGATATCATCAGCGTGCTGGCATTTTTTTATTGCGGTAAAAATGGCGCAGAACAGAGTGTCTCAGTGACACAATGTTCTCAGTGTTTGCTAAGCCGGTGCTGAGGACGGTTCAGACTGCTGCACTGTCGCCATGTCCTTGTTTGTAGTGAGTCAGGAACATGATTGAGGCGAACGGTCTGGATTCAAACTTATTGAAATGCTGAAATATCGACCCTTTCGACTGCTTTTTGTCCTGAGATCTGTGCCACAAGCGGAATTATTCCAGATCACACAGAGCGGTTACTATGCTGTGTGGTCCCAAACTCTGCCAAGTCATTGTTGAATAATGAAGTCCATAGCGTAGATAGTGGGCAGTAGAGCAGCAGTACTGTAACAAGCAACATGTTGTTGTTGTTGTGTTTTCTCTGATCCCAGCTCCCACCCACTGTATATGACCAAGACCTGAAATAAAGCAGGACATTGTCTACTCTGCATCCATTCACTAGTTTACTATACTCTCTCTCTCTCTCTCTCTCTCTCTCTCTCTCTCTCTCTCTCTCTCTCTCTCTCTCTCTCTCTCTCTCTCTCTTGCTCTTCCCCCTCCCTCCCTCCCTCTCTGTGTCTCTCGTCCTGTAGTTGGCCAGTGGCTTGGTTTATCGGTGGGAGTCATGGCACCCAGTGGTATTGTGCCATAAACAGCGGACTGAAGTGCATTTTTGAGGGGGAAAAAACAAGCCGGCTACAGAAACTGAAAAAAACTCTAAAGCTACCCGGAAATTAAATCTTCATTATACCTAGTATCTAGTATTTTGAAAAATACTAGGTATTACCAGTGTATTTCTCTCAAAGATCTCCACTTGTGTGAGCAGTATGTGTGTCTACTCTGTATGCAGAAGGTACTTCAGTTAAAAAAAGAAATGCTGACTAAGATTTTGGTATTCCCCGACATGTCAAAAGTCAGTGTCACTTCCTCAGACGAGGGGTGAAGTATGTCAAGATGACGGAAAGGTTGGCCTTCAATTGACTGTAAAAATCTGTACGTTCTCACTTATCTTTGTACAGTGAATGTTTGTGTTAGTGAATGTTTCTGTTTATCTCTCTCTTTTCTCACTCTCACTTCTTCCCATCTGCACTTCCTCTTTTTATCTGTCAGTCTCTCTTGGTCTGCTCTCTCAAGACATGAATTAATTTCCATCATCAGCAACTGCCTCGTCCTTCAACATCCAGACACTTTCTTCAGCACCTGTCAGCTCTCTGGCATGGTCTTGTGTGTGTGTGTGTGTGTGTGTGTGTGTGTGTGTGTGTGTGTGTGTGTGTGTGTGTGTGTGTGTGTGTGTGTGTGTGTGTGTGTGTGTGTGGGGGGGGGGGGCACAGGTAGAAGTAATGGAATGCAAATGTGCTGAGCTGTCGCTGCAGAGCAGTGTGTGTGTGTGTGTGTGTGTGTGTGTGTGTGTGTGTGTGTCAGGTTGTAGTTAATCCACTGCAGGGTTTGCTGGGCTCGCGCCACAGCAGTAGGAACATTTCTCCTGGGCTTTCTAGCCTCTTATTGCCCTGGGCAGCGTCCACTGTCTGGAAGGCGCAGGCGACGGCACTGGCACCGACACACCAATGGCCCGGTTTAATACCATCAGAGGCGGTTGGCTGGGCATTGGCACCATGCTGTGACATCTTAGGCAGGGACTCAAACAACCCTGGAGCAAATTACCCCAAGCCTCACTCACTCCTCAGCTTTTTTTTTCTTTTTTCCATTTTCTTTTCTTTATTTCTCTCTTGCTGGCTGTTTTACTTTTCAATAGCCTTACTGCCTGCTGCTCTAACCCATGAATCATATGAGTCACTCAGTTTCTCTCTTTGTTGATATTGCATCCCATCCTTTGTGAACTTGATTCTTCCTGTTCATTTACGACTCATCCATTTTCTCATCATCTTAAAGCCTCCTGCATCTCTTCTTGTGACCCCTCATTTGTCCTCCTATTTTTGTCCCAGTACACGTCTCCATCTCTCATTTTCCTCCCCATCCAAATGTTGTTATTTCCTTTTTCTCGTTCAGACTCACCCCCGTGCTCTGTTGCTTCCTCTTTCTCTCTCCTCTCCTGTGGCTTAGTGAGCTCCTGGTTAATCCTCACTCCTCTTTCACTGACGCCAACCCAACATCTATTCAGGCTGACTGACAGACATTATTTTGCTGAGGGGTTGTCATCGTGAGATGAATCTTGAATCTGGACACCAGCTTGGCATGTACATGCATGCATGCTTATGCAGACATGTTTCTGCGATGAAACACTCCTAACACACTCATACTGTTATATACTGCGTTTTTACCATCCACGCCTAAGCACTCTTAAAGAAATACAAGGTGAGTGAGAGGCACTTGTGCCGAGTGAAAGTGCTCAGCTTTATTGAAGTTGGTGGCTGAGGTCGTTTGCAGGCATTTGCAGAGTCACAGCAGTTGCAGCAGTTGCAGCAGCATCCATAAATAACTGTAAAACTGCATTTCAGAAGAATCAAACCAAACTCCCTCCATCCTCTTGCGAGGCCTGTAGATCAGATAACAACAGTCAATCTGTGGATACCCAAGCAGAACTGCTGTCTGCACTTAAGTACTAGTATCTCCATTGTAAGGGTTTTTTGATTACTGACAAAACGCGAAATGTACTTGTGTCAGTGTGTTGTATGGATTAGAGATGAGCATAAGCTGAGGAACAGAAGAGTTATTGGTTTAAATTGTGAGGAATGGCAAACAGCGAGAGAGGTGAGGTAGTCAATACCAGACTTAACAGATCTCAGAGAAAGAGGTGTGCTTGCTTTGATACTGTGTTTGTGGGTGGATGAGAGGCGATGTGACACTGAAAGAGTTGCTGTAAGACATTTGCATTTACTTGCTCTCATCTTAAAAGGATGTTATGAACAGAAGTTTTAGATTCAAGATTAGACAGCATGATGTATTCAGCAAGTACTATTACCACAGAGTCCAGAAAACTATTTAAAACCCTCTTGCAAAATTTGACTTTTTTGTTGACACAAGCTTTCTTTATGCAAAGTAGTGTATTAAGCTTGAAACAAAGTGCAGACAGTTTAGTAGAATATATTTACATGTAAATGGTTGTGTGTTGTGTTTAATCCTTCAAACGACTATTCCAATTCCAGGGAGGCACTACATGGGGAGCTGGCCCATTCTACTTCAATATTCAGTGGTTGTCCTTGTGCACTGGCTCTTCAATACAAACTGAGTTTCAGTTGAGCATAATGACCTGCCTCAGCACACACCAACTGTGTTTGAAAGTGGAAATTTGTTGCCGTTTGTCATGAGGATATAGATTTCACACAGTTAATAATGCAAATAAGGCTGAAATGCTCTGACATTTCCGTTCCCAGGGATCTTTTTATTAGATTATGTGAGTCAACACATTGATATGCGTCATATTAAGTTTGGTGGAGCTGTCAAGATTAATTTCATCTCTTGAGTCTGCCTCTACATGCAGACAGTGTTGGGTTTAGTCGGGCCTAGCAAGTTTTTGCACCATGTTTGTTTGTCTTAAATTGTAATTCCCGTAAAGGCCAATGATCTTATCAAAGCAACCTGGACTTAAAAACTCTAAGAGTAAGCCTTGCTACCAGCTCTGTGAGACTGTTGGTGTTTTGAGTGTTCATATTAGCATGCTAGCATGCTCACAATGACAATCCTAGCATGTTGGGTTTTGCAGGTTTGATCTTTACCATGTTCACCATCCCTCTTTAGTGCGATTGCTTGCTAGCATTTACTAATTAGCACTAAACAAAGTAGTTGAGGCTGATGGGAATGCCATTAGTTGTGCATGTATTTGGTCATACTGTGCAGCCAGCAGACACATGCATATCATTTAGTTGCTATTTAATTGTTTGAGTTCAGCCATTATACATGTGTGGTTAGCTGCAGTTCTAACTGTCTGTTCCACAGCTGCAGGCCTGGCCCTGTACTCTGGCCATCTTTTAGCTCCCGATAGTAAAACATGCAGCAGTGTCCTGCCATACTACCAAGGTCAAACACAGTCGCACACATTACTGTACCATCTCACATATTCTCTTTCTGCCTTTTCCTTATCTTTCCTCTGTTACCTCAGGGTTTTTGGCAGAACAAAATCCAGTTCTTGCCATAGAACATGAAGATTATTCATCCTATCTAAGAGCAGAAATGTAAAAACATTGCCCGACTCATAATCGGTCTGCTCTGCGTGACCTTTACGTTTCAGCATGCTGTCCTACCTTTTTTTTAATCCTCTTTTAATCCAGGATATTTTTTCCTTTGTGTTCCTCCTTTGGGTGCCTCAATATGTACCAAATTAACTGAACATGGCCTGACAATCTGGAGAAAACCGGCAGGTCTTTCTTTATCTTGTGGGTGAATGCTTTCCATTTGATGGTGCAGTCTGTCTCTTTGTTTCTCTTTCACTCTCTTTCTGCCTACCTATTCTTATTTCCCTTGTGCACGCTCTTTTATTTATCTTGTCTCTCCCTCTCTCAATCGCCAATGCTCTCTTGTCCATCCTTTGTCTTCTCTGTTCATCTGACTCTCAGGTTTTTTGGAATTCCCTCTTCTGCCACTTTGTTAGCAATCTCCATCACTGCTCTGCCTCTTCTTTGCTCACCTTCTCTCATGGATCCACCATCATCTGTCCTCCCTCTCTCTGTGACCTCTCTCTGGCTCTCTCAAGTGACTGGCCACATGCTAATTTGTTTGTAGAGAGCACACAGTGACTGAGAGAGGCCATTAGAGAGTGTACTTAATGGTAGCATCGTGTCCAGGACGTCCCGGGTGTGTTTGTGGTTTGTGCAGTGGTATTTATTATGAGTGTGTGTGTATGTCACTTACTGATTGATGAGGGTGTGTGCCTATATATTTTATTTTATATGTATTTAATGCTATGCCCAATATTATGTATATGTGTATTTGAGGGGATGTACGTGTGTGTGTGTGTGTGTGTGTGTGTGTGTGTGTGTGTGTGTGTGTGTGTGTGTGTGTGTGTGTGTGTGTGTGTGTGCATGCAAGCGTTAATAATGCAGGGCTGTTGATCACACTGAATGATTGATGACAGGTCATGGATAGAGCTCACGCATGCTCACACAGGGGAAAGAATAAAAACTAACCCTGGCAGCATTCCACTACATCAATGTAGCACAGTGTCTCTTAAACAGAGGTCCATTTATTTATTCACTGTAGTTTTGGTGTCTTTATCATGTGGTAGATATTAGTCAAACACATGCCACATCCCCTACTGCATGTAGGGGATAATTACACAAATATCTTGATTGACGATATTCATGCGTGTTTTGAACTTGTCTGCCCTCATTATTGGTAACTTTCACGGTTCCAACATTACTAAAATGTTGATGACAGAAGCCAGCATTGCTTATTGACAAACATAAATCAGGCTATAGGCCAGATCAATAGATATGATGTGATATTCCTCTTTCACCCAATTCAAAGAGGTCAGGGCACTGACTTGGTCAGTGACTGACTTAGTCAGTGACACTACAGCCGGCTGGTTGTGGTAAAACTCTGTGGGCGTCCAGTGTTGTGAATGACTTGATTAATTGACGTCATCAAGCTAAATGTGTGATTTGGTGCTGTCTCCTACAAGTGAGGAGACATGGTGCTGTCTCCTCACTTGTAGGAGACAGCACCATGTGGCTTCAGATTCTCAGATTTTAATAATAGCAGCCGCAATCAGTGTGGGTTTTCTGCAGGTGTGTGTCTGAGTGAGAAACAGACTAGCATGCCTGTGCACATAGCTGCAAAGACACTTTGCATGCACCCCTTTATTTGGCACCAGCAGCCATCATTCTGCAGAACGCCACACTACAGACAGCATGCACTTTGGAGTCTGCTTGTGCACAGCTCTCTCCCCTCCTCTTCGGTGCAGAGAGCAGCGGGAATGCTTGGCCGGGATGAGATGTGAAGTGATGGCAGACTCTTGCTGTGCGGAGAGGCTCCTGCGAGGACCACACTGCTTGGAGGAGGAGAAAGGCCTTCCTCTCCTCCATCACCACATTATGTTGCTCTAAGCTGCAGTTATCTGTTGATTAATGTGCTGATTTTGTGGTTGTAGCTGAGGCTTTTTTAGAAGGGCCTTTATTTACCACAGGTTTAGCCAGCTTAGATAATGTAATGTTTGGGAATACAATTACTTCCAGCCATTCAAAAACTTGTTAAGTAAGGAGCAATAATCACTCTTGTCACCAAAGAATAGAAGTGTTTTGTCCTATTTGTAGGTACAATATCTCCTTTATACAACTTTATCAAACATCCAGGATCATGCTGCTGAGGTGGTGGAACTATCTCTATCTCTGTAACTGCTCTATTTGATAAGATTATCCTATATTAGTCCCACAGCGGGGAAATTTGCATTTGATATTGTGTGCCCATGTTCTTTAACTCCTTGTGCTCCCTCTCCAGGTGTTCAACACCTACTCCAACGAGGACTATGACCGTCGTAACGAAGAGGTGGATCCTGTGGCCTCCTCCGCAGAGTACGAGCTGGAGAAGAGGGTGGAGAAACTGGAGCTGTTCCCCGTGGAGTTGGAGAAAGGTGGGAAAGAAAATCTAAGAAAATCGTAAAACGAGGGGGTCAGATCCTGTCAGTTACCCATTTTACCCAGTAGACAGAATCACCCACATACGGGATGTCACTTCTCTTTAATCAAAGGAGTGATATTTCTATTTTTATCTTTCTATCCGGGTTGTTTCCTCATTATTTTGTTCAGTATTTCTTTATCCCCATTATAAATTAATGTTTTGAATTTCTAGGCAATGAGGCTTCTTATTTGAAATACCCTTGCAGAAGTTCACTACAAATCTGATTAGATCACATTAAACGATATTGTAGTGTACAGCTTCTCCTAACTCCCCAGCATGAGCCTCTTCACTTGTCTTTTCCTGTTGACGTTTTGCTGTGTTGAAATTCAACATTGCCAAGGACCTGAAATACAATTACTTTGCATCATAGGATATCACATCCACTCGCTGTTACGTAACCCTAACAACTCATGAATAGTTAATGCTGGATGGAGACTGATGAATGCTACACTGTTAGGGAATTTCCCATCCAGCACATTTACTATTCATGTGAACTTGCCTATAGTAAACGCCTCCTCCTCTTCTCCATTAATAAATCAACTGTTCTTCTGTTTGAGTGAATTCATCCATCCATGTTTCCTTGTGTCCCTCAGTCCACCTGACAATAGTTTACTAAGAGCCATTGGAAAGTTGGAAAAATAGAAACTTTTAACCCTTCACACACTTATTGAGACTCAAACACTTTAACTACGTGGTGTGTATGTTCCCAGATGAAGATGGTCTGGGGATCAGTATCATCGGGATGGGTGTTGGCGCTGACGCAGGCCTGGAGAAACTGGGTATCTTCGTTAAGACCGTCATCGAGGGCGGAGCCGCTGAGAGAGACACCAGGTGAGATCTGCTTTCCTATTGGACGTCACGCATATCCCTGAGCGACAGGTGAGCCTGGGGACACATCAAAGCAGATTAGATTTGCAGGAAAGCTCCCATGTGAACAAAGTTGCACTTAACACCTATTGTACAAAAATGCACACAACAATTAATCAGCTGTTTCGTTTCCACTTTCCCACCACCACCTTCCCTCCCTCACACAGTCACACAGTCATGCTTTGTTCCTGTCAGCTTTAGCAGCAGGGGTTAGGATTAGACCCACTGGGAGAGGCGCAGTCTGGGACATGAAGTCTCACACAGGACTGTGTGTGTGTGTGTGTGTGTGTGTGTGTGTGTGTGTGTGTGTGTGTGTGTGTGTGTGTGTGTGTGTGTGTGTGGACACACAGACACATTTCATTGGAGTGTATTATGTTTCTTGTTTTCTGTGCAAGTTTGCAAAAGTTAGTCTGTAGAAAATGAGAGTCTGTTTTGTGGAGACTTCCATATTCAGTGTGTCTCTATCTATGTCCCTAGATAATTTGCGTGTGTGTTGCTGTTGTTGCGAGGGAGGAAGTGTGTATGCGTTGTGTGTATTTGTGCACTCTAAAGTGTGAACAGTGCAGAGTAAGCACTCAGCCAGCGGTAGAGGAGGAGATGACAGCTTCCCAGCAGGCGAGCTGTGGTTTTCTGCCTCTAAACCGCCAGCTTCTACCTATTAGTGTGTCTGTGTGGTTCAGGTTCCCCATAAACAGATTAAAAAACTGATAGGCACTTCCATTCCATGCAGTGTGAGAGCAGTAAGTACTGTAAGCTCCTCATACACACTGGGCAACCTAGTGCACTGGGGCTGTTTGCGGTAGGTAGGTGCGTTTCCCTTGGGGATTAATTTTTTCTTTCATGTAGCAGCCAGGGCAGCCATTTTTAGGAACACATGAGAGTGAGATTAGTTAAAATGTAGTGAGCAGAGAGACGGGGGAGAGAAGTAGCGAGTGAGGAAAGGAACCGTCTTGTTCAAAAGTGAGAGAAGTTGTTCTAAGATGACAGTTGCACTCTAAAAAGTCTAATTTCCTTCAGTGACTGTGAGTAAGAAGAAGTAAGAAGTATGAAAAGTTGAAAAGATCAGAGGAAGGCTTTGCTAAAGCTCAGGTTCAATTCTGAGCCTGTAGATGTGATCCTTTTTCTCTGAACAAAGTTTTAATGTTACTGTACTACTTGCTGTCTAAAAATCAAAGGAGTCTTGATAAACAATGCCTGCTTACATTTTCTTTGAGATTAGTAAGTATAATAATGATGGAAACATTACGATTACTAGAGCAGGAGATGGAGGAGGAATACTTCCTCTTTACATCTCATGTTTTAATAGTGTAGGTCAGTTTAATGCAGTGTTCAAACATTAAATTGCATGATTAGGGCCTCTGTGAAAACAGAATCATCCTTTATTGTGAATCTGCAGCTTTGCCTGTGTCTCCGTGATTGATTTCACAATAAACCTTCATCACAACATCAGAGATATAAACCGAAGACTCGTTCATATTAGTGATAATTACTAGATAGCTTGTGCACATTAATTTGCCCTCTAAGTGCTGCTATCTCAGTCACACACACACTCAGGGGAGGAGTCACTAGCCAGAATGTAATTTCCTTCCATCATTACCCTTTCCAGCTATAGAGCTCTCCCTCTCTTTCTCTTGCTGAGTCGGACTTAATGGTCTGACGCACACACACACTCTCAGGCAGACAGATAAATGGGTTTGGTTGTGGCTCACTGTATTGTCTGGCACAGATGACCCTATACGTGTGTGTGTGTGTGTGTGTGTGTGTGTGTGTGTGTGTGTGTGTGTGTGTGTGTGTGTGTGTGTGTGTGTGTGTCCAGGGGTGAGGTGGGGTTTATGAGATGAAGGTGTGTGTGTGTGTGTTTTGTTATATTCCTATGAATCTTCCTTTGTTGTCAATTTGTTTTTATTTGTTTTCCAGCTGCCCTCGCTCAGCCGCTGTATGTCAACCAGCCTCGGTCACCTAAAGCCAAATTGACACATTAGATGCTGTGAAGGTCAGAAAAGCGTCTGAGCTGCTGACTGGCCGACAACCAGCTCGCTCTCTGTCTACCTGTCAGGCTGACGCGTCTCTCTACAGCCATACGACAGCTCTGGTTGATGTGTTGGGTGTCACGGTTATATTCAATCTCGCTCTGCAGCTGCTGAATGTTGTGACAGGCTGAGAAAGGAGCAGAACGGACATTGCTAACTGCAGTTGATGATGCGACCATCGGAGGGCATTTCTTGGTTTAGATCTTAACTTTACAGGAAATTTGCTCAAAAATTCAATATGCAGAGGTTTGCAGTAAATAAACGGTGTTGAGTTGGGAGCTTAACCCTTTCTAGGGACTAAAGAAAGGCTTTTTCAGCCTCTGCTGCTTTGACTATGACCACTGTTTGATTAATCTGTGTCTTGTGAGTCCCTGAAATTTAAGGAAGTATCAATCACTAATCTCCTTCAACAATAAATGTCCCTAAGTAATTTAACCTTTTACTTTTTTTTTTTTATTAGGCCCTTTAATTGTTGTTCCATCATGCAAATGAGGAAAAATTGAGTTATGAGGCTTTCATCGGTCAGTGGTGCTCAGATTACAGCATTCAGAAACATTTACACAAAATACTGTAGAGTCAGCTTGTTTGAATGAACTCCACGTATTTAGAAATTGTACGTGAGGCAGAATTAGTTTGGTGCATGCTAATTGATCTCTGTAGAACTGAATAAAACTCATGAAACACTCATTATCCTCTCAATTATCCTGAGCATGATTAGGCTCCAGCCTAGTTGTTCTGGTTTGATTGGACCATTTTATATCACAAAATGTGATAATTGGACTAGATTACAGTGTAATTAAATTGTCTGCATTCAACGATATTGAAGAGATTGATGGAAGCCCTACATATTAGCATGCTGTTGTGACTTGGTCCAAATAGAAGCACGACCTCTACAGTGGGTTTGTTGTAGAAGCAAATGATACATGTGTGGTGCCTTCAAGCAGTGAAGTATTAGAACAATATGCTGTTTTCTTGAAAAATAATGAGAGCTAGTTTTTGTTTTATTCATATGATGAAGAAATTATTCAAAACTATGTTTCAGAAGAATCCTCAGTCTGGTTTTTATGCAGATTTCCAAGTGGGTTTAAATGGAATATTTAGCAAGGACGTCTCTTTTTAAGTAATGTTTCCTCTATTTCCCTGTCATGAATAGTGGATCATCAGGAGATTGATTTCAGATCAAGAACTTAGCTGATCTCTCATTGTTTTCAGAGCAGAGTTTCCGGCTGTGTTGTAGCTCAGGGTGAAATGCTCGCTGGCCTCCGTGACCTCGTTAGCCCTCCTACTTTGTTTTGAGCCTCATCTCTTCTGTCTCTTGGTCAGGCAATAGTCTGAAGCTATCGCAGTGGAGAATTGTGACCGCAAGAAAGTGTGACGCTGTTGCAATTCTGAAAATAATGTGAATATGCAGGCCAGTTTGTTTGTCCCTTGTGCTTCTGTTGCTGCATACGTCGTAATGTATTTATTTTTGTAGACTTGTCAGGGACATTGTGTATGGGCCATATCTGGAGTACTTCATCTCACATGTATGCACAGATCGTGACCACAAACTGACTCACCAGTTTAACACACATAAAGTATTTGTTGCACAGAGTGTTGACTGATGCTTTCATCTGTGTGTGTGCATCAGGATCAAGGTGAATGACCAGATCGTGGAGGTGGATGGGACCAGTCTGGTGGGCGTCACCCAGAGCTTCGCTGCCTCCGTCCTCAGGAACACATCAGGAGTGGTCAGGTACGGCCCTCAAACAAACACGCAGCTAATTATTAGTCCCATATATAGTCTTTTGATCCTATATGTATTTTATTTAAGTACAAAAACAATTCTACTACTTAGTCAGGACTTTATAGAAACAGGACAGAGTGATGCCAGTGATTTCCTTACCCATAAAATATAAAAATATCAAATCAAGCTCAATTGCATACATATTCTGCTATGGTTCTCCAACATCAGTTAACACTTATGTATAGAATAAGATGTAAAGATTCAGTGCTTGATCAATTTGTTTTTTAAATTGTTTTATTTATTTATTGCATTCACACATTAGATTTGTAGGTTTTCACCCGCTGATGAGGATCTTTGGATTACCATAAGATTATAGAAGTGTGTCAAGCAGCTATCAGCCCCGAGAACCAGACGTACCATCGTACAGTATCAGACATAATTACTAACAAACTGAAGCCTCTAAAAACCTCCTTTTAAACTCAGCAGTGTTCAGTGAGGACAGTCTTCGCTGTTCACTACCACTGCATGGTGCAATTCTGAAAGCTGCTCGTCCTGCTGTCATGGTGCAAAAGTTGCAAAACAGCCGCCATGAGATTTTGTTTGGCAGGCCCCTCAACGCCATTACCATATCTGAGATACTGCAGGATGTGGGAACACAGTATGTGACAAAAGTCTGGTGTGTTTGACAGTTGAGCAGTGTGGAGCACACACACACACACACACACACACACACACACACACACACACACAGAGCATAGCAGCAAGGCTTTGATTTGGAAAACCAGCGTTGTCCTTGGCAATGTTGGTTGCCTGCCATCTCTTCCTTTCAGTTGGTTATTTCTGTTGTTTTTGTTTTTTATGATTTACCGTTGTCTTTTCTATTCATATTTCATCACCATCATCTTTTATTGAGTATGTCCTGTCCTCCTCTCTGACTACTCTTTTTACTCTTTGTCATCTTATTTGCTGTTTCAACACGTTCTCACTCCCAACTTGGTCATATACCGACGCCTGGTCAGTGTTCCTCCGCTTCAATCTATGGCTCTGTACGTACCCCTCTAGTGTCAGTTTTGGACGTGTCGGGGACGGTGTGTCAGCTTCTACTCATTATATTCATGGTGTCCTTTCAAAATAAACCTCTGTCTTCACAGGAAGTTAGGTTTAGGCAACAAAACGACGTAGCTAGGTTTAGGAGAAGAGCGTGGTTGAAGTTAATTTGACTAACGACTTGCGTGGCTGACGTAACAAAATTACTTAACATTGAATTTTTGATTCACACTGCACACAAACAACTGTCTTCTGGTTGAACGTCCTGTGTTTGTGTGAACCATTTGTCACCACCCCCAGCATCATTTTATACTGCGAGTGGGTTTACATTGGAGTTAGTTGATAGCCTGGTGTGTCGAGGGGCACTGATCAAACGTCTGTATTAGATGAGATGGGAGGAAGAACGGGTTGGCTGTTTGCACCCCTCTATCCCAGGATGTTTTATCCAAACTAATTGATCCATAAATCCATCAATCCCCATATCCTTGATATTATTATTATGGATTATTAGACAATCCATCAGCCTCAGTGGGGTTTTCAACTATTCCGGTGCCATGTTCACTCAGGCAGTTGTGGAAAGATAGATGTGTGCACTGTGGAGAGTACCTGGCCCGGGGGAAGAGCTGGTGGCTGAACAAAGACATGTCCAACAGTATCAGAACAGATGCTGTTTGCTGAACTAATATTGACAAGGTTTTTTTTCCACATACCAGGATGTGGCACTATAGGTGAGGCAGCCTTGAAAGGTTCCATCTATCACCTGTTCACCTATCTAGCAATTATAAATAGATTAAAGTGTGTGGGGAAGAAAGATGTATTGTCTAATCAGTCTATTGAAGCTCTAGAAATACAATTAGTGACTTCAACACAGATCTAAATTTTTTTATTTAAACTTAATGTATGAAAAATACAACACTGTAACAATCTTATAGCAAATTGTAATGATTATTACAGTTGCTTTTTCTCATTGATTCCCCAGACTCTTCCTCATTGCTCTCTCTCTATTTCAGTCTTCCTCCATCATGTCTCACCCACTCACTCCTCCTCCTCCTCCTCCTCCTCCTCCTCCTCCTCCTCCTCCTCCTTGGTAAATCCTTCTCTCTCTGTCTGATCACCAGAGGTTTTATGGCCAACTGTCCTAGATTTGCCATTTTAGCTATATTTAACCCTGACTTCCAGCGCTATATCATCCAGGTTTCAGTCATAAGTTCCCCCCAGCGTGACAGTATAAAACACAGATTTAAAGGCCCTGTTTTATGGATCACTTGTGAGAAAACACAAGAGTAATATGCACTCAGTAACATGATAGAGCTGTTACAATATCAGATTATCTTGGCCATAAGAATTCACGACGACAATATTACCTCAATATCTATAGAAAATAAAGAAAACAGATATCAGTCAAATGTAGGGATGTGAGGATATAGGATTTTATCGTGGCTCACAGCAAGTTGATTGTGATAAATGTTCTTTAAAAAATAGAGCCTGATTTTAAAATTACAGGAATGACTATTTAAAGAAAATACTCTCACAATGTTGCTATTTCATTTATTTATCCTTTAGATGACCTTATCAAAGATTGTTTGATTGTTTTTCACAAAAAAAAGGTCATATCTGTGATGCGATACAAAATAAGGTAAAGCGATTCTTGAATGTTTTAGTTCATTTTAAATGTTTTAAGCATATTTTTACCTAATTAATGGGATAATATCATGAATTGCAATTATTTTCGTCAGGATAATCGTGACATGGAATCTTTTATATCATCCCATGCTTGGTCAAATTCATCTTTAACTTTTTTATTGTTAGTTGTGTTTCCTTTTTGACAAGTGAATTTCACTCAAAATATGATGTAGGTGGAAGGAGGTGGAGAGAGAGTCAGTTACTAAATTTAGACTAGAGTGGGCAACTGTGGCTCAGTGAGTGGGTTGTGAGCGGTTCGATCCCTGGCTCCGCCGACTCTTAACCCCAAATTGCTCCCGTAGCCCATCAGTGTATGAATGGGTGTGAATGAAAAGCACTTTGAGTGTTACCAGTTACCATTTACTATATAAAGGTGCTCTAATTGTATGAGCAGGATTAAAAATTATTAAATCTATTAAGTAATCTTGCAATATTCTATATTTACTTAAATCCCATGAAAAGGCCAGAACCAACAGTTAATGGATCATTCAATTAGAATTTGTCAAAACCTGATAAAGGTTGTGCTTTTGTGCCATAAAGCTCCGTTGTTTTCCAAAAACTATTAAAAAGTCATAAATGAGCAACACTGTTGCACAGGGGGACGTGTTCCTTTATTATGATGGTGATGTAGTTTATTTACAGTCATCCTACTCCTGTACATACTCACTGAAATACCAAATGTGTATTAGTACAAAGCTGAAAATAGTCCCCAAATGCACGTCTTACTTTTCTTTGCATTTACTAAAAACGACATTGCCGTGCTCTTTTTGGAAACTACTTAGTCTTTTTGTAAAATGAAACCTTCAATGCAATAAATGAGACTGAATGCCACAGACACAAATACTGACGGAAAGACTTTCTTTCTTTTATTAGAATTTGTCGAAAAATATAGAATAACATCATTCTTTAACTATTTCTGTTATGATGCACCCAATTTTTACAACTTACAGAGAGAAAAGTTTAACAAAAAGTGGATACGATAGCCGACTAGTCATCTGTTCTGTGTGAACACTGACAACCCAAAATGCCTGTCAACTCAGCGCTACCTAATGAGGAAGACTGTTGTCTCTTCAAGTTCCTGCACCATACTGCATGTTTAACAAGAGCCATGTCTGTTTGAATTTCAGTCAATGAGATCAGTAGTGAAGGTTTCTACAGTTGATTTGTAGCACTGCTGTGTGTGGCAGCCCCAGAACAGTGAGAGGCAAGGAGGAACCAAGACAGACTCCCCATGCGTGAGAAGGAAGGCTGTTTCCAGGTCAGCTGCTCCTCAGGCCTCCCTGCTGTCCAAAGGCTTGTTCCAGTGCACTACTTAGCTTAGCCCGGTCCTTCTCTCTTTTTTTATAACTTTCTGTCTCTGTCCTGCCCTTCAGTTGTTCCTTCACATGTAGATTAAATACACCTCTCTGCTGGAGCGTAAGGCCTTTTTCTACATCGCCTTTAGAAATATATGAAAGAGCTCTCAGGAACTGAATTCACTTGATTGGGCCCCATCTCGAATCCACTCTCCATCTCTCTCTCTCTCTCCTTCTGTCTGTCTCCCTCTCTCACTCTAACTCACTCTGTACACGAACAGTAGTTAGGAACATGCCTTTAGCACACACACACACACACACACACACACACACACACACACACACACTTGCACACTTATACAAAGACGTATTTCCATCACTTTAGAGGACATTACATCGACTTAAATTGATTTCCTTGAGACTTAGCCCAACCATAACCGCTATTTGCCTTATCCTAAACCTTACCCTAACTTTAAATCAAGTCTTTATTCTGAAATATAAATAATTCCTTAATAGGGGCCTGCATTTTGTACTCAAAAGGAAGGCGAGTCCCCACAATGTTACTGTGTAAATGGATGACATGAGTAATGCACACAGACACACAGATAGTTCGAAAGGGAAACTTATTTAGTCGTGGATTACATTTGCATTTCAAGTATCACAATTAAGTTTCAAATGAGTCAGCAGACTGCGTAGGGAGAAAAATAACCAAGTACGTAAGTACTAAATATGTTGAGTTTTTGTTTTATATTGTTTTGTTGTCATTTTAAGCCAAACTATGATGTTTTTTACTTAACCTAACCAAGTAGTTTTTTGGGGGTTTTGCTTTGTTTTGTTTCAGTTAGAGAAAATAAGTTTCCCTCGAAACGTAATTTAGAGTGCAGTTTATTTTTATGGGAACATAATTTTGTAGGAGACAGGACTAGCAAGGCAAACATGTTCCATATTCCAACAAATATAGTATCCATTTTGTCCATCTTTCATTTTCTAAATCGTTTCTCATCTTAGTATGAAAGTAAGTCTTCCATCTAATGAATTTTCTTGATAAGTTTAAACCAGTTATCCACTGCAGGTGGATCGGCCTGTAACCTTTTATGAGTGAATGCTTTTTTTTGCTGCTACTACAAGTATTTTCAGGAAGTATCAGTGAATGTCAATGAGATCTGCAGCTCAAAAGTCTGCATGATTTCCAAATGTTTTCCCAAAACAGTATCTTTGGGCAGATCCAAAAAATGTGTTTTCCGCCCCTGCTGTGTTGGAGGTTTCCTAGAATAGTTCAGAGAAATTCTTATACATCATTGCTTGGTTTAGTCAGTTATGAGAAGAATACACTGGAGATGTTATTATTAATATTCTTTTGAGTAGCAGTACCTCTATATGAGTAAATCCTAAAGCCGCTCCCTTTTTTATTTTTAGAGTTATGAACTATGTGCTCTTGAATCTAAGATGACTTTATCCTACTTTGTCATTGTCTTACGACAAACACAAACAATTTGTAGGAAAACAGGTTATATCTGTGACAAACCTAAACTTCTTTCGAACATGATTTGTGCTCTTTCTCCTTTTCTTTCTCACTCCGTCTCCATGTTAATTTGACATGTATTGTAGGGAGGTCCCATGTGTAACTGCGGTAGTTAGTAGTCAGTAGCTCGGAGGCAGAGCCTGTGGCTTTCTCCATTTAGTTCCTTGCCAGGCTAATAACAGGCTCCCTGGCTGAGCTCACTGTCTTCTCGTATTATTATGCGTGTCCCGTCTTCCAGCCCTGCCCTGATACGTCAGCAGATATTGCTGTCATTGCTTTGTGGCTGTGGGCTTCTGCTGATCTCACACAGTGCCTGCTGTGGTCATTTCACTGCACAAATACACACCACCACGCGCAAAAGACCCAATACATTGTAACAGAAGTATAGTAAATATGTTTCTATATGCCTTAAAAAGGACACAACTATCAGGTATGATGTGTCAATTTCTGTAAAAGAAGAAAGAATAAACATTGATAAGAATTTAGTTTCCTTGATGTAAAGATGTTTTCTGTCCAAATTTGTTCAAATGAATTGTTACCATAAATAAGGGTTAGACAAACTGGGGGAACCTTAAGAATCTGTGAGTGTTTTTATATAGCATTTATAGGAGACTACATTTCCCACAAGGCCTTTCACTCCTTATTTTAACCAGGCGGCAACCTCAGGTTCTGAAAAGTAAAGCCAATGCAGAAGTGTCTTAAACTTGCATTCTTTCTAATAGCCAGCAGGGGGCGACTCCTCTAGCTGCAAAAAGAAGTCTGATTGTATGGAAGTCTATAATACCCCACTTCTCACTTGATTTATTACCTCAGTAAACATTGTAAACATGAGTTTATGGTCTCAATTGCTAGTTTAAAGTCTTCATCAATACATCATGATGTCCATTTAGAATAAAATAGACCGTAAAACAGTCTTATTCAGTGTTCGGGTCTACTTAGCTCCACCCTCTCGTGTCACATCTGGTTGCAAAAAACCAAGATGCCGACGGCCAAATTGATAAACTCAAGGCTTCAGAAACAGTAGTCCACAAACCAATGAGTGACTTCACAGTGACTAAGTCCACTTCTTATATACAGTCTATGATTTTAATTGAGAGCCAGTGACTGATGACACACAGCATAACTGACGATTTGATGATGATTTTAAAAACTGTATTTACAATTGTTCATTCATGAAATTCAAATGTTCATGTGTTTATTTCAAAATGTACAGTACCTGTTATGTAATCAGAGGCGGGTTGACTCTGTTTGCGTGTGTTGCCAACACTGTCTATAACAGTGCATGTTGTTGCAGGTTTGTGATTGGACGAGAGCGTCCGGGCCAGCAGAGTGAGGTTGCCACGCTCATCCAGCAGACCCTGGAGCAAGAGAGGAGACAGAGAGAGCTGCTGGAGCAGCAATACGCCCAATATGATGCTGATGATGACGAGGTAATGACCACACACAACCCTGGCTACTGTACAGGGCGTCCTGGAGGTGCAATCAAGGATTGTGTATACATACATATGAGATTATGTATATTGTAGTGTGGATCTTAAAATATTTCCAATGTGCCAACAGGGTAAGATTTTCATATATTAATAAAGCATATTATATCTATATATTTTGAAGTTCATCCGCTGTCAGTAAACTCACTTCTTACACATGACACTGAGGCTTCCACTTGTCACTTAATATAAATCAGCTCCCTTCTTATGACAGTTGACTGGAAGTTTTAGCTTATTAACTCCATAAAACTGACTGACAGTGGGCTTTGATGCTGTCATACAAAACACACTCTCTCACAGACACACACAGACACACACACACACACACACACACACACACACACACACACTAAGAAGATGCCATGTGGCTTTTGGTCCTAGAAAGCATCGCTCAGCGTTTCTCCTCTCTGCTGCTTACTCACAGCACGTTTAATCCACTAGACACTGAGCTCATGGCCCTGCAACTCATGCTATCTGTGTGTATGGAGGCACACTCTCACTGTATATACACATGTAGGCACACACTAAAGTAACATAAAAAATGCTTTCAGCACTTATTAAATCTCCTTTAGAGAGTTGAGGATTCAGCCATTAGCGAGTCTAATTCAAACACGCAAGAAACTTTTGTTCTTCTGCCTGTCATCATTTCACATCTCGGGTATGTAATGATTCAAACAAAACTTAGAACAGCTTGAGTTTCTTTTTTTTTAATGAACAGCCTGTGCCACAGATCCCAGCAAGAACACATAAACATAACAACGGTGATTGTATTAAAATTGTTAATCCATACATAGATTACTAAACGCTGTGAAACACTCTTGAAATCTGCCACTGTTAAGCACCAAGCCATCCATAACTCCCTACGTAACTGCCGATAGGGTAAACAGTTACAAAACCATTACAAAGATCTATGGGGCAATAAAAGGAACTCATCAATATTAATATCTCTATAAATATTACAATGAGTTCTCACCAGGGGGGAGGTTATTTCCCACTGTGAGAGCTGCCTGGGTTGATCTGACAGACAGCTCTTTATTGGTGCTGGGGCTTCCCGTCCCAAGAGGAAGAGATGCTCCTTCAGTTAGCAAGAGACATCAGACGCACACACACACACTTGCCACTCCATTTGTGGGTTTGATTGTACTGTATGTAATCTAACACACATGCATGCTCATCTGTCAGCACTTACATGCAAAAACACGTGGGAAAAGCATGGACACACACACACTTCACATTTCCATATTCACTTTAATTGCTACTTCAATTGCTATGATTGTAAATTAATTGGGGTTTGAATCTTGCTCTTTAAATTTGAAATTGTGGTCATCATTTGTGTTTTATTATATTTTATAAAAAGTCAATTAAAGAAAAATAGTCTACACAACAATCGTTCATGACGCCCTTGACAAAGATGCTGTTTGTTGACACAAACACGTGTAGATGCAGAATAGAAGGCTCATTGTTCCACTGAAGTCAACAGAAAGTAACACATCAATCAAGAATGAATAAGACTAGCTGATTTGCATCACCATGCTGACAGATCAATTCATGTCAGTACCAACATGGAGACATGTGAGCACACACACACACACACACACACACACACACACACACACACACACACACACACACACACACACACACACACACATATACCACGTTTACATATGTGGATAGATGGTTGAGTGTTTGCATCACTGGTGTTGTGAGGAAGATTAAAGTGTACTGACATTTCAACACTACATCCATCAAATTTGGGTTTCATTATCTTGAACCACTGATTTTGGCAGATGTAAGGCATTCATGTTATTTGCTTATTCAGGCTCTTCCATATTATTTAGTTATATCAGAGCTTTCAGAAAAAAATCGTAATGAGGATTTGGACGTTGATGTGAACGGTATATACAATTATTTAACTTAATGGTAACTTGCATGATATATAAAAATGCTGCAACCTAGTTTTTACTTTTATTGACTTAAACTTAAAAAGACAAAAATATTAAATACAACAAGACATCAAATCAAAGCATTAGCTCCAGTGAAACAATAGTGCACACACACACACACACACACACACACACACACACACACACACACACACACACACACACACACACACACAAAGCTGTGCCCAGTGGCTTACGTGCGCTCCTCCTCCAGTCAGAGTAGCCCTTAGCCCTTTTCCTCCGTCATTATGCCAACATGCTACTCATAATAGACATGCATAGTGCAGCTCATCACACGCTGAGCAACATTTCTCCCTGAATCCTCTCTTCCTCTCCTGATTCTCCAGCATGTGGTGGGAGGTGATGCATTTATCATATGCAAATTGGTGTTTGACTGACCTGCCATGTGTTCAACGGTTAACTCCACCTTCAGTGAATGGGACGTTAATGTAGGATGCTGGTGCCATGGCAACAGCCAAGCCTATTATGGAAATAGAACTTTTATGTCGGTCATGCATGCAAACAAATCAGGCCTGAGCTCTGTTATCTGGGAGGGAGATGGATGGAGGGAACGAGATGAGGAGAGGATATAGGCCACGATGATGAGAGAGGTGTGTGTGTGTGTGTGTGTGTGTGTGTGTGTGTGTGTGTGTGTGTGTGTGTGTGTGTGTAGTACATGCGTGTGAAAGATCAAGACAGAAAACAAGTATCTAGGGAATGATAGATAGACCAGACAAGATGGAGAGAGACAGAGAGAGTAGTGACATAAATATTTACTAGTAGATAATAAAAAAAAATGTCATCAACTTGGATAGAAGGAGAGGACGTTAGAAAGGATAGAACATGGGTGTGATGTTAAGAGGGAGGCCGAGATGTTTTCACATAATGGCTTTACTCGAAAAAATCAGGCCAAAGAGCGAATCAACTGATCTATTTAGATCCAATGCCTAATAGCCAATGCCAAGAATTGGAGGAAAGAAAATCTGCCTAGAATACATGCAGCATAATGGCAGACATCAATGTTGATCCACAATACATTGACGAATGGTTACTTTTGTTAGTCAGAGATCTATTTTATAAATCCAAGAGATTGCTGACATCTAGAATTGTCTCCATTAGAGACATTTACAGGCTCAAAACTCGATAGTTTTAACCAGTAACCGCCTGACACATGAGGCGAGATGGTGACTAATATTTGAAGATAATAAAAAGAGACATTGAAATGTGTCCAGTACAACTTATCTTTATAGAAATGCCTGACGAGGCTGTCAAACAAATTTATTTTTGACAAAGTTTTGGCCAACTTACTGTGTTACCTCATTCTTATATAACTGGTAGCATTAAAATAGCATTACTTAATGTAAAATAGAACGTAAAAAAAAAAGAAAGAAGGGATGGCATGAGGAAAATGGGTAGGAGTTTCTGGACGTGGTTGACACGCAATGAGAGGCACTGGTGCAGCTTTGAGGAGAGATTGAAGACAACCAGATGTAAGACGAAAGAGAGGGAAGAAAAAGAGAGCTGACAAGTTGCTACAGTTGGACAGCTGGATATCTGACGGTGGTTTCTCTGTTCATGCTGTTTAGCAGCTTGTTGGACTCCGTATTAATGAGTAAACCTGCTGCTGGGTAGACAAAAGCAGGCTTTTTTTTTGTTCCATTTCTTGTCAGTGACCATGGGTCTTCCCAGCTGAAATGACAACTGTCACTTGCGGATTTGATCAGCTGTAGCCAGCTAACAAGCAGTTCATTAAATAAACATGTGCTAACTTTATGAGTTGGTTAACTTTTTAATGTTTTCAGCTGATTCATTTTTAAACATAAATTTTGTAAAACAGGCTTTAAATGCACTTGATGGCTCCATGCGTGACAGTGTGCTAAGAGAGTGTGGCTAAAGCTAGTTCCAGTCTGTGCCTTTCATGTATTACCATTACACAAAGTCACAGATATAACCACACAATTATTTTATTTTTATTCTTATTGTTGATGTTATTGCCAGAATCCTCAAAGACGTTTATTACCATCTGGATGAATAAATATTCCAAAACAAAACATGTTATCAGTTGTTTTTTGGTTAGTATTGGTTTCTTTACAATATTTTATATTTTCATACAAAATTGCAGTTAATATTTTAGTATTTGTGGTGGCAGTTTCTGTTAAAGAAAGCACATCAAGTGGAGTCTTGTCTTTCTGTAAGTTTAATTCAGCATCTGCAGATGGACTCACAACACAGTCAAACACATGAGCTGAGTGAATGAGCACATGAGCACAGAGGGTGTCAGTTTTTATTCACACTGACAAACAATGAGATCAGAGAGGGTGTGAGTAACACATTATCTTGAACTGATGCAAAGACAGCATCTTCAAAAGATGACATAGCAATTCAGGTCATCTTATCTTGTCCTGTCCACATTGTTGAAGGCACTAACAGCTTGCTATTTGCAGATACATAAAATGTTTTTAAAGAGCAGTAAAACATATGGTCTCTTCACATTTTCTGCTTGGTCACTGTGATAAAAGACTAAGTATATGGGGGTCAGTGTGGGCCTGTGTATATTTTACAAAAAGAGCAAGGACAAATGTGTTTCCAGCTACCTGGATTAGAAAATAGCTGTCACTCACATCTGTACACTGTGCCGTCTGTATGAGGTGTTCCTGCAGAAAAGTGGACCACATGACTGACTTTGCCTTTACTCTTACAGCAGACAGGAGAGTACGCCACAGATGAGGAGGACGCGGGGACAACGGTCGCAGGCGACGACAAGAACATTGAGGTGTTTGATTTGCCAGAGTCAGAGGACATCTTGTCTCCCTCAGAGTTGGACGCCAACAAACTCTACCAGAAGTTCAGAGAGGTAAACTCCGATGCTTTCTCATCTACGGTTCAATCCCCACTCTTGAATATCCCAATGTGAAGATTACACAACTAATGGGAGCCCACCATATTTTCTCTATTAGTGCTTTAAAGAATACATTTAAAAGAAGGAATATACCCCACACTCCCACGAGAATAACTTAGCCACAGGAAAAAAAAGTGATTCAATAAAAACAACAAAAGATACCCACACAATGGAGCCTAGCACCGCTGCTTTACTTGGCAGAGTTTTGTCCAAATCTAAGATCCGCTTACCCCTCCTAATTCCTAATCTGGATGATTAGAGGCATGAATACAAAAGTGATGTAAAACCAATGCTCTAATTACCCATGTTTGGTTAAAACCCACAGATGAGGAGAGAGAGCTAACACTTTAAACCTGTATTTAAAAAGATTTGTATCTGGATCTTGGCATCTCTTCACACAGCCGGCCTCTGGGAAAAGAAACATATTTTGTTAAACTTTTGCTACCGGTGCTGAGAAGCTGGTAATATAGATTGACTCCACTGCTGCTTTGGCACTAAAACACTTGAAGCCTTTCTGTAGACTGCCACAATAGCTGTATGACACATTTAACAAATGGCTTCAGCTGCACTGCAGCCACCGCAGGGGGATATCGAGTAAAACTATAATGCAAAGCCCTGCTCACAGGATGTACATCTGCTCCCTTTTCTCATTTTCTCTGTATCTTGACCTCTGTCTCCCAGAATGCAGTTTTTCCCTTTTTTCGTTTAAAGGGCTCTGACATTTCCCACTTCTTCCCTTTCTTTCTTTGCTGCCTTTTACACATTCAAGCAAAAAAGATGCCAGGCAGCTGATAAATATGCCTTTAAAAAATACAAAGAAGATGTGATAGTAAAACATGTTTGTAGTTCTTTTAGTTTGCGAAGTTCAACAGTGAATACATCTTTCTTAAACTTGTTTTATCATCTTAGTGTCCTTTTTTAGAAATATTATTATTCCCTACAAGGCTGCTGTTCAAGTCCATTAACTTTTTAAAGATGTTTTGAACTTGGAGCCAAGAGTAATTTTTAATGCCTCGGTCAACACAGACGCATTATTGACTCATTTACTCACACTCTCCTAGCCAGGCAGGCACACACACACACACACTCACACACACACACAAACTGTGGATGAATGCTCAACAGAACTTGGTCTGATTATCAGCAGATGTAAAATAAATGCAAGATGGTTCAAACATAATCAGCATTGTGACATGCACTGAATTAAGTAAGTTATTTATATTGTACATGTATTTTCCAAGCATTTTACCAAATTTCAATTTCATGAGTGATTGCTTAATCTCTGTTGACCATTGCATGGCCGAACATTGCTCAAATTCACAGATCATATATTCAAATCGGGTTCAAGGTTTCATTTATTGTCATTATACAACAGGAATGTGCATCAAAATGCAGTTAATTGTACCATACTGTCACATAGGAAAAACACAAAAAAGCAAGAACTATATTATACGTTGGAGGGTAGAGGATGTTTTTAAGGGTCTCACAGCCTGAGGAAAGGAGCTGGATGTCAAGACAAGTGAAAGATACCACATATACCCTGCTGAGCTCTGATGAAATGTGTTTAAAACAATGCCAATGCATCTATAATATTTCTATTTGTTGTAATAGGTAAGCCAAAAGAAACATAAGCATCATAAAGCTTCAATTAAGCGTTGGAACAAGCAGACAGATTGTGTTTTACTGTGTTACTTTGTGCTAATGGTAAGTGGCCAGATGTACAGCTGATGGCTGCAATCATTCCTCCTGTTCATACTGGACTTAAAGATACCCTCCTCACATGCTTCCAATGGAAGTGATCAAAATCCTCAGTCCTCCTTCTGTGCAAAAATACTAAACTACTTTTAAGTTTGTGTGAAGTTAACATGAGGAGTCAGCATTCTGAGTAAATTGAATCAAGTGGGTATCTTCTGAAGTTTTTTTAGAAAAAGTTCCCCTCTTTATGTTTCTGCTGTTTCTTTGCTGAGCTGCAGCGGAGTGACTTTGAGTGAACCTATCCGTTAAAGTGAAAACAAATCTGTCTTCAAAGAGTAAAAGAAAGTATGGTCCTTGTTAGTATTGTTACACTTTCTTATAGCTCTGATTGTTCTTTCTGCCTCACTTACTATAGTTCTCATTTGTTCCCATTTCCACATCTCTTGTTCCATATCCACTTCTTCCTCTCCATCTCCTCTACTCTTTCATTTCTGCTCCGTCATTATCTCTCTCTGTCTGTCTGTAAAGCACTGCTCATCTCAACTTTCATGCATAACTCCGCTGTCGCTCTCTCCATTTCCAACTCCATCCATCTAACAGACTTCATAAAAAAAGAAAAGACATTGCATTTAGAAAAAATGCTATTTAGAATTAATGCTATGTTAAATTACTTATTTAAACGGTCAAGTTTTTTTATCTCTCTCTGTCTATCTATGTGTTTCCTCTCCTCTGAGAGTGTGTGTCAGTGCTGGAGCTGGGATGCTGTCAGGGAAAGGACAGGGTCGGCTGCCTCTGTCCGTCACACTGTATCGACAGCAGGGAGAGCCTGTGCAGCCATGCATTTGATTATCTGACCGCCCTCTCTTTTCTTTTCTTTCACATCTTCTCTTTTCTCCGCTTCTGCTCTCAACAGCTCCAGATCAAACACACAGTGACCGAGGCCGAGATCCAGAAGCTCAAAAACAAGGTAAGAGATTAAAACTTTCAGTGGGTTCAATTGTTGTGGGTGAAAAGTTTGTCTGAGTTCAAACAATTTGTAAAAGGATGTGGGACTAGTGTCAGGACAACAGAGGGGCCGGGGTTCAGATTCGATGGGAAAGCTTTAAGAATAGATGTTATTCTTTAGAAATAGGAAGCTAATTATTTTACTACCACAGTGGTTATTAAGGACTCTTATCAAGCTTCTTTTAAGAGGCTGGACTACTTGTCTTTACAAATGTTAACTAAGTACGAAAGGGAGGGCACGTTGTAGAGCTTCTGGTTAATTCTAACAGTTCTGTGTATGTTTACCTATATACAGTACACACATCTGAAGTGTATAATTGATATGCTCTGTCAAATGTTAATGGTGTAATTTAAATAATTCCCAGATTAATGTGTTGAGAGTTGATGTGATTAAATTCAGAGAAGCGGTGCCTGAAAAGCTTTTATTTTAGGAATAAGAGAAGATCCCCTTTTACAGATAAATAAATTCATGCAATTTGTACTCTGAATACAAACATTAAAAAAAAAAGACTTGTTCTGTAGCATTTCCCTTTGACCAGCTTTGTGGGATGTCATGCACAGTTTTTGAAAATCTGGTGTGTTTTGATCTCATCCAATGTTTTCATGTAGTGGCAGACAGTAAAAATACATCGACTAATGCTTCGGTTTGAGAGACAAACTGTATAAGATGATAAAAGTGAAAGCTTTTATTCTAAAACACATTTTTTGTGTAGGATTCCTTACTCTGTATCAGTAATATGTACGTTTCTGTTAAAAGCTCCCATGTTGTAACTAAAGTGTTTTTGTCCCCGTGCAGTTGGCGTCGGTGGAGAGAGAGAAGCAGCGCTGGGAGAAGGAGAAGAGCCAGCTGAAGGCCAGCATCGAGGAGAACAAGGAGAGGATGTTGAAGCTGGAGAGCTACTGGATCGAAGCGCAGACCCTCTGCCACACGGTCAACGAACACCTGAAGGAAGCCCAGGCCCAGTACCAAACTCTAGAGAAGAAGTACAACAAGGCCAAGAAGCTCATCAAAGACTTCCAACAGAAGTGAGTAAACCTGGATTAAACTGGTCATCCTAATCTGTGATTATGGAACGAGGGAGCAATATATTCTGAATATGGAAGATTGTAGCAAGACATTTCAAACTTCTGTCAAGAAATCATAATTAGATAAAGAGTGTTACCAAAATTTGACCTCAATTAAGCTGAATTTGTTTTGTTAGTTCAGTTTGAAAATGTATGATAATCAACAGTACTATGCAGCGGAGGTGGGATTAGAGCCCAAAGAAAACATCTAAAATACACATTTAAGTGTATTAAAGTACTACTTTGTCTACTTGCATCTGTAGATTTCTCCACAATTCATCAAAAGTTAGTTTTAGGTAATGCCTCATTTGCACATTTAAACATACATTTTCGCAATTTTTTTTTTACCATATTCACCCGAAGTGAATGTAAAATGTACGTAATTTTACAAAACATATCTTTAAAGGCTTTTTTCTCAAATTGTGTTTTCTTTTCTCAGACTCTGAGCCAGAAATCTCCATTTCAGTATCACTTAAATACACCAAACTTCCCAATTTCATTCCTGTCTATATTCTGAAAGTTCTCTCAAGGAGGTTTTGCTTTTATATCCTTCATACCCTCATTTATATAACATTTTATTCCTAAAATAGCTCAGCTGTTATCACATGACCAAACTCAAGTTTAGTCATGTGATAACAGGTGGTCGTACTGTATATGTAGAGGGAAGATCATAAAGCCTGGTTCTGTTCAAAGATGGACTTTCTGTTCTGATCGCTTTAACGTGTTTATATTTTGATCCCAGTCAGTTTGTCCTGAACTGACCATTAATGGCTTAAGTCTTCTCTTATCTTCTGAGTTCAGACCAGACCAGTCTTTTGCTTTGGTTGTCATAGTTCAATGCACGATATTACAGTCAGAAACGTCTGCTCCTGAACCAACTCTGTCTCCATAACCTGCTGAAAGAGGCATGAAACATGTCTATAACTCCTTCACTTGAACCATGTCTTTAATGAGGTCATTGTATCAATCCGTAGAGTATTGGGGCCATTGGAGGTAAAACATTTTTTTATAAATTACGGAACCAGGGGAGGGTGGCAATATTCCAAGAAGAAAAAATTTCTAGAAAAAAATTTGAGGAACTTAAGAGAAAAAACTGAGAAATAGTGAAAACCATGGTTATGCCAGCTGCGGTCTGAATTTCACTCATGAAACAAATATGTTTTCTTTCATATTCTTTCTGTGTTCTTTTGACAAAAAAAATATTTTGCAGTTTTTGCAGCTCATGTTATGGCAGTGTTTAACGATGGCGTGATGAGGTTGAGCCAACCCCTGCAACGTGAAGTGATGTTGTTCCTTGACAAAAAAATGATTTGTAACTTTTATTTTTTCTCTCAAATTTATGACTTTATAATCTTGTTTCGTCTCAGTATTAGTTTTTACCTCCAATGGCCCTAATACACTGTCATAATCCTTCCATTAAATGTACATTTTAATAAATCAATTTTATGACCTTTTTACAGCATCTCTTGTTTCACTGAACAGAAAAAAGAGAATATCTAACGCGTTTCCATCTGTGAGGCAGAGGGCCTCTTTTTAAAGCCGAAGTCTTCCCACGTTTCACTAGTATGAGCCGAGTCTCCATTCTCATGCAGCACAGCTCTCCTGCTTTTCAGTACGTTGATCTCTTTGGTCAGCCCCATCACAACCTCTCCTGCTCAGCTCCAGTCTGACTGCCTCTAATTGGCTCTGGCCCTGCAGGCCAAATGGAAGTTAACTGATGAAACAAACTCTCCAAAGACAAAGCAGAGGAAACGGCGCAATTTAGTATTCTTAGGGATGGAAACGTATGTGTGTTTTATTGTGTTGGTTGTAGATATGTGTTGTGTGTCTGTGTGTGTTCACTATGAGTAGTCACACTCATGCGGAGAGGCAGGCACTGTCACCAACTGTCACTCATGGTGAAACATGAACACGCACATAATTGTATCTTGTCAGCTCACACCCACTCACCACATTACGATCTCTCCTTCCTCTCGTCTCTCCAGAGAGGTGGAGTTCATCCAGAAGGAGGATGCAGAGAGGAGGCGGCTGGAGGAGGCTGAGAAAGCTCACCTGGCTGAGATCCAGGGACTGCAAGTCAGGGTAAATCAGATCTGTAAAGTGTACTCTGTCTATCGCTCACCTCCATCTTTCCCTTCTGCCCCTTTGTGTTTTTTAGTTGTACAATTCTGCCTCCAAACAACCCTAAGATGAAAATACACTAATAAACACTTCAGTTCTTCTGTGCTTGATGAAACATTACGTATAATCTGTGCAATATAAATACACTGTGCAATACTACAATTATTCTGTCTGTATATATAATGTTTTTAGTTTTTAGTTATAGTTATATTTTAGTTATTGTGGATTTTTTTTACTTTTTTACTTAGTTAGTATTCTTTACTGTTTATTACTTATTTATAGTACTTGTTTTGATCTTGTTTTTTTACTTTGTATCTTGTACTATCCACTATACTGCTGTAATCATGTAAATCTCCCCACTGCGGGACTAATAAAGGATTATCTTAATTGATCAAAAAGATCAGTAACATCACTCTATCACTACTGCTTTACAAGGCGTAAAAGGGTATCTGTGCCACTTCTGCCACATATACACATAGACGGCAGATGGACTTGGTGTCCAGAGGCCTGTGCTTGGTTCCAATGTCAAACTCTGTATTGATTTTCCGCTTTCCTAGTCCTGAAACATGACAGTTGTGTTGTTTTCTGCTCAAGTCTCAGGCCATGCCCCACAGTTGAGTGGGCAGTCAACCCAACTGTCCCCTGCTATTATTCTGCACAGTGAGCATTCATTCGTTCATTCTCCCACTGCACTGCATTGTAAAGGCTGAATGGTGAAGTGTGGCACAAGCAAGAGTGGTGGAAAAACAGTATAATCTGTCATTTAAGACAACAGCAAGACAAGAGGGTTATGCTTTAACCAAACTGACTTTACTTGTGCTTTTTATGCGCAACACCCATAAGACACATATACATATTTTAAAATGGAATCAAAAGATTAATGATGTGGTCGTCATCATGTTGGCCCTTTATTTCAGTGCTTTAAAGCAGCTTTTTTGCCGAGTATGCTCATCGATCGGTTCCTCTCCCTCTACAGATTGCAACATTAGAGTCCGAGCTAATGCAGCTGATGAAGCAGAACGGCATCCAGGTCAACAACAACAACAACAGCAACAGTGCCGAGAGGCTCAGCGCTCAGCAGCACAGCCCCAAAAGGGCTGCAGCACAAGCCAGAGGTGTGTTTGTCTCAGCCCGGTTCATTATTATGATATGGATTTAAAGGAATGTTCTACATGTTGGGAAATATAGAATAGAGTTAGGTGACACGATCAATACCACTCTCATGTTTGTCACTATACAAATTAAAGACGTTATTGAGCTGTAGAGGTGCTGGTGGGTGGATTTATTTCCTAACATATCAATAGAGTCAGGCTAGCTGTTTCCACCTGTTCCCAGTCTTTGGGCTAAGCTAAAAGTGTCCTGGCTCAAGTTTCATATTGAACGCACAAACATGAGAGAAGTGTTGATTTGACCATATAACACTCAGCAAGAAAGCAAATAAGCTTGTTTCACAAAATGTAGAAATGTTCATTTAATGAATACAGTGACAGCTGAAATATTTGTTGTAATTTGTTAAATTTGTTTGTAATATACCTAGTTCTTTTGTTTTTGTCTCGAAGATGACCCGTGATGCAACTCAACAACATTGCTTTAAACTTTTTTTAGCCCTTGCAGTTTATTGACATCTCTTGCCCTGTGAAGGACATTGAAAATATTTGACTCTCTTGTGGCTAAGACACACACACACACACACACACACACACACACACACACACACACACACACACACACACACACACACACAGATTTCTTACTCACGCATCCTCCCCTTCTCCGCTGCCTTAACCTTCACACTTTCAGCTCTGACTCCAGTTGCACTTTGAATCTCTGCAAACAAAAACAAACTCTTAATCCCTTTTAAGGTCATCTGTCTGGTTTTGTTCTCCTCAAGTCTTTTTAAGCTGCGCTGGCTTTATTTCAGTAGCTGCATCTGTCAGAACACAGTCAGTGCACAGATAAGTGCAATATATGATACTGTACAGTGCAGACGGGATAACGGAGTGATTGGATCTGCACTGATCTGAGTGACGCACACCATTATGCAATGATAAACAGGGGGGATTGAGGGAGACTGATGGATCAGGACATAAAGGAGAGAGAGAGAGAGAGAGAGAGAGTGAGAGGCTGACAGCCTCTCCGTGTGCAGTCAGGAAATGAGCAGAAACATTATAATTGCCTGCCTAATTAATGGTGTTTTTTTTGTGGAAGACTTGATATTTTAACTGCGTTGATGTTTTTTGTAGTTAATTTAATGGGAGTGTCAGGCCAAATGAAGTGCCCCTTAATAAATCTGAAACAAAAGAAAACCCAACAATTAGTGAACAAATGGATTATATGGTATATTTCTTTTTACTTAAGCTGAATCACAGTTGTTTACACTCTGTGTGTGTGTGTGTGTGTGTGTGTGTGTGTGTGTGTGTGTGTGTGTGTGTGTGTGTGTGTGTGTGTGTGTGTGTGTGTGTGTGTGTGTGTGTGTGACTCTAGACCTGAGGGAGGCCTCTCCTCATTCACCCAGCAAAAAGAAGAGCTACGGTGGAATTGGCCGAGACAGCATCAGCTCTACAGAGGGAGAGGTTTGTATTAAAACACATACACCTGCAGATTTTTCTTTTTTTTCAGTGACAACAGATTTGTTATTGAACAACATCTGTTGAAATATCGACCAGATTCATGTTCATTTGACTATTCTTACAATTAATATGTATTTAATTTCACCGGTATTTAATTAATGTGTGTCTGTTCATCAGCCTCTGTGTTTGTTTTTAACCGCTGTCCATTCCGCTCTATTCCTTTAATGAATTAATGGCTACGTGTTGCTCTGCGGCACTAATTGAGGCTGTGGCGCTGTCACAACTTATTGTCTCTCCCCGTGTGATAATAGTCTTTTTCTGGAAGAAAGGCTCTCGTCTGGCTAATGCTGTCACTTAACTCTGCTAGAGCAGGAATGGATTCAGATTGGATGAACAACTTCGAGAGCAGGATCAGAATTGGCAGGAACACAGAAACCCGGCAGTGTGAGGCTTCCAGGGGTAAAGAGGGCGAGGAATTAGAAATGTTGAAAGTATGTCAAGTGACTTCTTTCAGATTAGTCTTCCGCTTTTGGCTGTTCACATCACTTTTACTTTGATTGCACTTTATTATTCCTTTTTTCTGTGACCATTTCCGAGCCTTTGCTTTCCTCCCTTTTATATATTTCATACATTTTTCTTTCCATCGCAATTCTTCTTCTCTGCATTTCCTGTCTCTCATCTTCTGGTCTTATCTCACTTCCCACTCGTCTATTTGCTTCATTTCTTATTTCCTTTTTGTCTCTTTACGTCTGGCTTCAGGTCTCAGAAGGACACAGCAGTCCAGCCCGCAGTCGGCCTGGTTCGATTCGTAGTGTGGCCTCTTGTGATGGAGCAGCTGCAGTCCTCAGGGCCCCTGGCAGCGCCGAAAGCTCCCCCAGACGAACACTGCACCGGCCGTCCACTGCAGGTTAGCACTCCTGCACCCTCACTACAGCACATCCCATAATGAAGAATTGAATGGTCACCAATACATCTGAAACTGTATCTACTCACACTTGAAGTAGGAGTAATCTCAGTGTGGGGCGTTTGTGATCTCAGGTTCTCAGTCACCTGCGATGTCGAGCCCCTCTCACTGTGTGGAGGAACATAGACAAGCTGTGGATCCTGGGTAAGATTAAATACTGGAATGCCATGTTTTCGTTTTGAACGTATAATCCATTTGTCATTTTTTATGATTATTTGGTACCCAAAGTGATTTTCTTTCCCTGTAAAGCTTATTTTAAATGATTGATATGGTCAGAGTGGTACCAGTGATGAGGAAATTTAACTTGAGAAGATGGGTTTACACAGAATACACACAAAATATTTAGTGCACAGTACTGGACAACTCCTTCTTAATGTTATTAGAAATGGAAGTCCAGAAACTGTTTATGAATGTGTGGTGCAGTAATCGTCTCCACTGACCTCTAACGTCATCTTCCTCTCTGTCTCTCAGCTCCACAGAGACGTCAGCAGAGGACAGTCCAGAGAAACTCAAGGCCAAGGTACATGAGGTTTGGTGACTGTACATTGGGCAAATAATGATACTTTACAGTGAGGACATCAAATGACTCTTTGTTTTAATGTAATTATAAGTTGAGTCAGAGCAGGCTTTTTACCAGACCTGTATATGTAGAACTTCATACTGTAAGTTTGATGGCAAGTTTTCTTGCCATTTAGCTTTGATGTGTTGTGTTATTTCTGTTGAACAGACCTCCCTTACATGGCCCCACTTCTTCTCCTATTCATATTACTTGGTATTGTATTGTATTGTGTTTGGTTCAATTATACCTCAATCCACTGAAATGAGTTTGTACTTTAAGAGGTAAACATGGTTTATCATAACGAGAATGAGGGTACTTCAAAAAATGCGTAATTGCATTAATAATTCCAAGAAAATCAATGAGTATTCCTACATAATCCTAAATAATAATAATCCTTTCATAATCGTAACTATGCCACTGTAAAAAATGTCCATTTTAGCAATCGTGTGATCTGTTTTTAAGTATTAAATCACAATTTTGTAGAAAGAAAAAATGTCCCATTGTAAATCAGTCTGTTTCATAATGCACATTCAATCAGTTAGATGTCATACTGATACAATAAGATTAAAGTTGTTAACATGGGCATTCGTTGCAGTGTAGGAACTTGCATGAAAACTGTTTCTAATCCTGTGTAATATCAGATGTGGTTAACATAGGATTAAAAGGAGATTATTTTTGATCCTGCACCAATCAAATCCATTTCTCTCTCCAAGGATATGCTCTTAGCTTGAGAGGAGTTCACATCAGAAGATAAATCAATGCAGAATGTATTCACATTAATAGTTATGAGGAGCTTTTAAGTGAGGATTCAGCCCAAAGAGCTGAAAATCTTAGATTAGTTTTGCTTTTACCTCAGACAGAACTCTTTGAGCTACAGTATGAAGCTAAATGTAAGATGAAATTCTAGAGTTTAACTTAAAATCTTATATAAATGTAATGAGAGAACACACAGAAAGAGAGAGAGAGATTTTTTTAAATTGGATAGCATCCAGCTACATCATTTCCAACCACTATCACATTCTCAGTTTGTGCTATAATGGAATGTCTTAAAAATGAGGGATGTGCACAACCCTGACATCTATCAAACAGCTTAAATACATTAGTTGAACTTTTTATTGACCATCAAATATTAGGAAGAAGCACATAGATCATTCTGGTACGTGCTCAAAGGAAAAGTCTTAATCCTTCTGATTTGTTCACTCCTCATCCAGTCTCTCTGTTTAAGAAATAGAAATAGAGAAGCCCTCCATCTAATCAACTAAACTCAGCCTCAGAGCCAGTTGGCTCTTAACCACCAGTCTTATAAGTGTGTTTTTGATTTCTCAGGCACCCACTCTGAACGATGATCTGAGTGCCAGCAGCAGCAGCTCAGTGGAGATCAGCGGCCTGCTGAGTGAAGCCAAGATGTCGGGACGCTCACACACACTGGTGCTCTCCTCAGATGAGGTAAACATATAAACTTAAAATATTGCCTTTTTAATGGAAGTTGGATGAGGTGATGGTAGTTTGCTAGATGAGATGAATTATCTGAACGGTTAAACAAACAATATACCTGAGATTGATTTCACCACATCAAGGGAACATTTAAATGCAAACAATAACTTTTTTATGTTGTGTCTGTGCCCCCATTTATTATCTTAATGGCTTTAAAGACAAAAAAAAGCATTCCCTACAGGAAGAAGCTTCTCTCATATTCATCATGCACAAAACAACAAGCTTTAAGTCAATGCACCATTTTAGGCTCATTGTATTCAAATGCTGGTCTAGGCTGTTGTAGTTTAATCTATATTGATTTCCTTGTTAACAACCCAGTCATCTTCTGTTTATTTCAATGCTGCCACGTTCAGAGTCTGGATATGATAGATGATGAGGTGAGACCTGTGTTTAACTGCATATATGTCTTTATGTGTCTGTTGCGTATAAGCCATTTGTGTTTCATTCCCACACATCATTCATGGATTTTCACACAAAGTAATATGTGTTGCTACAGAATATAGTTACTTGGGAAATGTCTTGATTTCATCTGAGCTCATTAAGCATTCATTAAACAATATCATTCAGCATTCTGTAGGAGATACACTTTTAGTGTGTGGTTAAAATACTGTATGTTGGAGTTGGAAAGATTTGCATCTTATCTGCTTCTTTTTCTCTGTTCCTGTCTGTCTCTCTTCCTGTTGTATGTGTTCAGATCCTAGACGAGGGACAGTTTCAGAAGCCGTATCACTGGCAGAACCGCAGCATCACAGAGTGGACCTCCCAGCAAGTGGCCCGCTGGCTAATGGGCCTCAACTTAGAACACCACATCCCAGAATTCACTGCCAAAAACATAGATGGAGAACAGCTGCTACAGCTGGAGAGTGCTGAGCTCAAGGTAAATTCAGAGTGATTCATACATGCTCACATACATATATTAGAGAACACAAATATATCAGTATACGTGTCTAATCAATGCTGTACCACACATTTGTGACACAATCTCTGACATACGCCTTCTTATAATGTTCAGCACAGCCCAAAACTGGTTCTATCACACACTATAAGGTCTGAATTATTTTAAACTATAACAGGGATATTGGAACAAACAAGACCGGATTCAAACCTGAGGGAATTTTGAGAAATTACAACTGAATTGGATTTGAGCAAATAATCAATGAACTAGACTAAAGGAGGAAAGATACTTATGGGGGTTTATTTGTTTCAGGCCCTTGGAGTTTCTTCTTCCCAGGACCGTGCCCTGATCAAGAAAAAGATCAAAGACCTTAAAGTTCTGATGGAGAAGGCCAAGAGGAACCGAGAGAAAGTGGAGAAACAACGCGAGAAGCTACGGAAGCGAGAGCTTGAGCAGCAGCAGAAAGAGGCGCACAAAGAAAGCACGGCAGAGTGAAGTGAATTGTTAGATCTCCGAGCTCCCGCTTTACTGTAGCACCACACCAAGTAGCATCTCGAGGAACAGAACGTCAGTAGGCCCCACAAATGAACCCTGAGGGATGCCTGCTCAGTAGTTCAATAGTTCTCACTGGTGGAGCGACACACACCCAACTGTCGGAGACTGTTGAGTGACTTTTTCACCAAGCAAATACAACCAAAATAGGCCGTTGGATAATAGGATCCTGCCCCGTTCAGTTGTCTCATTTTACACCCATCCTGAGTTTTTTGGCCATTTAAGATTTACTCAGTTCTATTTATTTTGCTGTTTATTGCTGTAAATTAGGTTTATTTATTCATTGCCAGAATAAGTCTGTGAAAAGTTTATCTCATCCTCATCCTATATCATCTTTAGAGCCGTCTGTGTTACTCATAAAAGCTCCCGTAGACGATCATGTACATGTACAGTGATAATACAGATTTGTCTGCTGTGCCATTTCAATAGACTTATGTATATCCTGTTCAGATACATAGCTCAGTGAAATTGCTCTCTTGCTTTGACGAAGCTCATACAGGTCAGGCCTGTGAGGTGGAATAAATGAGGCAGTGTTCATCTCCCACCACTGGGTGTCCCCATGCTGCTTACTTTCACTACTGAAGGAGGCAACACTGGAACTTTCCAATAGGAACTGAAGCGGGAACCAAGTTTAATAGGGAGAAACAAACTCTCTCAGTACTTGCAAGAACACTGGAAGTGCAAATACTGTAAATTGAACCTCTGCACTGGCTTGTCCAGTGCTCCCTACAGTATACATGTACCATACTAAAACAGTTCACAAAGTATGAATGAGGACAAGGACATACTGTAACTCATTGGACTGGTTCTGATGGAAACTTCAGGTACAATGTAATCATGAAATTTGTAACTAACCAATCCTGTACCACAAAAACAAAACAAGAAATGGTAAAATCAAACTTCCTGCTTAGATGCATAATGTTGCTTCGACACAGCTCGTAACCTGCTTTTGACCTCTTTTTGTATTCTCTCTCAATAACAAAGTAATACCCCGCCACTGCCTTTAGAACTTCTAGACTAGTAGAATTTTTCTGAACTCTACCCGCTTCAGTGTGAGTGTCCAAACATATACAGTAGACTAAACATTTATAATTGTTATTTTATTTTCTTTCATACAATTACAGGACAAAGTTCACCTTGCAAATTACTTAAATTCTGAAAAATATTTAGGAATGTTGCCATAGAGACAAGTCATCTCGGTGATGGAGGACAGATGCAGTGAGTCCAGAAATTGTCTTAAAGATGATGACGCCTGATGCTACTGATGTTACACTGGAAATTGTACCTGATAGATGCAATTTAGTTTTAATTTTCCTATGAAACTGGTTCAGTAAGACTTGAAACATGTTGATTTACTTGTTAGATATAAAAGAAATATACCTTTTGAAATTATTTTGACATGTGTACTTTATGCAATCCTTGTTTTAGGATTATGACGCTCACTGAGAGACATGTTCCCTGTGTTACTTCTTTAGCATTCCCGAGAATCATTCCGTCGGTTTACAGTAAATATAGAGACACCAGTGTCACCGTGATCAAAATGAAGGCAGCTTTGGTTATAATTCCCTTTTGTCTGAAGGGCCCTGCCTGGTGTACTGTTAACTGGTTAAGAGCAAGAAATATAGTAGGGGTTACAGATACCTCCATGCAATCCCACAGTAATACAGGTATCACTGATGTACTAATGTTATTATTTATTTATTTCTGTATTTAATGAAAGCAACTGACTACTGTTTATGATAAATTATTCAAAATGCGAGTATTATTAACACCTAACAATGATTTATCCAGAATTGTATGATTACTAACTATTGCCAAAACATAAGTAAACATTTCATTAAAAGTGATTTAGATTCAAATGGTTTTTATCGAGTGAAGGATTTAAAGTTTGGAAATACTCCCCCACCGTGCTTGTTGTTTTCCTCTTAAACAACCGTAGTGCTGCTCCTGTGCAACTCCAATAAACTGCTCATGATGTGTTCTTATGGAATATTTTGTAACACTTGAAACTTTCTGTGAATACCCCCCACCCCAGCCCTGTCAAGTCAGTCCGCCGACTGCACTCTTTTGACTCTTTTGTATGTATAGTAAAACATTGAGAGCAATATGCTGAACGAATCCTAAAGAAGCCTTGTTTTCTATCGTGACAGTATGTGTGCACAGTTTGTCTGAAGGCTGAGGAGCTTAAAGGTCACACCTGAGGCCAATATGTGTTTCCGGATCTTTTCTGTGTGCTTGACTGAGCTTGCCTGGCATGATGAAACCAACGTATGGATGAGACCCTGGTGCTCCTGGCAGGCGTTTGAGTCATGTCCGGAAGGGTTTGTCTTTCATGTATTAAGAGAGCAAAAGATAATCACCACAAACTGCTAGCCATGCTTTCACTCTTTTAAAAAGCTGCGCTGCTTGTTCTCCTCCTCCTTTTCTTTTGTCATTACCTTGCTCTCTTTTTCGCATCCTGAAAAGTTTGAAAGGGCAGCTACCTGTCACACTGAATAAAATGTGCAGTCACTGTCCATAGTCTGCTTTTGTTTCTTCTTTTTTTCCACTATTTGTCTGACTTCCTACACAGTGTTGGTGGTCATTTGATAGCTAGGGACAGAAATCTCTGCCCCATGCAGCAAAACTGTTTGCAAAAATCATGTTACGACTGTAGACTTTTTCATTCTACTCTGTCTAGAATAGCATGGTAAACCTGATAGTCATGTAAAGAAACAATAGAAGAGAACAAGCAGATTTGTTTGCCATCCCTTTTACCATGTGACCATCCACTGCCTTTCTCTTAGTGGACATCTCAGCAGACTGACTCCAGAACAGCCAGTCAGCTGTAGCTTTCCAGTACCTCCCTCTCTCCTTTCTATTTATATTTAGCCTAATTTCACTTCAGGCCTATTTTTTCTCGCTGACGGCGCCCTCCTGTCACTTGTTGACCCTCTTCATATTCTTCGTCACACCCCTCCCATATCTGATAGCTGAGTTTATGGAGTGTGGGTATGATTGACACCTTTTTTATTATTTGTGCGTTTATTTGCAATCTTCTGCATGCTGTGTGGAGAGTGTTAGTGGCTGGTTTAGCAGTGCTATACGAGGAGCGAGGCCCTTCTTTCACTGAGCTTATGGAGGAGTTGACCCCCGGACAACTGGCTGTCAAACAGCTGAAGCAACAGTTCTTGGAGGCCCTGCAGGCCAACGACGCCCAAGAGGTCATGCAGATTCTGCACACTGGGAAACTAGACATTGACACTGTGCTAGAGGTGGAGGACCCCAGCATGGTGCTGGCCTCATACAAACAAGGTACGAAGAAAGTAGGATGAGATTGAGCCACATTTCACCAGCAGCGATAAAATCAACGCTGATATACTGTATGTTTGTCAGACTATATCAAGCACTAAGGCCCTGAAATACGAGTTATCATGTGAGTATCCATAATAAACAACAAGATTGTGAGACATCATAGTTTTAACAAAGCATTAAGTTAGAAAAATAGATTGTTAACACACTCTGTAGTTTTTCCAGTAGATGGTGTTAAATCCCCATTCATCCTAAAACTGGAAATGACAAACACTCAACAGCTGAATTACAATAACATGCTCAGGCTCCTGGGGATTAAACGTAATGCAATAAAAGAACAAAGTTATCATGATGTAAATCTAGTGTGAGTCAGAGTACAAGCACCTTTGACCCTTACTTGTACAGCTCCTGATTACTTTTGTCCAAGTATTTCTCTACAACCTTGAATGTTCATGACAAACTACAACAATCAAAATTAAAAGTTTGTAAGAAGGAAAAAAAAAACATCCTTAATTAATGTTATTATTTCTAATTGAAGCCCAACTATTTCAAACCAGTAAGAAAAGAACAGAGGAAACGGCACAAACAGAAATCTGTCCCGTGAAATAACCATACAGCAACAGTTTGACATTTGACAGGAAATGTAGTAAGTAGTTAGTTGTCTTATTTGCTACAGGCTACTGGCTCCCAGGCTACAAACTGGAGAGATCCTGGGCGATGGGTATTCATGTATGCGTGATGTACAATGCTGTGGAAACAGCACTGGTGCTCCTTCAAGAAGGTGCAGTCATCAACCGGATGCCTAATGGGAAGACGCCGCTGCATGTGGCCTGCGAGGTCTCCAACGGTGACTGTGTCGCCTTGCTTTTGGCTCACAGGGCAAAAGTCAACAGCCTGTCGCTGAGCGGACACACACCCCTGCACTACTGCATCACCAGGGAGTCTGTGGACTGTGCCAAGCAGCTTATCCTCAAAGGTCAGGAGGGAATGGTGAATGGATATTAGCAGATTAATGAAAGTGATACAAAATAACCATTGCTTTTTCCCCTTGGAGGTGCAAATGTTGATATGCCCAGCGAAAACAATGAGGAGGACACACCTTTACACACAGCAGCCAGATTCGGCATCCCAGAGCTGATGGCTCTCTACTTGGCCCACGGAGCGTCTGTGAATGCAGTCAACTCTCTCCGGGAGACGCCCCTGATGACTGCGTGTTTCTGGGCTTTTGACTCTAAAGAGCAAATCTACAGACAAGATCATCATCTTGTCTGTCGCCTCTTGCTGGATCACCAGGCTGGTGAGTTTTTTGGGACTTTTGTACTTATATTGACATTGTGTACCATCCATGGAATGCTTTGAGATTTTCCTTCTCTCCAAGATCCCAACCTCAGAGAAGAGGACAATAAAACAGCTCTTCACAAGGCAGCCTGGAACTGTGATCACGTCCTGATGCAGATGCTACTGGAGGCCGGAGCTGACACCAGAGCCATGGACATCAATGGCTGCGCTCCTATTCAGTATGTCATCAAAGTGACTGATGTCAGGCCCTTTGCCATACCTGAGCTCTGCTATCAGCTGCTGCTCAACCATAACGCAGCACGGATCTACCCACCCCAGTTCCATAAGGTACAGAGATAGAGACTTATGTTTTTAGATCATATTTTGCACATTCAACAGATTCTTGTGCTGTAAATTGAAATGTTGTGTGTTGTTTTGTGTTTTGTGCAGGTGTTGCAGACCTGCTACGACTACCCCGGAGCCGTAGAAATCATGATCAACTCTTATGAACGCATAAAGCCCACAAATAAGTGGAGAGCTGCCATTCCTGATGACTGCTACAAGGTAGTACAATGATAAACTGTACATGATTAGTATGAAGTATGTGTTCAGTGAATAAGATTAACATTACTCTCTTAGTTAAAAACTAAAAACAAACAAGCAAGTAGGCCAGAGCCTAAGAAGCTGTGTAAAGAGATCAATTGTTTTGTTTTGAAAGGTGGGGGTTTATTCATGATTTACAATCCAGATAAGATGTAAGATCTTTACCTGTTTTTATTTTGCTCACTCAGCGACACAAAGACTTCTACGACTCTTTGTTTGCTGTTTGCACCAACATTCCTCGAAGCCTGCTTCACCTGACCAGATGTGCCATCAGAGCCAGCCTGGGTGGGTTCTGCCACAGAGGTGTAGCACAGCTGCCTCTGCCATCTCCCATGAAGCAATATTTACTACTGGAACCTGAGGGGATACTGTACTGATGAAGCCTGTCACCTGACAGTTTTAATAGAGACATTCACTCTTCCTGTCTGCTGACTATGGAAAGTGAAAATGCTGCTAGTTGGAGCTGGTACTAACAGGTGTGTCTTCTATATTTTTGCTTATCATTCCGATAGAGGATTTTCTCTGGAACATACAGAAATCCCTCTTTGACAGTACAGAAGAAACTACATGCAACTTTCTTTCTTTCAACTCGTCTTTGCTGGAGAAGAACTTTGATCACATAACTAACATTAAAACTGATTTATAGATGGTGGTTTCAGGCTGCACATGAGAGAGTTGATTTACTATTCATCCAGACATACAGAGATTTGAGGGACAGGTGAGGAAATAGCAATCCACTGATGAAAATTGTTATGCTGATTACGATAATAATAATAATTTATGATGATGGACAAATGAGAATTTTTGTCCACTGGGTCACATGGAAGCACAGTCAATCTCCACAACTTCTCTTTCTGTAATGCTTGTATTATGTATATCGTTCACATTCTACAGTAGAGGTACTGGTTTCTTTGACCGTGGCATGAGTGTCAGTAAATACAATTAGTCCTGTCTCTCTATCCCAGTGTTGCCACATACTTCAGAGGATCCATATCTACCTGGCAACCAGCCTTAATGCTCAGTCTCGACCTAATGCTCTAAACCCCTTTATTTGCTGTACAAACACTTGACAAAGCCCTCCACAACAAGTGCTTGTTTTTTCCAGTAGACTGAACATGAAGTCATGGCTATGGGACAATTGGGGACACAGAGAAGGAAGTCGCTCTCCTTCTGTGTGTGTGTTGTTAACCGAGCTTCTCTGTTCTTTGTTGACAGAGGCTGCGTGTTATTTTGAATGCATGTTGGTACATATGAGCGCGCTCCACTGGTTAGCTCACGGTTGCTGCTCTGCACTGCTTTCCTACGGTGGGTCAGCATCCTGACTCACTGTGTCGTCGTGGAAGAATAGTGCACACATTTCTGCCCCCCACCCTACAGGTAAACACTGTTAGCTCTGTCAGTACTGTTGCCTTTGTTTGTGTTGTTACCACTGTTGCTAGTTGCAAGCTGCCGGCTCAGCCTTCGTCATGTTATGAACTGCGTGGAGGCTCTAGATATGCTCTGAGTTTGGTATAGAGAACCTTTAATACCCTTGTCAAGTTTTAGAAGAACGTCCACCTTAACTCAACACCAACTTTTTTTTCCATTCCGCCTTCTAGATTCTCACCTAAAGGAAGACCACTAAAGTACTTTAAAAAGTCTCAGGTAAACCTTAAATTGTGACCTGCGCCAATCAGCCCATTCACAACAGCATGCTGTAATGGTGTGAGCATCTCGGTCTATTATATCCAGGTGTAAAGTCTAATTTGACATGGGGAGATAATATCAGTGTATATTAGAGGAAAGCACTCATGTGACTGAGGCTGCTGCCTGGAGAGAGAGGCCCTGCTGATCTATTGTATGGTGTTTTTGTTGAAGAGGAGAATGGGGAGAAATTAACTGGAAGCCTCAAGAAGCATTATAAGATGAAGGCTGAATTAGGATGGGAGAAAGTCTTCCTCTCCAATGACACAGTGTACACATAGCAGACATACATTTTAGAATGTCACTATAAAGGAATAATTAAGACAAAGATATAAAAAAAAATGTCCTGCAAACATTTTGGAGCTTGGTAGGAATTGTCTTTAAATGTTTGAATTTCCAGTTTCCACATTCTTTGAACAATCTGGGTAAATGAAGGCCAGTGTCATATCAGTGACCTCACCATCTTACAACAGTTGCTTGTACTTTTGATGTGCCAGTGTTATTATTACCAAACTTATGTCAGTCCATAGGTCATATATGTAAACAGGTGTGGCTGAGCTCTGTTGGTCGGCACGTGTACCAGACATCTTCTGTGGAGAGAACATTGTCTGGATGACTGAAGGGTCTGGCCTGGTTCCCTGTACTCTTAAAATAGACCAGTAAGTCAGGCAGAGAGAGCCTATATTCTTAAATCGTGCATTAATAATAAAATAATACATAACGGGAAATGGGCTTTTAACTTAACTTGAACGCAGTGGTGATTCTGACATTGCAGTGATCTTTTTTTCTTTGCTCTTATCTTTGAGAACGAGCTTGCATAATGCTGTTTGTACTGCCGCAATGCCAATCATACCTGAATGAACTGGAAAACAGAATTCATAGAGACAAGTGGAGAAAATCCACAAAACCAGAGTAGAGTGTGGCATGTGGGCACACTAATGACGGGGCAGAACAGCCTGGTCTCAAACCACTATTGGCAGCTGGCCACGGAAAAAGCCACTGGATTGTGTCTGAGATGGTGACACACAAACAGAGCAAAGTTTCCTCAAACAAACTGTGGAGAGAGAAGAGGGGAGTCAGGGGGACAATGAGCATGCAACAACTTCCAGCGATGTTGCACAGAGCAGTGGCACACAATGCTGTGTACTTTACACACTATGAACAGCAGAATTTCTAGTCACGTATTGAGAAGTGAGATTTTTATTTTCTATATTCACTGGTCCTTCTACTGTGGCGACACGGTACAGTAACTCATGGCCGTGGAGAGTGGTGTTTATACAGTATAAAATGCAAAGTGTCTGTTGGTGCAGAGACAGTTTACAAATCATAAAAATCTAAAGTTAGTGAGTTCATATTTTAATCAACAAGATCTCAAATCAATTCTAAATGCTACAAACTTGGCAAAGAAATAATTGAGAAGTACAGTGCATGTTTGAAAGTATGACAGCTAATGGGGACATTACATTACATAACAGTGAAATTGTTAAGTTACAGATAAAGCAATATCTGTTAGATCAATACATCTTGCATATAGCATTGTCTGTGACATTCCTACTGTATGTGACAGCAACACTTAACTTTGTGTGTATGTGTCATCCCAGAAAGCTCAAATACAGTTTTCTGTAGATCAACATTTAACATTTCCCACAAGCCTTCACACCCTTTAAGTAAGTAATTTATACATGCATCATTAGGAAGCACTTGATATTATCAAATGACTGTGCAGTTCTTTCTTGTAAAAAGTTTAAAAAGTGTGTATTTCAGTTCTGTTTCAACAGAGGAAAAGTATTATTGTGGAGGTCATGGTTAATTTGGCAGTTTTACATTTCAAACACAATTATTCACAGTTCAACCATACATATTCATTTAAAATATGTTGCAAATACTATGTTTTAGCCATTACAGTTCTCCAGAAAGGCACATTCAATTTTGCCATGTGGAACTCAACATCCATCATTCATGTTAACATCACATATAGAAGAAGCTAAAAGACTGAAATGGAACAATTGACTCTACATTGATGTGATTTTTCGCCACACATAACCAGTGCAAATTCTTCTTATAGTGTCTCTGAAATGCTGTAGTTGTATTAGAACTAAGCCACAATGAAATACAGAAGTTGTCTGTGTGAATCAATGCTGGAAGTTATGAAGGACTGAAATGCCAACATGTACAAAAGTTAAGGAACAGACTTTGCTCCCTTTGTGTTTAAGCTGGAGTCGTTGAATGTGTTCCCATTCTGTTTAACTCAAATGACCCACCTGCAGCTGGCTTTGGCGGGGTTTCTCTAGACCTTGATCATTATTTAATCCAATGAATCTTTGAATTAAACTTCCTTACATCTTACAATTGTGAAATTATATGCTTTGAAAGAAAAAAATGGACATAAACATTAACAGCAAGCTTACTTACAAAGTGTAACTGGGTTATTACAACTGAAAAGTGAGTGTGGCAAAAGAAGATAAATACTTGTTTCCATTTCCATTAGCAGCCTGTAATCATCAAACAATATAATTACATTAAAATGCCTTGAGGCTGGTAGTAATAGTTCAGTTCAGCTATTTCGGTGTATTTATCTGGTTCTTGACACCAACAATGAGCATTTTCCTGCATCTAGGCTTCTCTCTGTGAGAAATGAATCCACATTCCACGTACACAAGTCCAGGTCCAGTAGCATGCTGAAAGCCTTTGGTGCCTTCCCCACTTACAGTACAAGTTTGTCCATTTCTTTCAACATGGACCCTTTACTTTTTAATTCTATGATTCTTTAATTTAAACTATAGAAGAGTGTCCTTCACTTCCGTCCACCATCACAGAGTCCTCTTGGAATTGCCCAGTTTCTTTGGATCCTTGCTGGGCATGCACCAGTCGTCAGCCTCTATGCTCGTCTGGTAATGCCGTAAAGCTGACTTGTTGAAAACAGGAAGTCTCTCCACCGACTCTGAGGACAAGGCCTGTGATACGGAACAGAAGGCAACTTATTAGTCCGCATCCTTATCACACAGACACGTCTGCATAAATGAGAGTCAGATCCAGTTCCTACAAAGTTCACTCTGTGCTTGATTTACTGGTTTAAGTAGAGACAGCAAAGGTCTCCTGACATGAAACATGTGGTGATTTATAACTCACAACAAGACACACATTAGTTGTGCAAGGTCTGTTTTACATAGTTACTTTACATCTGCTACCAGTCAATCCAGTCTGTGTTATTGACGGTACATGCGTATTTGAACTCTAGACCAACTAGGCTTTTGAAGGTTATTTTTGACGTGTGTTTGGAGGTAGTGGAGTTCCCACCTTCAAGTATATGACAGCTGAGGTGCCGTAACCCTCCATAGAGTAGAGCTGCAGGTCTCCCTGGAAATACTTGGCATACAGACGAGAGATGGGTAGGCCATAGCCAAAACCAGCCTGACGGAAAAATAACAAGGTCACATTTAAAACATAGTGTGGACACTGTGGGGGGTTTGTGTTGTAAACAGGTCTACAGTTTATCTAATGGTTACAGTTTAGTCTGGACTGCAATCCTCTTTGTAATAAGCTAATTTGCAACATGCTCAGTTGTGTGAGTCTGTGATTAGAACAGGGAGATTTACCATCTGGTTGACTTTTAATCCCAATTTAAAATGCAAACACAAGTTTGTCGTCTTGTAGCACACTGTGTACTGACAAAGAACCTCATCAACACTGAAGACAGGTTTAGCCTCACCAGTGGTGCATTGCGAGAGTTGTCTTCGTGGACTGGACTCGGAGCCGTGGAGTACATGTAGCTGAACAGACGCTCAATCTTCCTCAGAGGGACTCCCCCTCCTCTGTCAGACATCTAAAAATAAAGGGGAGGTATGTTAGATTTACAAGGGTCTTCTTCTTGTTCTGGCAGCAGCGAACTTGTCGGCTCTTCATCGTTTATCCTTTTGAATGGAATCTAAACAGTGTCATGCTTTGTGCATCAAGTCAAGGGTTAGTTTTATTCTTATACTAACAAGGTCCACATGGACATGGAAGTGAATGGCGCAACAACGCTTGTTTGTTAGCATAATATATATACGTGTATATATATATATATATATATATATATATATATATATAAATAACTCTGGTTTATCCCTGTGGTATTCCCCCTGCACAACACTAATTCTAGTACTAAAGTTGTCTATCCTCATCTACCTTGATAGTGAGGTCCTCAGTTCCCAGGGAGACTCGCACTTTGATCGAGGGCAACGTTAGGCTCGTCTCGTGGGTCTCTACTGTCGCTCTCATGGCGTTCTGACAGAGAAAATGTGACAAAAAATGAGTGAGCGGACACACGGTGAGGAGTAACATACGTCTGGTTTTCAGGCTCGTTTGGTACTGTACCTTGAAAAGCTCAAACAGCATATGGTACAGATGGGATGGCACATAGACAATGTGGAGGGGTTGGTCAGGGTTTTTGGCTGTGAAAAAAATTGATAATACTGATCATATGGATGGCACTATATTCAACTATGACAAATCTAAAACCCAGACATCCTGACTGAAAGCACACCAGTGAGTGAATGAAGACCTCTGGGACAAATGCCTGCTTTATAAAACAACATATTAACTCTGAGATTAGATCAGTGGGAAAAAAAGATTATAGCCACTATTCCAAAATTAAGCAAGGAACATAACGTCATTCATCATTTTGATTTATAATACAGAGGGACTTATCTGCCAGAAACATTCTGGCCAAGTGTGTACAGTTTGTATTCAAAGCTCTGGTTCTGACTGATATACTGTAACAGGAACTTGTAGCAAAAACTACCACATTTGTTGTATTAAACTACATATTATATTAATATACAGTTTACAGTATAATAGTCTTCTTTTATGCATGTAATCATACAACCCACAGTTGTTAATGTTATCCAACCCCAGATGTATGAGCAATATACTGTGTATGAGGAACATGATACAATGAAACCTTTTTCTGGTCTATTTCTGTTAAGGTTGTTCATCTGTAGATAATTGTTCAAAGTGAGGAATGTCTGATGCTCCATTAGCTCTTGGCAGACCCAGCTAACAGGACACAGACACAAAGGGCTTCACTTGAACCAACAAAGAGTGACTATAGTATAGTAGAAGGTTCAGTTCAAGAGCACACCAGTGAAACTATCATCTCACACAGACAGCTAGCAGAAACTATCCAGGTAAAACAACACAGATACAGTATAGACAAGAGTACCTTTTAAAAATGAAAAATGCAAATAGGAACATTGTGGTTGTTTTGTACGACTTACAATTGACTTCTGTGATCTCCATATCAGGAGAAGTCAGGTAATATTGCTCACAAAGCATTTTTGACGTCTCATAGGCATCTAGAAAGGGAAACAAAAATAAAAATAAATCATCTGTGGTTACTTTTCACCGTGAGAAATGGAGAACAATATCAGAGGACATTGTGGTTTCTATCTTTGAACCAGTTTACACTAACATTCAGAATACTATACTATACTCCAAATAGAAATAGACAGCTCCAATTTGGTATGAGGGTCTATTGAGGCCATGCACATCATGATGACATGCTTTCACTTCCCACTCTGTCTACTGACTCTAAAAATATCAAATAATAAAAGGTCAAACAGTCATGAATAATAACACATCCAGCGTGTGTGTGTGTGTGTGTGTGTGTGTGTGTGTATAGACAGCAGCAGTGGAGCCGAGGGAAATCATTCATTACCTTTTATTACCTCCACAACGTCACAGCTGGGGTCGATGCTGCCAATATGTTTAGGATGGGCTGGGTTCACACTGCCATCAAAGATTAACGCTACAGGGCAAAATACAATAAATGTGTGTGACTAAAAATACGTATAGACACAATTCACTGTCCCTACATGTTGTACATTTGTGAATACTAAGTCAAATATGAAGCACATGTCCAGTTTGAGTGGGTGTTGTATCATTCAGTGAAATAAAACTACTGACAAGCTATTATGGTAGGTTGGGTGTCTTTTCTACCGCTTTAAATCTTAAAAGGGATCGGACATAAAAAGTACAACATGCTCTGTGACATTTTAAACTGCTAGCTCTTAAACATTATCAGTACTTTATTGAGTTTGACTTAAGGACATGAGCTTCGAGTGTGAGCAACTGTGTTGATTAACTCACAGTCAATGACAGAGTGCTATACTGACTGTGCTGGTTCATGAGCATGCGCGTGGAGATGCGGCTCATGTAGAAGCGGTCCAGGAAGTACTGAACGTTCTGGTTGGTGACGGGGTCCACGCCAAAGGCGTCCTTGTACTCCACCACACCCTGAGCCATGGTGGGCACCACGTTGTTGTGCCGATTACGGACGTTCACCAGAGTCTGTGTAAAGCTGAGGGCGAAGACAAGACGGTCGTTTGAGTATTTGAGGGATTGTTAGCATACCGGGTTTATTAGTATATCTACACATCAGTGCTAAACAAAAGGGCCGAGAAGGGATTTTAATATTCTCTATATGACATTCGCAGCATTAATATAGCAGCGACAAACTTTTTGAAATGTAAAGATATAGTGGAGTACTGTTTGTCTACCTGAGCAGAGAATGAAGTTGCTTTTCCTCTCTGTGTGTGCTGTAATCTGCTTCTCTGCGGGTTTTTTTTAATGTTGCCAGACCGGCTGTGCAAGCCTTTTAAGTGCATAGTGCATGCGAGTTCACCCCACTGCTCTGATTTTTTTATTTAATGCCTTTAAGGTTTACAGAAGCCATATGTATGCACTAGAACTAGAAAGCGTCTGTAAATGACTTACTTTGTCAGGACATCCTTATCATCTGGATCCTTCTCTAAGAAATCTACAATCTCCAGCAAACTCTGGGAATACCTGGTGGACACAAAATAATGGATTTTACAAGAAAATACAGAAACAAACTCAACTAGTTGATTTACTGTAAATCAAAATGGTGATTAGGCTACATTCATGTGAAAGCATTAAATACTAATCAGCAAGCAGACATGATAAAAAAAGATCTTAACCAGTTAAACAACGGTGTAATTAGACATAGAGCATTTCCACATGATTAGAATAACACTGTCCTCTTTAAATAATAGCTGCTTGTTTTATCACAGAATGTATCTGGAGGCCAGTGGATGCAGAAGACTGGAGAGCTGAGCTCAGTGAGTCACACTCTCAGTGGAGAAACTGGGTGAAAGGTGAACAGCAGTGTGGTTTGTCCCTCCACTGACCTTCAGCTCTCACACTTTGAATTATGTCCCATCGTTCCAACAGATCTTGAAATAAACTTTTTTTGAAACTTTGCATTTTGACAAGCTTGATTGAAAATATCAAGGCCGTGACCTCTCTCTCTCTCTCTCTCTCTCCCTTCGTCAACAACATTAACAAGTGACAGATCAACTCTTTTGCTGAGCTCTGCAGTAGACAGAAGAGAGAGCCAGAGCGTAGGAGGTCTTGTGTAAAGGGTGGGGATTGTGGTAATTGTTACCGAGTCTTAACATGACTTGTGCAAACATAATCGACACGTGAGGGTAAAGTCTGCAGGAGAATACTGTGTGATATCAGGAAGTAGCAACTATGACGGAAAAACAAACTCCAAATGAAAAAGGATTACAGCTATTCTGCTAACAGCTGAAAACATACAACAGATGTAGTTCTCCTGCACGTGCACACCTATACTTGGCTGCACCCTCTGTGTTTACAACCTTATTTACAGTGTACCTTGAAATAGGTGTGTGCACACAGATTAACACACGCTGATATAACTCTAACTGTGTGAGGGTTTTGTGAACACAAACAAATGCTGCCATGCACTAAGTGGTATGCATATCCTTCAAAGTTCAAAATCAGTGCAGCATCTTAATGATACAACCTAATATATTATGGTATATTACATAAGAATAGCACACAACATGACCACCATTAGTCTGTCTATTCAAATATATGCTTCTAAGATCAATGGCGTCAGGCCAGCGGGTGCACAGACAACAGCATGGTGAGGGAGGAGGCAATTTGATGCATAAGAGACGGTGATGGAGCATCAGCAGCAATGTTTGCATAGCTGTAAGCATGTGACTAGGTGGATTAACCAAAACTAAAGGAGGACAAATTGCATGAATGGATCTGTTGATGCTTTGAGAAATAATAAAGACAGGTCTTCAATAAACCAGACACTACTGTTGCGTAACTATCCCCTGCTGAAACAAGTACAATGTTTACCCTTGTATAGCCTGGGAACCCTGAAAAATAAATGACAACAGACATGCAATAGGACTCTCATGCTACAGTTCCTCTGAACCCTATTGTTCGTGATGTGCAGGAAGAGTTATTTACTAAACATTAAACTATTCCCAGAGTTTGGTACAACAACGATTTTGGTACAACACAGATTATATAGTAAGATGTGTGATGCAGCTGAGAGAGCCCACCAGCTGACGAGGAGCTTTAGAGACGGAGTGCCCAGGAGCTTGTCGGGGAGGAAATCAATTTCCTTCATGATGTTGGCCAGTCTAACAGGAAGCTCCTGCCGCAGGAACACAAAAGAGGTCTTCTCACATGCATTGGCCGAGCCTGCAGACACATATGAGGGGGACAGAGACACTGAGCAAACCAATCACACAAAAAATATCAATAATCAACATGTAAATGACATCCGTCCAGGTTTTTTTTGTGTGTGGACGTGACCTGTCCTTGGGTGGTATCTGCGTGTGTGTATTTTTTATGCAGAGGGAGCAGCATCAAACCGGTCAATAATCCGTCAATGACCAGCTGACAGGGGTTGTGTAACTGTGTGTGTGCTAAATAATTATATAACATGTAAACAGTGTCCGACTGAATCGATACTCCTCGAAACACTTACCAAAGTCAATAAATTGCTTCATAGACAATGGAGAGGGGGAGAACTTAGCGAACCTCTCCACTTGCTTTGGTATCCCTGAGACGGAGCCGCTTTTCCGTAAAAGCTGAGCAAACTTCATTTTTCCTGTTCTTTTACGGACTCCAGCCCGTCAGTGTTTAAGGGGACACACTGTTCCTTCTTTCTGCAGCTCGCTCCAGGTTGAAGACCGTTATCTAGCAGGGCTGTAGCTCGGCGTCGTGCAGGAACCCCGTCGTTAAATGAACATAGTCACAGATGTTGGTTATGAGTTCCCCATCACTGTTTTTGTTTTCTTCTCTCGAGCAGCGTCCTTGTCTCCAGACAAGTTGATCGTCTGCCCTTCAAATGCAACTTGCAACAGTGTGCTGGTGCGTGTTGTTGTTGTTGGGCGGGCGGTAGGAGGGATTGACGTTACAAGCAACCAATAGGCGCCTGGATCTGGAGCACGTGGTGGAGAAAGTGTACGTTGAAAACACAGCTCTCAGAAAGTCAGAGACTAGAGGCAAGGATATATGTTTGTACAGGAAAGGGTTTGCCTTTGAATCATTTTGTCACCAGTGTGGGACTGGAAAGCACGAACCATAGTGACCATTATCTAGTCTTATGTAAAGTAAACACGCGCTGCTGATTGCTATAAACAGGAGTGGAAAATGGGGATGTATGGGGAACTTAAGTGGGAGAAAATCAAGGAAAAGGTCCGTATTAGATCAATGGTAACGCGACCATCACCAACACAAAGAGAAAGGCAGCGCCATGGAAGAACAATGAATGTGAAAAACTGATACAGGGCATTTAAGTTAATGGGAGGGAAGAAGAGACAAAGAGCTGAAGGTCCCTATTTTCGTAGTTAAAAAGCAGTTACAACAGAATATGTATTAGACGGAGATTTTTCAATCTTTAAATGGTTTGCATATGACACAAACTAGTTAAAGCACAAACCAACAAGGAAGTATATCACTTTTTTGATGTGGAAAAGAGATACAACATGTCCTGGAAAGTCATTGGGCATTGGCGGTAGAGCATATAATTGGGTTAGGGACTGTTTATATGACAGGGAAATGCAAGTAAGAGTAGGTGCAGAATGTTCCAGTACGGGGGAAAATGGAACTGGCCAAGGTAGTGCATGTAGTCCATTGTTATCCAACATAATGATCAATTACATCTTCTCTCAGGTTGAACAAAGCGTAGGAAGATGTGTGGATAAGAGGCCGCAATGCATCTGATGTCAATAAGAAACAGTGCAACTGCAACAGTTGAAGTGTGAAAATGAGAAAGTAAATGGGGATTAAAACTATCTGTAGCAAAAAAAAGTACTCTGTTTCTCAAGACGGCATAAAATCACACCCATCTCATAATTTAAAAAACCTCCAGTATGAGCGATGCAGGTGAAAATGAGAGAAATGCCTTTGAGGATAAGGAGAGTGAAGTTAATGCTTGCATACTGGGTTAATCTTCAGAGACCATATGATGTACATTCTACCAAGAGCATTTAAACAAACTGCTGGGAACATAATGAGAAGAAAAGTTTGGGGTGGATTGGTAAGGGGTGGATTGGTGATGCAAAGGCAGAAAGCATAGGATTACTTCAATTACAGTACAGCCCCACAATTTCATCTTTTTTCCATTCCTCTCTGGCTGTTCCCCTTGCCAAGCAAAGACCTCAACATACAGCAGAAATTGAAGGACAAGTCAGATCGGCTTCCAGTATGGCACATAATCCAGAACTATTTGGATCAGCACTTTTTAGACTCTGTGTTTGTATTCACAGATGGAACAGGATCCTGGAACAGGGTGTACAGCTGCAGCAGTATATCCCAAATGAGTGAGTCATATATTAAGAAAAGAGTATCAGACCATTTGAGAGTATATACTACAGAGCTATTGACAATATTGTTGGCTCTGCAGTGGATAGGGTAGAGGGAAATAGATAATAAATAAAACTGAATAAATAACGCTGCTATTACATCTGTTTTAAACACTAAACATGTATAAGATCTGGCAGATCATCAATTATAACTGATGTTATCAATGAAATATTCCTCATAAATGTACAAGATGGAGATTAAGTGTAATAAATTAAATAAATAATACATAATCTATAAAAAATAACCACATCATTAAGCCTTACTCCTGTGTGAATTGAATACTGGACGATTGAAGTGCTGTATATACAGTATATATACACTATATATATATATATATATATATATATATATATATATATATATATATATATATATATATATATATATATTTAAAAAAGAATTTGAAAGATATTGAAAGATATTTATCTTCCTGTATAATCTGTTGTTTTACACTCCAGTTCAGCTGGTGGCGGTAATGCACCTCTAGGCTGGGTTGCCGAACCGCCAATAAACACTAAGGAAGAAGAGAAAGCAGTAGTAGAAGAAGAAGTAGTATCCGAAGTGCTGTACCAAAACAAAAGCTTTTATTACAGCATCACCTATCGACGATCCACATGAAAAACTGTTTTACGTTTTTGAATGCTTACCGAAATAAGTCAGCTAATAAAAGCACATTTCTGATCTCACGCGGATCTTCTTCAGTAGAGACGCATTTGGACCAGCCGTTGCAACACACATTGACCGTAACGCTGCTTTAGCTAACATATAAATAACGCTATCTAAAACTCACAAAGTGTTCAACCACGAGCCACTTTACTTGTCAAAAAAAATCAAATAAAAGACGGTGTTTTAAAGAGTGTCAAACGTGTCTGTTAGTTTTTTGTCCTTCAACGCACTTCTCCAAACGGCCTGGAGATGGCGACATTGCAAAAGCGACTAGGCGATGACAGTGCGTGTCAGAGGAGGTGGGATTTCCTCTCCTCCTCCTCATCTTCCTACTCTTCCTAGGGAGGGATGTGTCGGCGTGCGGTGCACCTGTTTTGTGTATTATATGGGTCATCATCCGCTAAGATGCTGTGCTTTGAGCGGTGCTATCAATAGCCACACGAAACGGTTTAAACGACCTCTCCGGTGGTTCTCGAGAGGCCTCGACTCACTGTGACTTCACGTTTGGTAGACTATGTGTTGATTTTTATCTTCTTCTTTCGGGGTGCAGCAGTGAGACAGCATCTTTTGCCGGGTGACACATCATTATCTGCACGAGTGGACAAGGTACGAGTGTTACAAGAACAGTGCGACATACGGCCATTTGCGAGACAACGGTCCCCTTTTTGTTAATTACTCGCAATCTGAAGTCACAGTAGTATTTATAGGGAAGGCCTTGCACGCATTTAGTTAAATGTCTTAATATGTGATTAGCTGGCTGCGAGTGCATATTCCCCTGCCAATATAAGTACTTATACATGCCTGTTTGTTGAGTATACATTTAATGATGTGATTTGTGTTTTTCTGTCATGGTTATACTGCAGCTTTTAGTTATTTTCCCATTAATTGTACCATATAGCTTTAGCAGATGTTGTTAAAACCTCCAGGGTCAAGTGCCATCTACACATGTGCTAAGTCACTGGTGAGGGTCGGTGCAGACTGATACAGACTGATACAGATGTGTAGCCCACCTTTCTGTAATTAATCACAGCATTCTCAGGGAGCCTTTCCAAGATCTTGACCACCTATTAAGGTGGTCAAGATCTTGGAAAGGCTTGTAGGCTAAACTACATTTAGGCTGTTTCTGATTAAAAAAAACGATCAAACTAGTATATCCTGTATGTACCAAACGAGAATCGTGGCAATAGAGGCCCTATGAATCACAGAGTATGTTGATGTTATTACTCTGTTTATTTTGATTAAGGTAAAATAAGTGGCTGTCTAAATATAGCCTGCACACACTGGACTAGTTCCAGTATATAATAAGAGAAAATGTACTATTGTCACACCAATGTGGAAATCCGTCTCGGCCCAGTATGGCGTAGTATTGACAACTGTTTTGCCGATATAGTTCGTTGTGGTTTGCTGGGCCAGCAAAGTGATGGATCTACTGTACTGATGGCTGTATAACTGCCACACCCAGTGGGTTTTCTGTCTCATCGCTGAGGCTCACTTGACAAACGTATACTCCTTCACACTGTTATAATGAAACCTGAGCATATTGTGACAGCGAAGCTCATTCCTGTTCGTTCCTCTCTCTCTTGAAGGACGATCATGTCGGACAAAAGTGACTTAAAAGCAGAGCTAGAGCGCAAGAAGCAGCGCCTCGCCCAAATCAGACAGGAGAAAAAGATAAAGGAGGAGGAGAGGAAGAAGAAAGAGGTAAGGAAAAAAGTGAGTAACTTCACACAACTGGCACTCTGGTGTGTGTTGCTTGTGTGTTTGGTTGCTTTTTGTCAGGCTGTGACATGCAAAAGGCTGAGGTTGTGTGTGTGTCCATACGTGCGTACAATCATCTACGTGTGTGCAGAAGGTTGGTGTTTTGGAAATTCTTTGATCAAAAATGTGCATGCACGTGTTTGCTTGTCCTTTAAGTGATGGCGAGTGAGCAAATGTTTTTTTTTTCTGTGTATCCTGAGCAGTCAGAGAGCCAGCAGAAGAGAGAGGCCACCCCAGAGGACTCAGACTTGGACCGAAAGCGCAGGGAGACCGAGGCCCTGCTACAGAGTATTGGCATCTCACCGGAGCCTCCACTAGGTACCGTCACCCGTACACCCCACACAGTTAATGTATCCTTAAAGGGTCCTCTCACTTTTCTCTTTTGATTGTACTGCAGAAGGTTTAGTTAATTGTCACAATAACTGCAGTAAAAGTTACCTCGATGCTTCTGAAACTACACCAAACCTCATTAATTACAGCCCAAAATGTCGGCTGAACCCTTTAATGATTAGCCTTCACTCACCAAGCAGACCTTGAGCAGACCTAAGACGCAACAATTTGCTAAAAATTATCATTCTAATTCTGCCTAGTTTGTTATTATCGTTGTTGTTTTATTGTTTTATTGATATCGTATTAGTAACACAACATATTTTATTAGGTTTGATCAGATAACACTTGATTTTATTGTTTTCTGTGTGTTTACCTTTAATTGTGCACAAATCTGATAGACCAACACCCTCAACACCTCCAAACTGGGTCACTGCTATGCCTGTTATTAGCTTAAGTTATTTATAATGCATCTTCAAAAGAAGTACAAATATGTCACACAAATCAACAATGCATTTGATGCTCTGCCCTTCCTCTCTTTTCTTTTTTAACATTTCTTTTATTTGTCCATCACTGGTTTTACTTTGTTGCACTTCATCCAATTTCTTTTGAGCAGTCCATTCTTTGCAGCCTTTAATGTTAGATTCATGTTTTTTTCATTATTTAGTCCCGACCCCTGTGTCACCCTCCAAATCAGTGAGCACACCCAGTGAGACGGGGAGCCAGGATTCAACCGATGGAGGAGCAGCAGCAGCAGCAGCAGGCAGGTAGGCCAAAAAATCACACACTTCATGCCCAAGTTCAGTGTCAGAAGTCTCTGTTGACTCTGAGTCTTATTCAAGAAACGTCAAAGATGTGAAAGACATATATCACACTGGGGAAATAAAATCAAGTGGCCTAAAAATGATGATAATGTGGAGTTGCTTTGGGCACATTGTCACTTTTGACACATATTCCGTTTCTTTTCTTGTCAATGGCGCAACAGGTTTAGGTAAGAATGGGTGTCCCCAGTGGTGAGGTTGTGGTGCCCTCTTGGGTTTTGAATGTGGTATCCGTCGCCTGTCACGCCATCCGGTGTTTTGATGACCACTGTGCAGGCTGTTGCTTCTCATAGCTTGTCTTGAGAAGTCAAGTTTGATGAGTCGAGGTCAGCTGTAGTCATTCCTACGAAGGAGTTTGAAAATACTGAGAGATGCAAATTTACAGATGTTATCTGTGCAAGTAAATACCACATTGGTGAAGTTTCAGAAAGCAGCCTAGGTGAGCCAGTAAATGGAATTCATTTTGAATATGGAGCCTAATGAACATGAACCATACGTTTGCTGTGAAGTAGCTGTAAATAGTCGCACCAGACCAGTGGAGCGACTATTTACCTTTAAGATCTGCACACGGCTGCTCTGGTGAAGAAGAGAGTGGTCATCAAGCGCTTTTCCATTTGCTTTCTTATGGCGGCTGATGGTAGAGGTCAGTGTGTGAGTGATGCCCTCAGTGGTCATTAGTGACGTGTTGCTCTGCTGTGGCCAGGGGTGGAATTGGGGATTAGAAGGTTGTTAGAGCTCAATACAGTTCCTCGCAGAAATAAATGATCTCATGTACGATTTTTTGTTTCTTTTTAGCTTTTACAAATTGGATTTTACAAAGCGGTGAGTTAGTGCTACTGCCTGGAATGATTTTTTTTTTCTTTCTCCCCCAAATCCACCCGTGATGATGGCATGACATTTTGAGCTTCTCCATTTGTGGCTGTGTATGTGTGTGTGTCCCTTCTTAGGTCAGGTTTCTCTAAAAACAAGTCCCAAGCACAGACCTCAAGGTAAGCATTTTCACGTCAAACCCAGGAATCCTCCCCCCCTTCCCCTTCCTTTCTTTAGCTGACTTTACCCTCATGTGAACACAGAGAGGCACCCGCAGTGTTGTAAGTGGTCTCAGCGATGTGTTCCCATCATGATTTTTAAGCTCAAAACAGGACAGTGCCACTCTATTCCTTTGCTCCTCCAGCCTCCTCCGGTGACTTCCTGTCTGCAGCCCGGCTGTCTCCCTTAATATCAGCTCAAAAGATTTCTGTTTGCATGAGTTGAGCCACAGAAGTCACTTCAGCCTTCACAGAGTTGACAATCTGCTGCTTAAAGTGTCACTGCTGTTACTGCAAAACAGCCGGTCTGTCAGCGTAAAGCAATGCCTTGCCACTCTCACCTGGCGCTGTGTGGCACAAGCCGAGGGTCTGATGGGCGTGTTCACTGGCCCTAAAAGGTATCATCAGAGAGTGTGGTGATGTTGGAAGCATTATCCCTTCACAGTTGGTGGACTTCATCCAAGTCACCATTGAACTCTATAGGTTACAGTTGTTGCTTGATTTCCCTACTACCTATTCCTACCTCCCCAAACTAAAGGAATGTGTTACTGCGGATAAGCTATGCAACTCATTGATGATGCATGGCAAGTGTATCGTCACGTATATCGAGCAGGCTAACTCTTTATAAATCCATTTTGATTTGATTTTCACATGCTGAAACTTCATAGATGATGTATGTTGTGCTGCAGGTGTGAGGTGGATATCATGTTGCTGGAAACGTGGTTCATGGCTTTCATGCATCATTTGGCATAAGTTTGCATAATGAAACATCAAGACACAGAATGTCACACAAATGTGGACTAAAGTCATGCAAGTTGCTTAAATTGGATGCCGTAGAGGATAAAAAAAACATCCAAACAAAGATTTCTGCAGAGCTTTCCTGCATTTAAAAGTCAGCAGGTCAAATTGTTTTCCCACTGAACACAACGGAATCATTTAGACCTTCCTCATTCTCTGTCCATAAATGTTTCGGTATTTTCAACTTATAGATTCCTGGCAGAACACCAAGACATCTATCACAAGAGAAGAGGTCTTTTAAATAAATAGATAGAGTACATTAAAGCATAATGAAATATAATGTCTCCCTAATGTATCACCCTCCCACGCGACGTCCACTTATCTAAACATTTTTCCATTAACAGTTGTCATCTTTGCATGAAATTCGATGGGAATCCCCGTGTTAAGCTGTTCCCTAGATAAGTGGTCCGTGGGTGAGTGTGTATGTGCATCCATGTGGTCATGTGTGTCGGGTGCGGCGCTGACACGCGTGTCTCTGTGTGTTTGTTCTAACGTGTCTGTTTGTAAACATGCATGTCCTCTCTTGCTCCCCCTGTTGGTGACATCAGGACGCTGCAGTGGGACACAGACCCCTCTGTGCTGCAGCTGCAGGCTGATTCTGAGCTCGGGTACATCTTCCTTCTCTCCTCTAGTTTGCTGTCTGACCAAAAAATGGATACTGCAAATACACCGTATTTGGCACTGCATGGCACTCAATAGACAAAATTTTATATTCCATTTTAAAAAGGGTAAACCGCTCTAATGACGCGATCTTCTGAATATTGAGATAGTGGTTGCCACAGACAAAAGGCTCTGCATGTTATTCATTGCTTTAAACCTTAAAACAAATGTAAATTGGGACAGATTTGGTGTATATGCACAATGTAACCGTGCTAACGGGAACGTCTTGTCTCTCTTTCCCAGGCGCAGGATGCAGAGGCTGGGAGCCTGTAAGATCACACAGGTAGACTTCCTCCCCAAGGAGGTGGTCGCTTACTGCAAGGAGACACAGACGCCACTCACTGCCCACCTGTCTGAAGGTGAGGATTTGTGTGTGTGTGTGTGTGTGCATGAGTGACTTCTCTTGACACTCCATATCATGGTCTAAAAGATTCGAGCTGTTTTAGGGTCCACGGGGCAACAAGGTTCACAAGAGGCAACAGAAGGTCTCAGGTTGCAATGATTGTCGTCGTTGTGTGGTTGAATCTGATACTCCTTCATTTAGCCAGTTCACAGCCTGTAAACCTGGAGTAATTTAAAGCCTGACAGATGAAAGTCACCCAAGAGGATTCCTGCCTGCTATGCTGTGTGTGTGTGTGTGTGTGTGTGTGTGTGTGTGTGTGTTGTATTCACACAAAGATGTACATTTGTGTGTTTTACATATTCCTTACCATTATGGACAGTTTGGTATTCTTAAATAGGAACAGCTGTCGTTCATTCCATCATAATTTTGGTCCGGGCAAAAAATGGTACACAAAAATAAAAAGTGTGTATTCGTCCATGTGTGTGTATGAGTGAGTTTGCGTGTGAGGTTATGCGTGCATACATGAAAATGTATATGTGCATATTTGTGTCTCTGCAAGTGGGCGTGCGCATGTGTGCCGAGCTGCAGTTACTAAACACATCCATATGGTGTAAATTGAGGTTAATCCTCCACTGGATTTGGCATAACGTTGGTGGTTGTAAATTCAAGGCATATAGATTTGAGTAGCTTTCTTCTGGAGCAGAAGGACGATGGAGAGTTGGATGGATGGCAGTTGCAGTTAAATTGAGCTTCAAGCCTTTGCTTTTATTTTTATATTTCAAATGCAGTTATTCCATTCATCTTCACGTGTAGGAATGCACAAACAAATACTCCACCTACACACTCTCCATCCAACCTGACTGTCAGACATGTATAGAACACACACACACACACACACACACACACACACACACACACACACACACACACACACACACACACACACACACACACACACACACTCCCTATCATCTTCTCTATCGTCCCTCTTTTTGTTGTCAAGACAGCTGGCAGCCATGTGACTGTGAAGGGGTTGTACTTCCTGCTTCCTGTCATTATAATAGATGGTCTGGTGTGGATTCCATGGCCCTCCTCCACCAGCAATCTACCACGCACACACACACACACACACACACACACACACACACACACACACACACACACACACACACACGCACACACATACGTCTGTAGTGATCAGCATCCATGGCACGCCTCAACTCCCCCCATTTCCTTGACAGACCCAGGAATAGATTCATTTATTCAACAAGTGCACAGGCACTGACTCGCTTACACACACACACACACACACACACACACACACACACACACACACATTCACATTCAGAACAAAGCTTTTAACTTTTTTTTATAAGTCTGCTCGTACAAGAACTCCTGTTGTCGAAGGTAGTATACCTACAATAAATGCGGCAAACCAACACACACACAAATATACAACTTATGCGTGTGTGTGTGTGTCTGTGTGAGTCTGAGAACATCTGGAAGCCAGAGCAGAGCTGTGGTGGTCTACAGGGAGGTGACCTCGGCCTGAGGAGACCCTTTTGCAAACTACCACAAAGCTTGTGTGTCTGGAGAAAGAGGAAAGGAGGCTGATGGGAGCACCTGCCTGCACTTCTGGCTGTATGTTTGTTCAGGCCAGTTCCTTTTGTTGATTACTGAGCCCAGCATGCACATGGCACACATCTCATTTTCAGGTTGCAGCTACAGGTTGTGTGCATAATTGCACACATTTATAATGTGTAACGATGCATATCATTCTATTAAATCTTGGAGTTTTTGTTGTTAAATATTTAAGGCACTAAGAGTAAGATTTGTAGGTGGCGATTTTGAAACACAACATTCAAAGTTGGCCCCTCCTCCCTTAGCTCGTCAGATTCACTCCAGCTTTGGAACGAGCTTTGTTCGCTAATCATTTCGGCTCACTATATTTCCGTTTTTTCCGGTGCTGTCGGCCCTTTTCGTAGCTTCCACTTGGTTGCATGCTTATGGATGAGGCAGTTGGTCGCTACATTTTTTATGTAGGTCGAAACCCAGAAACGTCTCGAACAAAGCCAAATCAGGAAATATAGGCAGAGGGCATGATCTATGCAGATACAGACACTTCCACACACTTCTAGTGGTTTATAAGTGACGATTGAGAGAGATTATTTTTCTAGTGGTCTATACATTGTTTTTGAGGAAAATCCTCATTCTGCCTGGAAGTTATTTATAACTGTGGGTACTTAAAATTATTGGATGCTAATCTTTAGTGGATTTGTTAAAGGATGCACAACGATTCATATTAAGTAACATGCTACTGAATCCAACTTACTGCAAAGGTTGGACACCTGGGTCCCCTTTAGAATTAAACATAACAGTCTCTTGGAGCTTCAAAAACAGGCATGTGTTCAGTGTGTGTGTGTGTGTGTGTGTGTGTGTGTTTCATATGTAAAATATGTAGGTCATAAGTGTGTGTGTAGCTTTGAGCTAAGAGAGCCAGTGAGCTCACCTTTAAGCTCCTGGTGGTTTTCACATGCACATGTTTAGTCAAAGGCTCTACTCTGATGAGGATTGACCTGACATGGCAATAATAATGCTGTGTGGTTTAGTTTGAGAAGTGGTATGCAAAAAGCTTATTAATTTCACTCTTTTTTTATTCATCAGACACAAACTCTACTTTTTATATTAATCCCATATTCTAACAAAGTCAACCTTATCTATCCTATAGCCTAATCTAAATAATGCAAGTAACGAAAAACCACTGTAATCCCCTAATCACCCTTTTCTTGTACAGTTTGGCTGCTTACACAGAATGCCGTCTGCATTTCTGTCTTAAACATTCTTAGTCTCTCTTTTCCTCCCTTTCCTCTCTGCCCTCAGGGTCTGATCTGGAACTGTTCTGTAAAGCAACTAATGCTACCTCTGTGTTATGTTAAACATATATTACATATATAGAGAGAGAAGAGAGATTTAGTGGGGGAGAAAGCCAGCTGGCTGCTCTGGAGGAATGAACGGAAGAGTAAGTCTGTTGTCTTAATGATGGTGGTGTGTCTCGGGGCTGTATAAATCTCTATGGAGGGACCTCTAGTTGTTTGCATGCCTGTGTTTGAACCTCCGTGCATGTGTTAAATAGTAGTATGTTGTGTTTAAGGATCATTTTAACAGGGATTCAGCATGTCTCAAGGTGAGCAAACTGGTCCTGGGTTGGACTGTAGTGGACCTCCCAAACTAAAAAGAGAAAATCCAGAAAATGATTAGTATTTATAGCAAATTGTATCCTATCTATCTATTGTGAAAATGTTTTAGGGGTCACATTAGGCATTTATTCTTATTGCTATCAATGGTTAGTAGGGCCTGAATTTACTAGATGGTTGTTAGGATGTTTGTGTTTTAAAGCTCTCATGGAGTTTGTGTGTGTGACTCTCATTTAAACCAGTTAATGATGTGGCTTTTCATTTCCGCTTCCGACCGCCTTCCTATAATCGTGATGTGTAGCTGTCTATGTGTGTTCCTTTTCCCCTATTGGCTGCTCACTGATCAGTCTGTCCTGAGCGTCCATTGTGAGAGGCAATCGGATTAGCCCCAGTCACGGTTGGCTCCAGCTATTTACTGCTGTCCTAATGGGTATGAATGGACGCGCTTGTCGCGAGGGATGGACGCTTTGTCTGAGGACATAGCAGGGAAATAAAGTAAGGGATAATGTGGTGTGTGATAGTGACCTAACCAAATAAGGTCAAGCAAAGTGTGTGTTGGATAGCTGGTGTTTCATGCCTGCATCTTGTGCCTAACCATGTTGACATGTTCTCGAGAAAGAGAAGTGGTTGTATTTTGAATATGTGCTGCGTGACTATGTGCTTTTCACTCACAACAGAATATAATATCTACATTGTGAAAGTCTAAAAGGGCTTACAACATTATGTTAGAAGTATAATTGCTGTTCCCATGCTCACTTATGTCTCATAAGTTGTTGTAGCAATTCTTGGGTCGATACCGTTTGTTACACAGATTTGGTGCAAAATGTAACTATTTTTCCACTCGAAAATGGGTAAAAATAATTTAACAATCCCTCCAAAATACCGCATCAAGGCTACAACACCTTGAGGAACCCCCTTAGAAAATGCTGTAATTTGGTTTCCAAAACTTGAAGCATGTGGAGATTTCTGCAGAAATTGCATTTTTCAATGATTGTATGGCGAGCACTCCTCAGAAACCCCCTCATAGTCAATAAACCTGGAAAGCCTTACATCCTCTGAATGCCCTCTGTCTCTTTTTTTGTGGTTGTAAGTTGCAAAAGTTGTACTTTCATGACTTTCATCACGCTAGATGAAATGTCTACACTAAGGCTCACTGGATTCACAGGAGTCTCAACCTTTCAGTCATACCCAAGTTATGCAATTCCAACACTGTTTCGGGAGCTCAGTATGCATCAACATTCAAATACACAATTTTTTAAATAGGCGAAAATAACACATTTATACTTCATGCATGGGATTAACATAAAGTTGACATATTCACATTTTCATTCACATATCTTGAGGTGACAGGTCAAGGGACCCATTTCAAAATGGCCATGCAAGTTTTTCCTGTGCCTAAATTTAGCCTAACTTTGGAGCGTTATTTAGCCCCCTTTCCCGTCAAGCTAGCATGACATGAACACTGAGCCCGGTTCAGCTGGGATTGCCGCCCTCACTGGGTTAACAGGGTTTATAGACTTTAAATTGGATTGGATCCAAGTTTTTGGGCTTGAGCATAACTTTACTCTGCAGTGACAGACATATATATATATATATATATATATATATATATATGTGTATATATATATATATATATACATATATATATATATATATATATATATATATATATATATACATATATATATATATATATATATATATATATATATATATATATATATATACACATATCAAATGATAACGTTTCTCTTTGAAAAATGTAAATTTTGTACTTGGGTTCTAAAATATAACACATAATTATCACTGTTGAACACTGACACTGTTGAAGTATTTCAGGAGTTTCACTGAGACTGTGCACCCTTTCTCATGACTGTTATTTAACCACAGCACTTGAAATGTTCCACCTCCATTTTACTCTGATCTGACAATATTTTGTAGAGCCAAGTTTTAAACTCTACACGTGGGAGGAGGTGCTGAGATTTCACATAGTTTCAGCAAAAAGTGGGCAACCTTACGGCCTCTCTCTTTGTTTCTCCCTGCATCCCTCCTCTGGACCGGCCAATCCCTCTTAGCCATGAATGCAGTGAATGTCAGACTCTGACAAAAAAACAACTCTTTTACTTTCTACTGATCCCAATCTGGAGATAACTATCAAGTCTGTGTGTGTGCGTTTACTTGAGATGTTGGCAAGAGCAGGAAAGGTCAAGGTGATTGCAGGCATTTTGTGCATGTGCTTGTGCACGTATACATGTGTGCAGGTTGGCATTAGTGGAGCCTGACCCAGTTTGTGGTAAATTGGTTTCGCTCAGTGGAGCCTTAAAAGATCCGTAACAGGTCTCAGTGGAAAGGTAGCCAAAAGAAAAAGAGAGATTTAGGGACGGGAGTAAGAGGGAGAGTAAAAGGTGAAGAGAAATCTTTGGTTATTGGAGAGTAAACAGAGTTTAAGGAGGAACAAGAGAGAAACAAATAGGAGAGAAGCAGTGGAGGCCACTAAGAGTTGTTGCAGCAGTTATGATATTACAGCAGTAATCGTTTGTGTGTGAACCACAAGTAGGCCTTCAGAAATACAACTCTGTGTGTGTTTGGATACGATTTGATGTCACAACTGTGAAAACCCCCCTTTTTATGGTTAAAAGTTCATAGGGTCAGGAGTGTGTGTTGTTAAAGTACATGCATCTGTATGCAAAATGATGTGTGAATGTCTCTCTCTCTCTCTCTCTCTCTCTCTCCCCCTCTAGTATTTTCTGGCCCATTAGTTTTCAGGGTCTGTACAGCTTGAGTATATAGTTGGTCAGTAATTCACTCCTTAAGTATATTTACTGCAATAAGTGGCTTTCTTTTGACATGTGGTGAACTGGTAATGGCCTCTAATTGCAAGAGAAAACCCATTTTCCAAGCACTAATCTGAAAAGACACACACATTTTTTTTGTGAGTGTACTTGCACACATACAGATTCATAAATATAAACACACATGTGCAGACCAACAAACTGGAATAAACAAGCATGCACACACCACCAGAAATTTATACAGAAGCACACGTGCACTAGCAAAGCATCGACACACACACACACACACACACACACACACACACACACACACACACACACACACACAAACGTCAGCTAAACTCTACATAATCCCATAATGGAGCAGTTAAGAAACCAAACGACAAATTTATAAAAAGGATCCTGACCATTGGCAGCACATTGGTCCAATTAGAGTGTTTACTTTTGTTTATTTTTTTCACAAATTTCTAAATATATTCAATATGGTTCATCAGGTCATGAACTCGTAGATATTTATCAGCAGTTGAACACAAAATGTCCAACAGGGCTGGATTTTAAATTGGTCTAATCTGAAACTCATTACTACATGACTTAATGGTTTATATCACTATTATGATGATGATAGTGTTTGTATTACACTTAGTTTGTCCGATGTGCTGCATAACAGGAAAATCTGTTGTTTTTTTAAACATCATTTTGCATTGATGTGACTGTGGCTAAGTGGAGCGCAGGGCTACCTTTCAAACGAAGGGTCGGTGGTTCGATCCCTGGCTCCTGCTCCACTAGTCTCATGTCAGTGTGTCCTTGAGCAAGACACTTAACCCAAAAAAATTGCTCCCGTAGCTGTGCCTACGGTGTGTGGGGTAGATACTAAATTGTAAGTCGCTTTGGATAAAAGCATCTGCTAAATGACTGTAATGTATTAACATTAGAAAGATATTCATATTACTGTATAGTTGATCTAACGCTTCAGACATTCTTCTTTATTAGTGAAAGTAGAGATTCACCTGAGAGCAATTCATCAATTCAGGACACAGTTAGAAAAACAATCTAATAGAAATCTATATAAAACGGGCTTGACAGATTATGGCAACTTGTTCATGTATGTATGGCAACCATTTTGCATGTAATGACTTTTGAAATGCAGATGTTTTTAGGATTATTCAACAGAGAACCAGTGAAATACATTTTAAACAACATGACAAGCAATTAATAATGTAGGAATCAGCAGACAATTGTACATCAGCATTTGCAATTATGTGCCAAAGCATTTACATTTTCTTCAAAAGAATGCAAAATTGCTTTTGTGATGTGTGATTGTGGTTTAACAAGTAGTTTTGAGCTCAGAAATGTACCAAAGCGACTGAGAAAAACTATAAAATTGTGATATGTATTTCAGCCATATTGCTAGTCCTAGTTAGCAACTTAAGGTAAACATTAGAATATATGATTTTGACATTCTTTGACATCTTGCAACAAATCTTTTAAGGTTTTAAAAGTGTTCGAAGTAATGCTTGATTGTAGCTGTTTTGTCTAGTTTCTCCTACAAGACATCATCAGGAGAGAAAGCATTGCTGTATTGGGCAGCGGCTGAGGCTCACAGGTCAGTCAAGTTATCCCGCGTCTGTAGTTTGTACGATGCATTCAAATACAAGCAGTGAATGCAACTCCCAGTCTGTACGAAACCGACATGATTGAGGGGTTTGTGGGCAGTCTTCAAGGTCCTGGAGGGAGGAATGTGGTTGCATGAGTGTGTGCTTTGCATGGTTAGGTACTTATATGTATGTGCACACATATATATATATATATATATATATATATATATATGTGTATGCCTATATATGTGTGTGTGTGTGTGTGTGTGTGTGTGTGTGTGTGTGTCCGTGTGTCCGTGTGTCCGTGTGTATAGAGGCACATATGGAAGTGCTTGTCTCATACATTCTTGTTGTTCCAGCCAGGCGGCTACAACAGACGGGAACAGACCAGAGTGTGTGTGTCTGTGTGTGTGTGTGTGTGTGTGTGTGTGTGTGTGTGTGTGTGTGTGTGTGTGTGTGTGTGTGTGTGTGTGTGTGTTTTTTCAAGGCAAAATTCAAGGCAAATTGGGAATAACCACAGTGAGTGGACCCAGTGGTCTCGAATAAAATGTACTACATTTGTTTTACTTTGAATCTGTTCTACTGAAAGTACATGTTAGAAGTGTCTTTTTATGGAGTTATTGCCTTGAGGTATGCAGCTTGTAGGGATACTGTTAAACCAACTGTGAACGTGCTGTTCGTGCATGTTCACACAAACTCATACTTCAGATCTGACTTGGGTTTTCCTATCATGATCTCCTCTCGTCTTTCCTGCAATCACACATAATCGGCCAAAGCTTCTCACTTTCTCTCCTCGTGAAACAACTCTGAGTTTGTCTTTCATCGCCATCGCCCTCAAAAGGGTGCAGCCTTCACTCTTGTTTCACTCCCGAAATTGATGCAGGGTCCCAAGCGGTTTCTGTCAAAAGCGGCCATGACGGTGAAAACCCAGAAAAACTCTTGATATTAGAGAGAAATAATGTCTTTCACAGTGCGTAAGGTATTCCAAGTGAGTCACAGATGATTGCAATTTTCCCCCATGACCACCGTATAATAAGGTACATGAACCCCTTCTTCATCTCCCTCCCTCTGGCTTTCTCCCTCTCTTTGGCAAAATGGCCATCATCCAAAATAATATTTGCCATCTGATGAGGGCTTTAGATGAGAAGGAATACAGTTTCATGTGTCCCTTTTTCTGTTTTCAAGCTGTTTCTTTTTTCTCCTTTTCGCTTGCATTTCGTTGAACTTGACTTTTTGACATGCGTGCCCCCCCCTCCCCCCTCCTTGTTGCATTTTCTTTTAACGTGTGTAAAACAACGTTTGCCTGGGTGGTCTCACTTGTACTCCGAGATCCCTTCCACTCTCCAGGGATTTTCATTTGAGAGGGTATAGCGGTTCACTGCCACAGCTAGCCTGAAGCTCATAGCCCTACTTCACTTTAGTTGTTTCAGTTTGATGTCAGTTAACCCTTTGTTTGGCACGTTTGTGCCTTTTTGACTGTGTTATATTCTCAGTTTTAAAAATGGCACCTTTTAACAAACCAAACCTTTTAACTCAGGCAGTCAATTAAGAATATAATTCAAGTCGAGTCAAAATAAATCTAGGTTCAAACTACATACGTTTGTTTTCAATTGTTCTTCAGTCAGCCCTGGTAATCAAATTTAACAGGCATTCACTTTTTTTCTCTTTGAATTAAACTTTACATTTCCAGATTATTATCACAGTTTATAGCTTGACAGTTGATTGAATGTGATAACCATGCTGGTTTTCTGTTTGGCTGCAGTGTGACATGCTATTCTTCTGCTCTACAGCAGGGAGCACTCTTGGCACATATACTTGAGGCCTCCCTCAAAGTCTCACCAACCAGGTTCAGAGATTTTTATTAGAAATGAGTATCAGCTTGAATTAAATGATGATAATATGAATTCACTGTTTTACAATTAATCTCAGACATGTGTTGGCTTTTAAAGTCTTAATTTAATTAAGAAAATTCATTAAATTGCTTTC